>NC_088908.1:29652039-29986781 GCF_037157495.1 Lathamus discolor
TCTAAGCAATTTTGAATGGCATTTTTGGCCGTTTCTAACCCATTTTTGCAAATCTCTAAGCAATTTTGAATGGCATTTTTGGCCGTTTCTAACCCATTGTTGCAGATCTCTAAGCATTTTTAAGACTTTTTTGTCCTTTTCTATGCAGTTTGTGCATCTCTAACCATTTTGAAGCCATTTTTGGCCATTTCTAACCCTTTTTTGCAAATCTCTAAGCACTTTCAAGCCATTTTTAGCATTTCTAACCCATTTTTGCAAATCTCTAAGCACTTTCAAGCCATTTTTAGCATTTCTAACCCATGTTTGCACATCTCTAAGCAATTTTGAATGGCATTTTTGGACGTTTCTAACCCTTGTTTGCACATCTCTAAGCAATTTTGAATGGCATTTTTGGCCGTTTCTAACCCATTTTTGCAAATCCCTAAGCACTTTAAAGCCTTTTTTGGCTTTTTCTTTCCAGTTTGCACATCTCTACCCATTCCAAAGCCATTTTTGGCCATTTCTAACCCTTTTTTGCTAATGTCTAAGCACTTTAAAGCCATTTTGGCAATTTCTAACCAATTTTTGCAAATCCCAAAGCACTTTAAAGCCATTTTTGGCATTTGTAACCCATGTTTGCACATCTCTAAGCAATTTTGAATGGCATTTTTGGCCGTTTCTAACCCATTGTTGCAGATCTCTAAGCATTTTTAAGACTTTTTTGTCCTTTTCTATGCAGTTTGTGCATCTCTAACCATTTTGAAGCCATTTTTGGCCATTTCTAACCCTTTTTTGCTAATCTCTAAGCACTTTCAAGCCATTTTTAGCATTTCTAACCCATGTTTGCACATCTCGAAGCAATTTTGAATGGCATTTTTGGACGTTTCTAACCCATGTTTGCACATCTCTAAGCAATTTTGAATGGCATTTTTGGCCGTTTCTAACCCATTTTTGCAAATCCCTAAGCACTTTAAAGCCATTTTCAGCATTTCTAACTCGTTATTGCACATCTCTATGCACTTTTAAGCCATTTTGGCCATTCCTAACCCATTTTTGCACATCTCTAAGCACTTTTAAACCATTTTTTGTCCATTTCTAACCCATGTTTGCACATCTCTAAGCAATTTTGAATGGCATTTTTGGCCGTTTCTAACCATTTTTGCAAATCCCTTAGCACTTTAAAGCCATTTTTGGCATTTCTAACCCGTTTTTGGAAATCTCTAAGCACTTTAAAGCCATGTTTGGCATTTCGAACCCATTTTTGCACATCTCTAAGCACTTTTAAACCATTTTTGGCCATTTCTAACCCATGCTTGCTCATCTCTAAGCAATTTTGAATGACATTTTTGGCCATTTCTAACCCATTTTTGCCGACCTCTACGAACTTTTAAGCCTTTTTTGGCCTTTTCTATCCCGTCTGCACATCTCTAACAATTTTGAAGCCATTTTTGGCCATTTCTAACTCATGTTTGCTCATCCCTAAGCAATTCTGAATTGCATTTTTCGCTGTTTCTAACCCATTTTTGCAGATCTCTACGAACTTTTATGCCTTTTTTGGCCTTTTCTATCCAGTTTGCACACCTCTAACCATTTTGAAGCCATTTTTGGCCATTTCTAACCTTTTTTTGCAAATCTCTAAGCACTTTAAAGCCATTTTTAGCATTTCTAACCCATTTTTGCAAATCTCTAAGCACTTTCAAGCCATTTTTAGCATTTCTAACCCATGTTTGCACATCTCTAAGCAATTTTGAATGGCATTTTTGGACGTTTCTAACCCATGTTTGCACATCTCTAAGCAATTTTTGAATGGCATTTTTGGCCGTTTCTAACCCATTTTTGCAAATCCCTAAGCACTTTAAAGCCTTTTTTTGGCTTTTTCTTTCCAGTTTGCACATCTCTACCCATTTTAAAGCCATTTTTGGCCATTTCTAACCCTTTTTTGCTAATGTCTAAGCACTTTAAAGCCATTTTGGCAATTTCTAACCAATTTTTGCAAATCCCAAAGCACTTTAAAGCCATATTTGGCATTTGTAACCCATGTTTGCACATCTCTAAGCAATTTTGAATGGCATTTTTGGCCGTTTCTAACCCATTGTTGCAGATCTCTAAGCATTTTTAAGACTTTTTTGTCCTTTTCTATGCAGTTTGTGCATCTCTAACCATTTTGAAGCCATTTTTGGCCATTTCTAACCCTTTTTTGCTAATGTCTAAGCACTTTCAAGCCATTTTTAGCATTTCTAACCCATGTTTGCACATCTCGGAGCAATTTTGAATGGCATTTTTGGACGTTTCTAACCCATGTTTGCACATCTCTAAGCAATTTTGAATGGCATTTTTGGCCGTTTCTAACCCATTTTTGCAAATCCCTAAGCACTTTAAAGCCATTTTCAGCATTTCTAACTCGTTATTGCACATCTCTATGCACTTTTAAGCCTTTTTGGCCATTCCTAACCCATTTTTGCACATCTCTAAGCACTTTTAAACCATTTTTTGTCCATTTCTAACCCATGTTTGCACATCTCTAAGCAATTTTGAATGGCATTTTTGGCCGTTTCTAACCATTTTTGCAAATCCCTAAGCACTTTAAAGCCATTTTTGGCATTTCTAACCCGTTTTTGGAAATCTCTAAGCACTTTAAAGCCATGTTTGGCATTTCGAACCCATTTTTGCACATCTCTAAGCACTTTTAAACCATTTTTGGCCATTTCTAACCCATGCTTGCTCATCTCTAAGCAATTTTGAATGACATTTTTGGCCATTTCTAACCCATTTTTGCCGATCTCTACGAACTTTTAAGCCTTTTTTGGCCTTTTCTATCCCGTCTGCACATCTCTAACAATTTTGAAGCCATTTTTGGCCATTTCTAACTCATGTTTGCTCATCCCTAAGCAATTCTGAATTGCATTTTTCGCTGTTTCTAACCCATTTTTGCAGATCTCTACGAACTTTTATGCCTTTTTTGGCCTTTTCTATCCAGTTTGCACATCTCTAACCATTTTGAAGCCATTTTTGGCCATTTCTAACCCTTTTTTGCAAATCTCTAAGCACTTTCAAGCCATTTTTAGCATTTCTAACCCATTTTTGCAAATCTCTAAGCACTTTCAAGCCATTTTTAGCATTTCTAACCCATGTTTGCACATCTCTAAGCAATTTTGAATGGCATTTTTGGACGTTTCTAACCCTTGTTTGCACATCTCTAAGCAATTTTGAATGGCATTTTTGGCCGTTTCTAACCCATTTTTGCAAATCCCTAAGCACTTTAAAGCCTTTTTTGGCTTTTTCTTTCCAGTTTGCACATCTCTACCCATTTCAAAGCCATTTTTGGCCATTTCTAACCCTTTTTTGCTAATGTCTAAGCACTTTAAAGCCATTTTGGCCATTTCTAACCAATTTTTGCAAATCCCAAAGCACTTTAAAGCCATTTTTGGCATTTGTAACCCATGTTTGCACATCTCTAAGCAATTTTGAATGGCATTTTTGGCCGTTTCTAACCCATTGTTGCAGATCTCTAAGCATTTTTAAGACTTTTTTGTCCTTTTCTATGCAGTTTGTGCATCTCTAACCATTTTGAAGCCATTTTTGGCCATTTCTAACCCTTTTTTGCTAATCTCTAAGCACTTTCAAGCCATTTTTAGCATTTCTAACCCATGTTTGCACATCTCGAAGCAATTTTGACTGGCATTTTTGGACGTTTCTAACCCATGTTTGCACATCTCTAAGCAATTTTGAATGGCATTTTTGGCCGTTTCTAACCCATTTTTGCAAATCCCTAAGCACTTTAAAGCCATTTTCAGCATTTCTAACTCGTTATTGCACATCTCTATGCACTTTTAAGCCATTTTGGCCATTCCTAACCCATTTTTGCACATCTCTAAGCACTTTTAAACCATTTTTTGTCCATTTCTAACCCATGTTTGCACATCTCTAAGCAATTTTGAATGGCATTTTTGGCCGTTTCTAACCATTTTTGCAAATCCCTAAGCACTTTAAAGCCATTTTTGGCATTTCTAACCCGTTTTTGGAAATCTCTAAGCACTTTAAAGCCATGTTTGGCATTTCGAACCCATTTTTGCACATCTCTAAGCACTTTTAAACCATTTTTGGCCATTTCTAACCCATGCTTGCTCATCTCTAAGCAATTTTGAATGACATTTTTGGCCATTTCTAACCCATTTTTGCCGATCTCTACGAACTTTTAAGCCTTTTTTGGCCTTTTCTATCCCGTCTGCACATCTCTAACAATTTTGAAGCCATTTTTGGCCATTTCTAACTCATGTTTGCTCATCCCTAAGCAATTCTGAATTGCATTTTTCGCTGTTTCTAACCCATTTTTGCAGATCTCTACGAACTTTTATGCCTTTTTTGGCCTTTTCTATCCAGTTTGCACATCTCTAACCATTTTGAAGCCATTTTTGGCCATTTCTAACCCTTTTTTGCAAATCTCTAAGCACCTTAAAGCCATTTTTAGCATTTCTAACCCATGTTTGCAAATCTCTAAGCACTTTCAAGCCATTTTTAGCATTTCTAACCCATGTTTGCACATCTCTAAGCAATTTTGAATGGCATTTTTGGCCGTTTCTAACCCATTTTTGCAAATCCCTAAGCACTTTAAAGCCTTTTTTGGCTTTTTCTTTCCAGTTTGCACATCTCTACCCATTTCAAAGCCATTTTTGGCCATTTCTAACCCTTTTTTGCTAATGTCTAAGCACTTTAAAGCCATTTTGGCCATTTCTAACCAATTTTTGCAAATCCCAAAGCACTTTAAAGCCATTTTTGGCATTTGTAACCCATGTTTGCACATCTCGAAGCAATTTTGAATGGCATTTTTGGCCGTTTCTAACCCATTGTTGCAGATCTCTAAGCATTTTTAAGACTTTTTTGTCCTTTTCTATGCAGTTTGTGCATCTCTAACCATTTTGAAGCCATTTTTGGCCATTTCTAACCCTTTTTTGCTAATGTCTAAGCACTTTCAAGCCATTTTTAGCATTTCTAACCCATGTTTGCACATCTCGAAGCAATTTTGAATGGCATTTTTGGACGTTTCTAACCCATGTTTGCACATCTCTAAGCAATTTTGAATGGCATTTTTGGCCGTTTCTAACCCATTTTTGCAAATCCCTAAGCACTTTAAAGCCATTTTCAGCATTTCTAACTCGTTATTGCACATCTCTATGCACTTTTAAGCCATTTTGGCCATTCCTAACCCATTTTTGCACATCTCTAAGCACTTTTAAACCATTTTTTGTCCATTTCTAACCCATGTTTGCACATCTCTAAGCAATTTTGAATGGCATTTTTGGCCGTTTCTAACCATTTTTGCAAATCCCTAAGCACTTTAAAGCCATTTTTGGCATTTCTAACCCGTTTTTGGAAATCTCTAAGCACTTTAAAGCCATGTTTGGCATTTCGAACCCATTTTTGCACATCTCTAAGCACTTTTAAACCATTTTTGGCCATTTCTAACCCATGCTTGCTCATCTCTAAGCAATTTTGAATGACATTTTTGGCCATTTCTAACCCATTTTTGCCGATCTCTACGAACTTTTAAGCCTTTTTTGGCCTTTTCTATCCCGTCTGCACATCTCTAACAATTTTGAAGCCATTTTTGGCCATTTCTAACTCATGTTTGCTCATCCCTAAGCAATTCTGAATTGCATTTTTCGCTGTTTCTAACCCATTTTTGCAGATCTCTACGAACTTTTAAGCCTTTTTTGGCCTTTTCTATCCAGTTTGCACATCTCTAACCATTTTGAAGCCATTTTTGGCCATTTCTAACCCTTTTTTGCAAATCTCTAAGCACTTTAAAGCCATTTTTAGCATTTCTAACCCATTTTTGCAAATCTCTAAGCACTTTCAAGCCATTTTTAGCATTTCTAACCCATGTTTGCACATCTCTAAGCAATTTTGAATGGCATTTTTGGCCGTTTCTAACCCATTGTTGCAGATCTCTAAGCATTTTTAAGACTTTTTTGGCTTTTTCTTTCCAGTTTGCACATCTCTAACCATTTTGAAGCCATTTTTGGCCATTTCTAACCCTTTTTTGCTAATGTCTAAACACTTTAAAGCCATTTTGGCAATTTCTAACCAATTTTTGCAAATCCCAAAGCACATTAAAGCATTTTTGGCATTTGTAACCCATGTTTGCACATCTCTAAGCAATTTTGAATGGCATTTTTGGCCGTTTCTAACCCATTTTTGCAAATCCCTAAGCACTTTAAAGCCATTTTCAGCATTTCTAACTCGTTATTGCACATCTCTATGCACTTTTAAGCCTTTTTGGCCATTCCTAACCCATTTTTGCACATCTCTAAGCACTTTTAAACCATTTTTTGTCCATTTCTAACCCATGTTTGCACATCTCTAAGCAATTTTGAATGGCATTTTTGGCCGTTTCTAACCATTTTTGCAAATCCCTAAGCACTTTAAAGCCATTTTTGGCATTTCTAACCCGTTTTTGGAAATCTCTAAGCACTTTAAAGCCATGTTTGGCATTTCGAACCCATTTTTGCACATCTCTAAGCACTTTTAAACCATTTTTGGCCATTTCTAACCCATGCTTGCTCATCTCTAAGCAATTTTGAATGACATTTTTGGCCATTTCTAACCCATTTTTGCCGATCTCTACGAACTTTTAAGCCTTTTTTGGCCTTTTCTATCCCGTCTGCACATCTCTAACAATTTTGAAGCCATTTTTGGCCATTTCTAACTCATGTTTGCTCATCCCTAAGCAATTCTGAATTGCATTTTTCGCTGTTTCTAACCCATTTTTGCAGATCTCTACGAACTTTTAAGCCTTTTTTGGCCTTTTCTATCCAGTTTGCACATCTCTAACCATTTTGAAGCCATTTTTGGCCATTTCTAACCCTTTTTTGCAAATCTCTAAGCACTTTAAAGCCATTTTTAGCATTTCTAACCCATTTTTGCAAATCTCTAAGCACTTTCAAGCCATTTTTAGCATTTCTAACCCATGTTTGCACATCTCTAAGCAATTTTGAATGGCATTTTTGGCCGTTTCTAACCCATTGTTGCAGATCTCTAAGCATTTTTAAGACTTTTTTGGCTTTTTCTTTCCAGTTTGCACATCTCTAACCATTTTGAAGCCATTTTTGGCCATTTCTAACCCTTTTTTGCTAATGTCTAAACACTTTAAAGCCATTTTGGCAATTTCTAACCAATTTTTGCAAATCCCAAAGCACATTAAAGCATTTTTGGCATTTGTAACCCATGTTTGCACATCTCTAAGCAATTTTGAATGGCATTTTTGGCCGTTTCTAACCCATTGTTGCAGATCTCTAAGCATTTTTAAGACTTTTTTGTCCTTTTCTATGCAGTTTGTGCATCTCTAACCATTTTGAAGCCATTTTTGGCCATTTCTAACCATTTTTTGCTAATGTCTAAGCACTTTCAAGCCATTTTTAGCATTTCTAACCCATGTTTGCACATCTCGAAGCAATTTTGAATGGCATTTTTGGCCGTTTCTAACCCATTTTTGCAAATCCCTAAGCACTTTAAAGCCTTTTTTGGCTTTTTCTTTCCAGTTTGCACATCTCTACCCATTTCAAAGCCATTTTTGGCCATTTCTAACCCTTTTTTGCTAATGTCTAAGCACTTTAAAGCCATTTTGGCAATTTCTAACCAATTTTTGCAAATCCCAAAGCACTTTAAAGCCATATTTGGCATTTGTAACCCATGTTTGCACATCTCTAAGCAATTTTGAATGGCATTTTTGGCCGTTTCTAACCCATTGTTGCAGATCCCTAAGCACTTTAAAGCCATTTTCAGCATTTCTAACTCGTTATTGCACATCTCTATGCACTTTTAAGCCATTTTGGCCATTCCTAACCCATTTTTGCACATCTCTAAGCACTTTTAAACCATTTTTTGTCCATTTCTGACCCATGTTTGCACATCTCTAAGCAATTTTGAATGGCATTTTTGGCCGTTTCTAACCATTTTTGCAAATCCCTAAGCACTTTAAAGCCATTTTTGGCATTTCTAACCCGTTTTTGGAAATCTCTAAGCACTTTAAAGCCATGTTTGGCATTTCGAACCCATTTTTGCACATCTCTAAGCACTTTTAAACCATTTTTGGCCATTTCTAACCCATGCTTGCTCATCTCTAAGCAATTTTGAATGACATTTTTGGCCATTTCTAACCCATTTTTGCCGATCTCTACGAACTTTTAAGCCTTTTTTGGCCTTTTCTATCCCGTCTGCACATCTCTAACAATTTTGAAGCCATTTTTGGCCATTTCTAACCCTTTTTTGCAAAACTCTAAGCACTTTAAAGCCATTTTTAGCATTTCTAACCCATGTTTGCACATCTCTAAGCAATTTTGAATGGCATTTTTGGACGTTTCTAACCCTTGTTTGCACATCTCTAAGCAATTTTGAATGGCATTTTTGGCCGTTTCTAACCCATTTTTCCAAATCCCTAAGCAATTTAAAGCCTTTTTTGGCTTTTTTTTTTCCAGTTTGTACATCTCTAACCATTTTAAAGCCATTTTTGGCCATTTCTAACCCTTTTTTGCTAATGTCTAAGCACTTTAAAGCCATTTTTGGCATTTGTAACCCATGTTTGCACATCTCTAAGCAATTTTGAATTGCATTTTTGGCCGTTTCTAACCCATTGTTGCAGATCTCTAAGCATTTTTAAGACTTTTTTGGCTTTTTCTTTCCAGTTTGCACATCTCTAACCATTTTGAAGCCATTTTTGGCCATTTCTAACCCTTTTTTGCTAATCTGTAAGCACTTTAAAGCCATTTTTAGCATTTCTAACCCATGTTTGCACATCTCTAAGCAATTTTGAATGACATTTTTGGCCATATCTAACTCATGTTTGCCGATCTCTACGAACTTTTAAGCCTTTTTTGGCCTTTTCTATCCCGTCTGCACATCTCTAACAATTTTGAAGCCATTTTTGGCCATTTCTAACTCATGTTTGCTCATCCCTAAGCAATTCTGAATTGTATTTTTCGCTGTTTCTAACCCATTTTTGCAGATCTCTACGAACTTTTATGCCTTTTTTGGCCTTTTCTATCCAGTTTGCACACCTCTAACCATTTTGAAGCCATTTTTGGCCATTTCTAACCCTTTTTTGCAAATCTCTAAGCACTTTAAAGCCATTTTGGCCATTTCTAACCAATTTTTGCCAATCCCAAAGCACTTTAAAGCCATTTTTGGCATTTGTAACCCATGTTTGCACATCTCTAAGCAATTTTGAATGGCATTTTTGGCCGTTTCTATCCCATTTTTGCAGATCTCTAAGCATTTTTAAGACTTTTTTGTCCTTTTCTAGGCAGTTTGTGCATCTCTAACCATTTTGAAGTCATTTTTGGCCATTTCTAACCCTTTTTTGCTAATGTCTAAGCACTTTCAAGCCATTTTTAGCATTTCTAACCCATGTTTGCACATCTCGAAGCAATTTTGAATGGCATTTTTGGACGTTTCTAACCCAGGTTTGCACATCTCTAAGCAATTTTGAATGGCATTTTTGGCCGTTTCTAACCCATTTTTGCAAATCCCTAAGTACTTTAAAGCCATTTTCAGCATTTCTAACTCGTTATTGCACATCTCTATGCACTTTTAAGCCATTTTGGCCATTCCTAACCCATTTTTGCACATCTCTAAGCACTTTTAAACCATTTTTTGTCCATTTCTAACCCATGTTTGCACATCTCTAAGCAATTTTGAATGGCATTTTTGGCCGTTTCTAACCATTTTTGCAAATCCCTAAGCACTTTAAAGCCATTTTTGGCATTTCTAACCCGTTTTTGGAAATCTCTAAGCACTTTAAAGCCATGTTTGGCATTTCGAACCCATTTTTGCACATCTCTAAGCACTTTTAAACCATTTTTGGCCATTTCTAACCCATGCTTGCTCATCTCTAAGCAATTTTGAATGACATTTTTGGCCATTTCTAACCCATTTTTGCCGATCTCTACGAACTTTTAAGCCTTTTTTGGCCTTTTCTATCCCGTCTGCACATCTCTAACAATTTTGAAGCCATTTTTGGCCATTTCTAACTCATGTTTGCTCATCCCTAAGCAATTCTGAATTGCATTTTTCGCTGTTTCTATCCCATTTTTGCAGATCTCTACGAACTTTTATGCCTTTTTTGGCCTTTTCTATCCAGTTTGCACATCTCTAACCATTTTGAAGCCATTTTTGGCCATTTCTAACCCTTTTTTGCAAATCTCTAAGCACTTTCAAGCCATTTTTAGCATTTCTAACCCATGTTTGCACATCTCTAAGCAATTTTGAATGGCATTTTTGGACGTTTCTAACCCTTGTTTGCACATCTCTAAGCAATTTTGAATGGCATTTTTGGCCGTTTCTAACCCATTTTTGCAAATCCCTAAGCACTTTAAAGCCTTTTTTGGCTTTTTCTTTCCAGTTTGCACATCTCTACCCATTTCAAAGCCATTTTTGGCCATTTCTAACCCTTTTTTGCTAATGTCTAAGCACTTTAAAGCCACTTTGGCCATTTCTAACCAATTTTTGCAAATCCCAAAGCACTTTAAAGCCATTTTTGGCATTTGTAACCCATGTTTGCACATCTCTAAGCAATTTTGAATGGCATTTTTGGCCGTTTCTAACCCATTGTTGCAGATCTCTAAGCATTTTTAAGACTTTTTTGTCCTTTTCTATGCAGTTTGTGCATCTCTAACCATTTTGAAGCCATTTTTGGCCATTTCTAACCCTTTTTTGCTAATCTCTAAGCACTTTCAAGCCATTTTTAGCATTTCTAACCCATGTTTGCACATCTCGAAGCAATTTTGAATGGCATTTTTGGACGTTTCTAACCCATGTTTGCACATCTCTAAGCAATTTTGAATGGCATTTTTGGCCGTTTCTAACCCATTTTTGCAAATCCCTAAGCACTTTAAAGCCATTTTCAGCATTTCTAACTCGTTATTGCACATCTCTATGCACTTTTAAGCCATTTTGGCCATTCCTAACCCATTTTTGCACATCTCTAAGCACTTTTAAACCATTTTTTGTCCATTTCTAACCCATGTTTGCACATCTCTAAGCAATTTTGAATGGCATTTTTGGCCGTTTCTAACCATTTTTGCAAATCCCTAAGCACTTTAAAGCCATTTTTGGCATTTCTAACCGTTTTTGGAAATCTCTAAGCACTTTAAAGCCATGTTTGGCATTTCGAACCCATTTTTGCACATCTCTAAGCACTTTTAAACCATTTTTGGCCATTTCTAACCCATGCTTGCTCATCTCTAAGCAATTTTGAATGACATTTTTGGCCATTTCTAACCCATTTTTGCCGATCTTTACGAACTTTTAAGCCTTTTTTGGCCTTTTCTATCCAGTTTGCACATCTCTAACCATTTTGAAGCCATTTTTGGCCATTTCTAACCCTTTTTTGCAAATCTCTAAGCACTTTCAAGCCATTTTTAGCATTTCTAACCCATTTTTGCAAATCTCTAAGCACTTTCAAGCCATTTTTAGCATTTCTAACCCATGTTTGCACATCTCTAAGCAATTTTGAATGGCATTTTTGGACGTTTCTAACCCTTGTTTGCACATCTCTAAGCAATTTTGAATGGCATTTTTGGCCGTTTCTAACCCATTTTTGCAAATCCCTAAGCACTTTAAAGCCTTTTTTGGCTTTTTCTTTCCAGTTTGCACATCTCTACCCATTTCAAAGCCATTTTTGGCCATTTCTAACCCTTTTTTGCTAATGTCTAAGCACTTTAAAGCCATTTTGGCAATTTCTAACCAATTTTTGCAAATCTCAAAGCACTTTAAAGCCATTTTTGGCATTTGTAACCCATGTTTGCACATCTCTAAGCAATTTTGAATGGCATTTTTGGCCGTTTCTAACCCATTGTTGCAGATCTCTAAGCATTTTTAAGACTTTTTTGTCCTTTTCTATGCAGTTTGTGCATCTCTAACCATTTTGAAGCCATTTTTGGCCATTTCTAACCTTTTTTTGCTAATGTCTAAGCACTTTCAAGCCATTTTTAGCATTTCTAACCCATGTTTGCACATCTCGAAGCAATTTTGAATGGCATTTTTGGACGTTTCTAACCCATGTTTGCACATCTCTAAGCAATTTTGAATGGCATTTTTGGCCGTTTCTAACCCATTTTTGCAAATCCCTAAGCACTTTAAAGCCATTTTCAGCATTTCTAACTCGTTATTGCACATCTCTATGCACTTTTAAGCCATTTTGGCCATTCCTAACCCATTTTTGCACATCTCTAAGCACTTTTAAACCATTTTTTGTCCATTTCTAACCCATGTTTGCACATCTCTAAGCAATTTTGAATGGCATTTTTGGCCGTTTCTAACCATTTTTGCAAATCCCTAAGCACTTTAAAGCCATTTTTGGCATTTCTAACCCGTTTTTGGAAATCTCTAAGCACTTTAAAGCCATGTTTGGCATTTCGAACCCATTTTTGCACATCTCTAAGCACTTTTAAACCATTTTTGGCCATTTCTAACCCATGCTTGCTCATCTCTAAGCAATTTTGAATGACATTTTTGGCCATTTCTAACCCATTTTTGCCGATCTCTACGAACTTTTAAGCCTTTTTTGGCCTTTTCTATCCCGTCTGCACATCTCTAACAATTTTGAAGCCATTTTTGGCCATTTCTAACTCATGTTTGCTCATCCCTAAGCAATTCTGAATTGCATTTTTCGCTGTTTCTAACCCATTTTTGCAGATCTCTACGAACTTTTAAGCCTTTTTTGGCCTTTTCTATCCAGTTTGCACATCTCTAACCATTTTGAAGCCATTTTTGGCCATTTCTAACCCTTTTTTGCAAATCTCTAAGCACTTTCAAGCCATTTTTAGCATTTCTAACCCATGTTTGCACATCTCTAAGCAATTTTGAATGGCATTTTTGGACGTTTCTAACCCTTGTTTGCACATCTCTAAGCAATTTTGAATGGCATTTTTGGCCGTTTCTAACCCATTTTTGCAAATCCCTAAGCACTTTAAAGCCTTTTTTGGCTTTTTCTTTCCAGTTTGCACATCTCTACCCATTTTAAAGCCATTTTTGGCCATTTCTAACCCTTTTTTGCTAATGTCTAAGCACTTTAAAGCCATTTTTGGCATTTGTAACCCATGTTTGCACATCTCTAAGCAATTTTGAATGGCATTTTTGGCCGTTTCTAAACCATTGTTGCAGATCTCTAAGCATTTTTAAGACTTTTTTGGCTTTTTCTTTCAGTTTGCACATCTCTAACCATTTTGAAGCCATTTTTGGCCATTTCTAACCCTTTTTTGCTAATCTCTAAGCACTTTAAAGCCATTTTTAGCCATTTCTAACCCATGTTTGCACATCTCTAAGCAATTTTGAATGACATTTTTGGCCATTTCTAACCCATTTTTGCCGATCTCTACGAACTTTTAAGCCTTTTTTGGCCTTTTCTATCCCGTCTGCACATCTCTAACCATTTTGAAGCCATTTTTGGCCATTTCTAACCCTTTTTTGCAAATCTCTAAGCACTTTAAAGCCATTTTTAGCATTTCTAACCCATTTTTGCAAATCTCTAAGCACTTTCAAGCCATTTTTAGCATTTCTAACCCATGTTTGCACATCTCTAAGCAATTTTGAATGGCATTTTTGGACGTTTCTAACCCTTGTTTGCACATCTCTAAGCAATTTTGAATGGCATTTTTGGCCGTTTCTAACCCATTTTTGCAAATCCCTAAGCACTTTAAAGCCTTTTTTGGCTTTTTCTTTCCAGTTTGCACATCTCTACCCATTTCAAAGCCATTTTTGGCCATTTCTAACCCTTTTTTGCTAATGTCTAAGCACTTTAAAGCCATTTTGGCAATTTCTAACCAATTTTTGCAAATCTCAAAGCACTTTAAAGCCATTTTTGGCATTTGTAACCCATGTTTGCACATCTCTAAGCAATTTTGAATGGCATTTTTGGCCGTTTCTAACCCATTGTTGCAGATCTCTAAGCATTTTTAAGACTTTTTTGTCCTTTTCTATGCAGTTTGTGCATCTCTAACCATTTTGAAGCCATTTTTGGCCATTTCTAACCCTTTTTTGCTAATGTCTAAGCACTTTCAAGCCATTTTTGGACGTTTCTAACCCATGTTTGCACATCTCGAAGCAATTTTGAATGGCATTTTTGGCCGTTTCTAACCCATTTTTGCAAATCCCTAAGCACTTTAAAGCCATTTTCAGCATTTCTAACTCGTTATTGCACATCTCTATGCACTTTTAAGCCATTTTGGCCATTCCTAACCCATTTTTGCACATCTCTAAGCACTTTTAAACCATTTTTTGTCCATTTCTAACCCATGTTTGCACATCTCTAAGCAATTTTGAATGGCATTTTTGGCCGTTTCTAACCATTTTTGCAAATCCCTAAGCACTTTAAAGCCATTTTTGGCATTTCTAACCCGTTTTTGGAAATCTCTAAGCACTTTAAAGCCATGTTTGGCATTTCGAACCCATTTTTGCACATCTCTAAGCACTTTTAAACCATTTTTGGCCATTTCTAACCCATGCTTGCTCATCTCTAAGCAATTTTGAATGACATTTTTGGCCATTTCTAACCCATTTTTGCCAATCTCTACGAACTTTTAAGCCTTTTTTGGCCTTTTCTATCCCGTCTGCACATCTCTAACAATTTTGAAGCCATTTTTGGCCATTTCTAACTCATGTTTGCTCATCCCTAAGCAATTCTGAATTGCATTTTTCGCTGTTTCTAACCCATTTTTGCAGATCTCTACGAACTTTTAAGCCTTTTTTGGCCTTTTCTATCCAGTTTGCACATCTCTAACCATTTTGAAGCCATTTTTGGCCATTTCTAACCCTTTTTTGCAAATCTCTAAGCACTTTCAAGCCATTTTTAGCATTTCTAACCCATGTTTGCACATCTCTAAGCAATTTTGAATGGCATTTTTGGACGTTTCTAACCCTTGTTTGCACATCTCTAAGCAATTTTGAATGGCATTTTTGGCCGTTTCTAACCCATCTTTGCAAATCCCTAAGCACTTTAAAGCCTTTTTTGGCTTTTTCTTTCCAGTTTGCACATCTCTACCCATTTTAAAGCCATTTTTGGCCATTTCTAACCCTTTTTTGCTAATGTCTAAGCACTTTAAAGCCATTTTTGGCATTTGTAACCCATGTTTGCACATCTCTAAGCAATTTTGAATGGCATTTTTGGCCGTTTCTAACCCATTGTTGCAGATCTCTAAGCATTTTTAAGACTTTTTTGGCTTTTTCTTTCCAGTTTGCACATCTCTAACCATTTTGAAGCCATTTTTGGCCATTTCTAACCCTTTTTTGCTAATCTCTAAGCACTTTCAAGCCATTTTTAGCATTTCTAACCCATGTTTGCACATCTCTAAGCAATTTTGAATGACATTTTTGGCCATTTCTAACCCATTTTTGCCGATCTCTACGAACTTTTAAGCCTTTTTTGGCCTTTTCTATCCCGTCTGCACATCTCTAACAATTTTGAAGCCATTGTTGGCCATTTCTAACTCATGTTTGCTCATCCCTAAGCAATTCTGAATTGCATTTTTCGCTGTTTCTAACCCATTTTTGCAGATCTCTACGAACTGTTATGCCTTTTTTGGCCTTTTCTATCCAGTTTGCACACCTCTAACCATTTTGAAGCCATTTTTGGCCATTTCTAACCCTTTTTTGCAAATCTCTAAGCACTTTAAAGCCATTTTTAGCATTTCTAACCCATTTTTGCAAATCTCTAAGCACTTTCAAGCCATTTTTAGCATTTCTAACCCATGTTTGCACATCTCTAAGCAATTTTGAATGGCATTTTTGGACGTTTCTAACCCTTGTTTGCACATCTCTAAGAAATTTTGAATGGCATTTTTGGCCGTTTCTAACCCATTTTTGCAAATCCCTAAGCACTTTAAAGCCTTTTTTGGCTTTTTCTTTCCAGTTTGCACATCTCTACCCATTTCAAAGCCATTTTTGGCCATTTCTAACCCTTTTTTGCTAATGTCTAAGCACTTTAAAGCCATTTTGGCAATTTCTAACCAATTTTTGCAAATCTCAAAGCACTTTAAAGCCATTTTTGGCATTTGTAACCCATGTTTGCACATCTCTAAGCAATTTTGAATGGCATTTTTGGCCGTTTCTAACCCATTGTTGCAGATCTCTAAGCATTTTTAAGACTTTTTTGTCCTTTTCTATGCAGTTTGTGCATCTCTAACCATTTTGAAGCCATTTTTGGCCATTTCTAACCCTTTTTTGCTAATCTCTAAGCACTTTCAAGCCATTTTTAGCATTTCTAACCCATGTTTGCACATCTCGAAGCAATTTTGAATGGCATTTTTGGACGTTTCCAACCCATGTTTGCACATCTCTAAGCAATTTTGAATGGCATTTTTGGCCGTTTCTAACCCATTTTTGCAAATCCCTAAGCACTTTAAAGCCATTTTCAGCATTTCTAACTCGTTATTGCACATCTCTATGCACTTTTAAGCCATTTTGGCCATTCCTAACCCATTTTTGCACATCTCTAAGCAATTTTGAATGGCATTTTTGGCCGTTTCTAACCCATTTTTGCAAATCCCTAAGCACTTTAAAGCCTTTTTTGGCTTTTTCTTTCCAGTTTGCACATCTCTAACCATTTTGAAGCCATTTTTGGCCATTTCTAACCCTTTTTTGCTGATGTCTAAGCACTTTCAAGCCATTTTTAGCATTTCTAACCCATGTTTGCACATCTCTAAGCAATTTTGAATGGCATTTTTGGCCGTTTCTAACCCATTTTTGCAAATCCCTAAGCACTTTTAAGACTTTTTTGTCCTTTTCTATGCAGTTTGTGCATCTCTAACCATTTTGAAGCCATGTTTGGCATTTCGAACCCATTTTTGCACATCTCTAAGCACTTTTAAACCATTTTTGGCCATTTCTAACCCATGCTTGCTCATCTCTAAGCAATTTTGAATGACATTTTTGGCCATTTCTAACCCATTTTTGCCGA
This sequence comes from Lathamus discolor, assembly GCF_037157495.1. NCBI lineage: Eukaryota > Metazoa > Chordata > Aves > Psittaciformes > Psittacidae > Lathamus > Lathamus discolor. Next base: position 29,668,967 of record NC_088908.1, read on the forward strand.
TCTCTACAAACTTTTAAGCCTTTTTTGGCCTTTTCTATCCCGTCTGCACATCTCTAACAATTTTGAAGCCATTTTTGGCCATTTCTAACTCATGTTTGCTCATCCCTAAGCAATTCTGAATTGCATTTTTCGCTGTTTCTATCCCATTTTTGCAGATCTCTACGAACTTTTATGCCTTTTTTGGCCTTTTCTATCCAGTTTGCACATCTCTAACCATTTTGAAGCCATTTTTGGCCATTTCTAACCCTTTTTTGCAAATCTCTAAGCACTTTAAAGCCATTTTTAGCATTTCTAACCCATTTTTGCAAATCTCTAAGCACTTTCAAGCCATTTTTAGCATTTCTAACCCATGTTTGCACATCTCTAAGCAATTTTGAATGGCATTTTTGGACGTTTCTAACCCATGTTTGCACATCTCTAAGCAATTTTGAATGGCATTTTTGGCCGTTTCTAACCCATTTTTGCAAATCCCTAAGCACTTTAAAGCCATTTTCAGCATTTCTAACTCGTTATTTCACATCTCTATGCACTTTTAAGCCATTTTGGCCATTCCTAACCCATTTTTGCACATCTCTAAGCACTTTTAAACCATTTTTTGTCCATTTCTATCCCATGTTTGCGCATCTCTAAGCAATTTTGAATGGCATTTTTGGCCGTTTCTAACCATTTTTGCAAATCCCTAAGCACTTTAAAGCCATTTTTGGCATTTCTAACCCGTTTTTGGAAATCTCTAAGCACTTTAAAGCCATGTTTGGCATTTCGAACCCATTTTTGCACATCTCTAAGCACTTTTAAACCATTTTTGGCCATTTCTAACCCATGCTTGCTCATCTCTAAGCAATTTTGAATGACATTTTTGGCCATTTCTAACCCATTTTTGCCGATCTCTACGAACTTTTAAGCCTTTTTTTGCCTTTTCTATCCCGTCTGCACATCTCTAACAATTTTGAAGCCATTTTTGGCCATTTCTAACTCATGTTTGCTCATCCCTAAGCAATTCTGAATTGCATTTTTCGCTGTTTCTAACCCATTTTTGCAGATCTCTACGAACTTTTATGCCTTTTTTGGCCTTTTCTATCCAGTTTGCACACCTCTAACCATTTTGAAGCCATTTTTGGCCATTTCTAACCCTTTTTTGCAAATCTCTAAGCACTTTCAAGCCATTTTTAGCATTTCTAACCCATGTTTGCACGTCTCTAAGCAATTTTGAATGGCATTTTTGGACGTTTCTAACCCTTGTTTGCACATCTCTAAGCAATTTTGAATGGCATTTTTGGCCGTTTCTAACCCATTGTTGCAGATCTCTAAGCATTTTTAAGACTTTTTTGGCTTTTTCTTTCCAGTTTGCACATCTCTAACCATTTTGAAGCCATTTTTGGCCATTTCTAACCCTTTTTTGCTAATCTCTAAGCACTTTCAAGCCATTTTTAGCATTTCTAACCCATGTTTGCACATCTCTAAGCAATTTTGAATGACATTTTTGGCCATTTCTAACCCATTTTTGCCGATCTCTACGAACTTTTAAGCCTTTTTTGGCCTTTTCTATCCCGTCTGCACATCTCTAACAATTTTGAAGCCATTTTTGGCCATTTCTAACTCATGTTTGCTCATCCCTAAGCAATTCTGAATTGCATTTTTCGCTGTTTCTAACCCATTTTTGCAGATCTCTACGAACTGTTATGCCTTTTTTGGCCTTTTCTATCCAGTTTGCACACCTCTAACCATTTTGAAGCCATTTTTGGCCATTTCTAACCTTTTTTTGCAAATCTCTAAGCACTTTAAAGCCATTTTTAGCATTTCTAACCCATTTTTGCAAATCTCTAAGCACTTTCAAGCCATTTTTAGCATTTCTAACCCATGTTTGCACATCTCGAAGCAATTTTGAATGGCATTTTTGGACGTTTCTAACCCTTGTTTGCACATCTCTAAGCAATTTTGAATGGCATTTTTGGCCGTTTCTAACCCATTTTTGCAAATCCCTAAGCACTTTAAAGCCTTTTTTGGCTTTTTCTTTCCAGTTTGCACATCTCTAACCATTTTGAAGCCATTTTTGGCCATTTCTAACCCTTTTTTGCTAATCTCTAAGCACTTTAAAGCCATTTTTAGCATTTCTAACCCATGTTTGCACATCTCTAAGCAATTTTGAATGACATTTTTGGCCATTTCTGACCCATTTTTGCCGATCTCTACGAACTTTTAAGCCTTTTTTGGCCTTTTCTATCCCGTCTGCACATCTCTAACAATTTTGAAGCCATTTTTGGCCATTTCTAACTCATGTTTGCTCATCCCTAAGCAATTCTGAATTGCATTTTTCGCTGTTTCTAACCCATTTTTGCAGATCTCTACGAACTTTTATGCCTTTTTTGGCCTTTTCTATCCAGTTTGCACATCTCTAACCATTTTGAAGCCATTTTTGGCCATTTCTAACCCTTTTTTGCAAATCTCTAAGCACTTTAAAGCCATTTTTAGCATTTCTAACCCATTTTTGCAAATCTCTAAGCACTTTCAAGCCATTTTTAGCATTTCTAACCCATGTTTGCACATCTCTAAGCAATTTTGAATGGCATTTTTGGACGTTTCTAACCCTTGTTTGCACATCTCTAAGCAATTTTGAATGGCATTTTTGGCCGTTTCTAACCCATTTTTGCAAATCCCTAAGCACTTTAAAGCCTTTTTTGGCTTTTTCTTTCCAGTTTGCACATCTCTACCCATTTCAAAGCCATTTTTGGCCATTTCTAACCCTTTTTTGCTAATGTCTAAGCACTTTAAAGCCATTTTGGCAATTTCTAACCAATTTTTGCAAATCTCAAAGCACTTTAAAGCCATTTTTGGCATTTGTAACCCATGTTTGCACATCTCTAAGCAATTTTGAATGGCATTTTTGGCCGTTTCTAACCCATTGTTGCAGATCTCTAAGCATTTTTAAGACTTTTTTGTCCTTTTCTATGCAGTTTGTGCATCTCTAACCATTTTGAAGCCATTTTTGGCCATTTCTAACCCTTTTTTGCTAATGTCTAAGCACTTTCAAGCCATTTTTAGCATTTCTAACCCATGTTTGCACATCTCGAAGCAATTTTGAATGGCATTTTTGGACGTTTCTAACCCATGTTTGCACATCTCTAAGCAATTTTGAATGGCATTTTTGGCCGTTTCTAACCCATTTTTGCAAATCCCTAAGCACTTTAAAGCCATTTTCAGCATTTCTAACTCGTTATTGCACATCTCTATGCACTTTTAAGCCATTTTGGCCATTCCTAACCCATTTTTGCACATCTCTAAGCACTTTTAAACCATTTTTTGTCCATTTCTAACCCATGTTTGCACATCTCTAAGCAATTTTGAATGGCATTTTTGGCCGTTTCTAACCATTTTTGCAAAACCCTAAGCACTTTAAAGCCATTTTTGGCATTTCTAACCCGTTTTTGGAAATCTCTAAGCACTTTAAAGCCATGTTTGGCATTTCGAACCCATTTTTGCACATCTCTAAGCACTTTTAAACCATTTTTGGCCATTTCTAACCCATGCTTGCTCATCTCTAAGCAATTTTGAATGACATTTTTGGCCATTTCTAACCCATTTTTGCCGATCTCTACGAACTTTTAAGCCTTTTTTGGCCTTTTCTATCCCGTCTGCACATCTCTAACAATTTTGAAGCCATTTTTGGCCATTTCTAACTCATGTTTGCTCATCCCTAAGCAATTCTGAATTGCATTTTTCGCTGTTTCTATCCCATTTTTGCAGATCTCTACGAACTTTTATGCCTTTTTTGGCCTTTTCTATCCAGTTTGCACATCTCTAACCATTTTGAAGCCATTTTTGGCCATTTCTAACCCTTTTTTGCAAATCTCTAAGCACTTTAAAGCCATTTTTAGCATTTCTAACCCATTTTTGCAAATCTCTAAGCACTTTCAAGCCATTTTTAGCATTTCTAACCCATGTTTGCACATCTCTAAGCAATTTTGAATGGCATTTTTGGACGTTTCTAACCCTTGTTTGCACATCTCTAAGCAATTTTGAATGGCATTTTTGGCCGTTTCTAACCCATTTTTGCAAATCCCTAAGCACTTTAAAGCCTTTTTTGGCTTTTTCTTTCCAGTTTGCACATCTCTACCCATTTCAAAGCCATTTTTGGCAATTTCTAACCCTTTTTTGCTAATGTCTAAGCACTTTAAAGCCATTTTGGCAATTTCTAACCAATTTTTGCAAATCTCAAAGCACTTTAAAGCCATTTTTGGCATTTGTAACCCATGTTTGCACATCTCTAAGCAATTTTGAATGGCATTTTTGGCCGTTTCTAACCCATTGTTGCAGATCTCTAAGCATTTTTAAGACTTTTTTGTCCTTTTCTATGCAGTTTGTGCATCTCTAACCATTTTGAAGCCATTTTTGGCCATTTCTAACCCTTTTTTGCTAATCTCTAAGCACTTTCAAGCCATTTTTAGCATTTCTAACCCATGTTTGCACATCTCGAAGCAATTTTGAATGGCATTTTTGGACGTTTCCAACCCATGTTTGCACATCTCTAAGCAATTTTGAATGGCATTTTTGGCCGTTTCTAACCCATTTTTGCAAATCCCTAAGCACTTTAAAGCCATTTTCAGCATTTCTAACTCGTTATTGCACATCTCTATGCACTTTTAAGCCATTTTGGCCATTCCTAACCCATTTTTGCACATCTCTAAGCACTTTTAAACCATTTTTTGTCCATTTCTAACCCATGTTTGCACATCTCTAAGCAATTTTGAATGGCATTTTTGGCCGTTTCTAACCCATTGTTGCAGATCTCTAAGCATTTTTAAGACTTTTTTGTCCTTTTCTATGCAGTTTGTGCATCTCTAACCATTTTGAAGCCATTTTTGGCCATTTCTAACCCTTTTTTGCTAATCTCTAAGCACTTTCAAGCCATTTTTAGCATTTCTAACCCATGTTTGCACATCTCGAAGCAATTTTGAATGGCATTTTTGGACGTTTCTAACCCATTTTTGCAAATCCCTAAGCACTTTAAAGCCATTTTCAGCATTTCTAACTCGTTATTGCACATCTCTATGCACTTTTAAGCCATTTTGGCCATTCCTAACCCATTTTTGCACATCTCTAAGCAATTTTAAACCGTTTTTTGTCCATTTCTAACCCATGTTTGCACATCTCTAAGCAATTTTGAATGGCATTTTTGGCCGTTTCTAACCATTTTTGCAAATCCCTAAGCACTTTAAAGCCATTTTTGGCATTTCTAACCCGTTTTTGGAAATCTCTAAGCACTTTAAAGCCATGTTTGGCATTTCGAACCCATTTTTGCACATTTCTAAGCACTTTTAAACCATTTTTGGCCATTTCTAACCCATGCTTGCTCATCTCTAAGCAATTTTGAATGACATTTTTGGCCATTTCTAACCCATTTTTGCCGATCTCTACGAACTTTTAAGCCTTTTTTGGCCTTTTCTATCCCGTCTGCACATCTCTAACAATTTTGAAGCCATTTTTGGCCATTTCTAACTCATGTTTGCTCATCCCTAAGCAATTCTGAATTGCATTTTTCGCTGTTTCTATCCCATTTTTGCAGATCTCTACGAACTTTTATGCCTTTTTTGGCCTTTTCTATCCAGTTTGCACACCTCTAACCATTTTGAAGCCATTTTTGGCCATTTCTAACCCTTTTTTGCAAATCTCTAAGCACTTTAAAGCCATTTTTAGCATTTCTAACCCATTTTTGCAAATCTCTAAGCACTTTCAAGCCATTTTTAGCATTTCTAACCCATGTTTGCACATCTCTAAGCAATTTTGAATGGCATTTTTGGACGTTTCTAACCCTTGTTTGCACATCTCTAAGCAATTTTGAATGGCATTTTTGGCCGTTTCTAACCCATTTTTGCAAATCCCTAAGCACTTTAAAGCCTTTTTTGGCTTTTTCTTTCCAGTTTGCACATCTCTACCCATTTCAAAGCCATTTTTGGCCATTTCTAACCCTTTTTTGCTAATGTCTAAGCACTTTAAAGCCATTTTGGCAATTTCTAACCAATTTTTGCAAATCTCAAAGCACTTTAAAGCCATTTTTGGCATTTGTAACCCATGTTTGCACATCTCTAAGCAATTTTGAATGGCATTTTTGGCCGTTTCTAACCCATTGTTGCAGATCTCTAAGCATTTTTAAGACTTTTTTGTCCTTTTCTATGCAGTTTGTGCATCTCTAACCATTTTGAAGCCATTTTTGGCCATTTCTAACCCTTTTTTGCTAATCTCTAAGCACTTTCAAGCCATTTTTAGCATTTCTAACCCATGTTTGCACATCTCGAAGCAATTTTGAATGGCATTTTTGGACGTTTCTAACCCATGTTTGCACATCTCTAAGCAATTTTGAATGGCATTTTTGGCCGTTTCTAACCCATTTTTGCAAATCCCTAAGCACTTTAAAGGCATTTTCAGCATTTCTAACTCGTTATTGCACATCTCTATGCACTTTTAAGCCATTTTGGCCATTCCTAACCCATTTTTGCACATCTCTAAGCACTTTTAAACCATTTTTTGTCCATTTCTAACCCATGTTTGCACATCTCTAAGCAATTTTGAATGGCATTTTTGGCCGTTTCTAACCATTTTTGCAAATCCCTAAGCACTTTAAAGCCATTTTTGGCATTTCTAACCCGTTTTTGGAAATCTCTAAGCACTTGAAAGCCATGTTTGGCATTTCGAACCCATTTTTGCACATCTCTAAGCACTTTTAAACCATTTTTGGCCATTTCTAACCCATGCTTGCTCATCTCTAAGCAATTTTGAATGACATTTTTGGCCATTTCTAACCCATTTTTGCCGATCTCTACGAACTTTTAAGCCTTTTTTGGCCTTTTCTATCCCGTCTGCACATCTCTAACAATTTTGAAGCCATTTTTGGCCATTTCTAACTCATGTTTGCTCATCCCTAAGCAATTCTGAATTGCATTTTTCGCTGTTTCTATCCCATTTTTGCAGATCTCTACGAACTTTTATGCCTTTTTTGGCCTTTTCTATCCAGTTTGCACACCTCTAACCATTTTGAAGCCATTTTTGGCCATTTCTAACCCTTTTTTGCAAATCTCTAAGCACTTTAAAGCCATTTTTAGCATTTCTAACCCATTTTTGCAAATCTCTAAGCACTTTCAAGCCATTTTTAGCATTTCTAACCCATGTTTGCACATCTCTAAGCAATTTTGAATGGCATTTTTGGACGTTTCTAACCCTTGTTTGCACATCTCTAAGCAATTTTGAATGGCATTTTTGGCCGTTTCTAACCCATTTTTGCAAATCCCTAAGCACTTTAAAGCCTTTTTTGGCTTTTTCTTTCCAGTTTGCACATCTCTACCCATTTCAAAGCCATTTTTGGCAATTTCTAACCCTTTTTTGCTAATGTCTAAGCACTTTAAAGCCATTTTGGCAATTTCTAACCAATTTTTGCAAATCTCAAAGCACTTTAAAGCCATTTTTGGCATTTGTAACCCATGTTTGCACATCTCTAAGCAATTTTGAATGGCATTTTTGGCCGTTTCTAACCCATTGTTGCAGATCTCTAAGCATTTTTAAGACTTTTTTGTCCTTTTCTATGCAGTTTGTGCATCTCTAACCATTTTGAAGCCATTTTTGGCCATTTCTAACCCTTTTTTGCTAATCTCTAAGCACTTTCAAGCCATTTTTAGCATTTCTAACCCATGTTTGCACATCTCGAAGCAATTTTGAATGGCATTTTTGGACGTTTCCAACCCATGTTTGCACATCTCTAAGCAATTTTGAATGGCATTTTTGGCCGTTTCTAACCCATTTTTGCAAATCCCTAAGCACTTTAAAGCCATTTTCAGCATTTCTAACTCGTTATTGCACATCTCTATGCACTTTTAAGCCATTTTGGCCATTCCTAACCCATTTTTGCACATCTCTAAGCACTTTTAAACCATTTTTTGTCCATTTCTAACCCATGTTTGCACATCTCAAAGCAATTTTGAATGGCATTTTTGGCCGTTTCTAACCCATTGTTGCAGATCTCTAAGCATTTTTAAGACTTTTTTGTCCTTTTCTATGCAGTTTGTGCATCTCTAACCATTTTGAAGCCATTTTTGGCCATTTCTAACCCTTTTTTGCTAATCTCTAAGCACTTTCAAGCCATTTTTAGCATTTCTAACCCATGTTTGCACATCTCGAAGCAATTTTGAATGGCATTTTTGGACGTTTCTAACCCATTTTTGCAAATCCCTAAGCACTTTAAAGCCATTTTCAGCATTTCTAACTCGTTATTGCACATCTCTATGCACTTTTAAGCCATTTTGGCCATTCCTAACCCATTTTTGCACATCTCTAAGCAATTTTAAACCGTTTTTTGTCCATTTCTAACCCATGTTTGCACATCTCTAAGCAATTTTGAATGGCATTTTTGGCCGTTTCTAACCATTTTTGCAAATCCCTAAGCACTTTAAAGCCATTTTTGGCATTTCTAACCCGTTTTTGGAAATCTCTAAGCACTTTAAAGCCATGTTTGGCATTTCGAACCCATTTTTGCACATCTCTAAGCACTTTTAAACCATTTTTGGCCATTTCTAACCCATGCTTGCTCATCTCTAAGCAATTTTGAATGACATTTTTGGCCATTTCTAACCCATTTTTGCCGATCTCTACGAACTTTTAAGCCTTTTTTGGCCTTTTCTATCCCGTCTGCACATCTCTAACAATTTTGAAGCCATTTTTGGCCATTTCTAACTCATGTTTGCTCATCCCTAAGCAATTCTGAATTGCATTTTTCGCTGTTTCTATCCCATTTTTGCAGATCTCTACGAACTTTTATGCCTTTTTTGGCCTTTTCTATCCAGTTTGCACACCTCTAACCATTTTGAAGCCATTTTTGGCCATTTCTAACCCTTTTTTGCAAATCTCTAAGCACTTTAAAGCCATTTTTAGCATTTCTAACCCATTTTTGCAAATCTCTAAGCACTTTCAAGCCATTTTTAGCATTTCTAACCCATGTTTGCACATCTCTAAGCAATTTTGAATGGCATTTTTGGACGTTTCTAACCCTTGTTTGCACATCTCTAAGCAATTTTGAATGGCATTTTTGGCCGTTTCTAACCCATTTTTGCAAATCCCTAAGCACTTTAAAGCCTTTTTTGGCTTTTTCTTTCCAGTTTGCACATCTCTACCCATTTCAAAGCCATTTTTGGCCATTTCTAACCCTTTTTTGCTAATGTCTAAGCACTTTAAAGCCATTTTGGCAATTTCTAACCAATTTTTGCAAATCTCAAAGCACTTTAAAGCCATTTTTGGCATTTGTAACCCATGTTTGCACATCTCTAAGCAATTTTGAATGGCATTTTTGGCCGTTTCTAACCCATTGTTGCAGATCTCTAAGCATTTTTAAGACTTTTTTGTCCTTTTCTATGCAGTTTGTGCATCTCTAACCATTTTGAAGCCATTTTTGGCCATTTCTAACCCTTTTTTGCTAATCTCTAAGCACTTTCAAGCCATTTTTAGCATTTCTAACCCATGTTTGCACATCTCGAAGCAATTTTGAATGGCATTTTTGGACGTTTCCAACCCATGTTTGCACATCTCTAAGCAATTTTGAATGGCATTTTTGGCCGTTTCTAACCCATTTTTGCAAATCCCTAAGCACTTTAAAGCCATTTTCAGCATTTCTAACTCGTTATTGCACATCTCTATGCACTTTTAAGCCATTTTGGCCATTCCTAACCCATTTTTGCACATCTCTAAGCACTTTTAAACCATTTTTTGTCCATTTCTAACCCATGTTTGCACATCTCTAAGCAATTTTGAATGGCATTTTTGGCCGTTTCTAACCATTTTTGCAAATCCCTAAGCACTTTAAAGCCATTTTTGGCATTTCTAACCCGTTTTTGGAAATCTCTAAGCACTTTAAAGCCATGTTTGGCATTTCGAACCCATTTTTGCACATCTCTAAGCACTTTTAAACCATTTTTGGCCATTTCTAACCCATGCTTGCTCATCTCTAAGCAATTTTGAATGACATTTTTGGCCATTTCTAACCCATTTTTGCCGATCTCTACGAACTTTTAAGCCTTTTTTGGCCTTTTCTATCCCGTCTGCACATCTCTAACAATTTTGAAGCCATTTTTGGCCATTTCTAACTCATGTTTGCTCATCCCTAAGCAATTCTGAATTGCATTTTTCGCTGTTTCTATCCCATTTTTGCAGATCTCTACGAACTTTTATGCCTTTTTTGGCCTTTTCTATCCAGTTTGCACATCTCTAACCATTTTGAAGCCATTTTTGGCCATTTCTAACCCTTTTTTGCAAATCTCTAAGCACTTTAAAGCCATTTTTAGCATTTCTAACCCATTTTTGCAAATCTCTAAGCACTTTCAAGCCATTTTTAGCATTTCTAACCCATGTTTGCACATCTCTAAGCAATTTTGAATGGCATTTTTGGACGTTTCTAACCCTTGTTTGCACATCTCTAAGCAATTTTGAATGGCATTTTTGGCCGTTTCTAACCCATTTTTGCAAATCCCTAAGCACTTTAAAGCCATTTTCAGCATTTCTAACTCGTTATTGCACATCTCTATGCACTTTTAAGCCATTTTGGCCATTCCTAACCCATTTTTGCACATCTCTAAGCACTTTTAAACCATTTTTTGTCCATTTCTAACCCATGTTTGCACATCTCTAAGCAATTTTGAATGGCATTTTTGGCCGTTTCTAACCATTTTTGCAAATCCCTAAGCACTTTAAAGCCATTTTTGGCATTTCTAACCCGTTTTTGGAAATCTCTAAGCACTTTAAAGCCATGTTTGGCATTTCGAACCCATTTTTGCACATCTCTAAGCACTTTTAAACCATTTTTGGCCATTTCTAACCCATGCTTGCTCATCTCTAAGCAATTTTGAATGACATTTTTGGCCATTTCTAACCCATTTTTGCCGATCTCTACGAACTTTTAAGCCTTTTTTGGCCTTTTCTATCCCGTCTGCACATCTCTAACAATTTTGAAGCCATTTTTGGCCATTTCTAACTCATGTTTGCTCATCCCTAAGCAATTCTGAATTGCATTTTTCGCTGTTTCTATCCCATTTTTGCAGATCTCTACGAACTTTTATGCCTTTTTTGGCCTTTTCTATCCAGTTTGCACATCTCTAACCATTTTGAAGCCATTTTTGGCCATTTCTAACCCTTTTTTGCAAATCTCTAAGCACTTTAAAGCCATTTTTAGCATTTCTAACCCATTTTTGCAAATCTCTAAGCACTTTCAAGCCATTTTTAGCATTTCTAACCCATGTTTGCACATCTCTAAGCAATTTTGAATGGCATTTTTGGACGTTTCTAACCCTTGTTTGCACATCTCTAAGCAATTTTGAATGGCATTTTTGGCCGTTTCTAACCCATTTTTGCAAATCCCTAAGCACTTTAAAGCCTTTTTTGGCTTTTTCTTTCCAGTTTGCACATCTCTACCCATTTCAAAGCCATTTTTGGCCATTTCTAACCCTTTTTTGCTAATGTCTAAGCACTTTAAAGCCATTTTGGCAATTTCTAACCAATTTTTGCAAATCTCAAAGCACTTTAAAGCCATTTTTGGCATTTGTAACCCATGTTTGCACATCTCTAAGCAATTTTGAATGGCATTTTTGGCCGTTTCTAACCCATTGTTGCAGATCTCTAAGCATTTTTAAGACTTTTTTGTCCTTTTCTATGCAGTTTGTGCATCTCTAACCATTTTGAAGCCATTTTTGGCCATTTCTAACCCTTTTTTGCTAATCTCTAAGCACTTTCAAGCCATTTTTAGCATTTCTAACCCATGTTTGCACATCTCTAAGCAATTTTGAATGGCATTTTTGGACGTTTCTAACCCATGTTTGCACATCTCTAAGCAATTTTGAATGGCATTTTTGGCATTTCTAACCCGTTTTTGGAAATCCCTAAGCACTTTAAAGCCATTTTCAGCATTTCTAACTCGTTATTGCACATCTCTATGCACTTTTAAGCCATTTTGGCCATTCCTAACCCATTTTTGCACATCTCTAAGCACTTTTAAACCATTTTTTGTCCATTTCTAACCCATGTTTGCACATCTGTAAGCAATTTTGAATGGCATTTTTGGCCGTTTCTAACCATTTTTGCAAATCCCTAAGCACTTTAAAGCCATTTTTGGCATTTCTAACCCGTTTTTGGAAATCTCTAAGCACTTGAAAGCCATGTTTGGCATTTCGAACCCATTTTTGCACATCTCTAAGCACTTTTAAACCATTTTTGGCCATTTCTAACCCATGCTTGCTCATCTCTAAGCAATTTTGAATGACATTTTTGGCCATTTCTAACCCATTTTTGCCGATCTCTACGAACTTTTAAGCCTTTTTTGGCCTTTTCTATCCCGTCTGCACATCTCTAACAATTTTGAAGCCATTTTTGGCCATTTCTAACTCATGTTTGCTCATCCCTAAGCAATTCTGAATTGCATTTTTCGCTGTTTCTATCCCATTTTTGCAGATCTCTACGAACTTTTAAGCCTTTTTTGGCCTTTTCTATCCAGTTTGCACATCTCTAACCATTTTGAAGCCATTTTTGGCCATTTCTAACCCTTTTTTGCAAATCTCTAAGCACTTTCAAGCCATTTTTAGCATTTCTAACCCATGTTTGCACATCTCTAAGCAATTTTGAATGGCATTTTTGGACGTTTCTAACCCTTGTTTGCACATCTCTAAGCAATTTTGAATGGCATTTTTGGCCGTTTCTAACCCATTTTTGCAAATCCCTAAGCACTTTAAAGCCTTTTTTGGCTTTTTGTTTCCAGTTTGCACATCTCTACCCATTTTAAAGCCATTTTTGGCCATTTCTAACCCTTTTTTGCTAATGTCTAAGCACTTTAAAGCCATTTTTGGCATTTGTAACCCATGTTTGCACATCTCTAAGCAATTTTGAATGGCATTTTTGGCCGTTTCTAACCCATTGTTGCAGATCTCTAAGCATTTTTAAGACTTTTTTGGCTTTTTCTTTCCAGTTTGCACATCTCTAACCATTTTGAAGCCATTTTTGGCCATTTCTAACCCTTTTTTGCTAATCTCTAAGCACTTTAAAGCCATTTTTAGCATTTCTAACCCATGTTTGCACATCTCTAAGCAATTTTGAATGACATTTTTGGCCATTTCTAACCCATTTTTGCCGATCTCTACGAACTTTTAAGCCTTTTTTGGCCTTTTCTATCCCGTCTGCACATCTCTAACAATTTTGAAGCCATTGTTGGCCATTTCTAACTCATGTTTGCTCATCCCTAAGCAATTCTGAATTGCATTTTTCGCTGTTTCTAACCCATTTTTGCAGATCTCTACGAACTGTTATGCCTTTTTTGGCCTTTTCTATCCAGTTTGCACACCTCTAACCATTTTGAAGCCATTTTTGGCCATTTCTAACCCTTTTTTGCAAATCTCTAAGCACTTTAAAGCCATTTTTAGCATTTCTAACCTATTTTTGCAAATCTCTAAGCACTTTCAAGCCATTTTTAGCATTTCTAACCCATGTTTGCACATCTCTAAGCAATTTTGAATGGCATTTTTGGACGTTTCTAACCCATGTTTGCACATCTCTAAGCAATTTTGAATGGCATTTTTGGCCGTTTCTAACCATTTTTGCAAATCCCTAAGCACTTTAAAGCCATTTTTGGCATTTCTAACCCGTTTTTGGAAATCTCTAAGCACTTTAAAGCCATGTTTGGCATTTCGAACCCATTTTTGCACATCTCTAAGCACTTTTAAACCATTTTTGGCCATTTCTAACCCATGCTTGCTCATCTCTAAGCAATTTTGAATGACATTTTTGGCCATTTCTAACCCATTTTTGCCGATCTCTACGAACTTTTAAGCCTTTTTTGGCCTTTTCTATCCCGTCTGCACATCTCTAACAATTTTGAAGCCATTTTTGGCCATTTCTAACTCATGTTTGCTCATCCCTAAGCAATTCTGAATTGCATTTTTCGCTGTTTCTATCCCATTTTTGCAGATCTCTACGAACTTTTATGCCTTTTTTGGCCTTTTCTATCCAGTTTGCACACCTCTAACCATTTTGAAGCCATTTTTGGCCATTTCTAACCCTTTTTTGCAAATCTCTAAGCACTTTCAAGCCATTTTTAGCATTTCTAACCCATGTTTGCACATCTCTAAGCAATTTTGAATGGCATTTTTGGACGTTTCTAACCCATGTTTGCACATCTCTAAGCAATTTTGAATGGCATTTTTGGCCGTTTCTAACCATTTTTGCAAATCCCTAAGCACTTTAAAGCCATTTTTGGCATTTCTAACCCGTTTTTGGAAATCTCTAAGCACTTTAAAGCCATGTTTGGCATTTCGAACCCATTTTTGCACATCTCTAAGCACTTTTAAACCATTTTTGGCCATTTCTAACCCATGCTTGCTCATCTCTAAGCAATTTTGAATGACATTTTTGGCCATTTCTAACCCATTTTTGCCGATCTCTACGAACTTTTAAGCCTTTTTTGGCCTTTTCTATCCCGTCTGCACATCTCTAACAATTTTGAAGCCATTTTTGGCCATTTCTAACTCATGTTTGCAAATCTCTAAGCACTTTCAAGCCATTTTTAGCATTTCTAACCCATGTTTGCACATCTCTAAGCAATTTTGAATGGCATTTTTGGACGTTTCTAACCCTTGTTTGCACATCTCTAAGCAATTTTGAATGGCATTTTTGGCCGTTTCTAACCCATTTTTGCAAATCCCTAAGCACTTTAAAGTCTTTTTTGGCTTTTTCTTTCCAGTTTGCACATCTCTACCCATTTCAAAGCCATTTTTGGCCATTTCTAACCCTTTTTTGCTAATGTCTAAGCACTTTAAAGCCATTTTTGGCATTTCTAACCCGTTTTTGGAAATCTCTAAGCACTTTAAAGCCATTTTTGGCATTTGTAACCCATGTTTGCACATCTCTAAGCAATTTTGAATGGCATTTTTGGCCGTTTCTAACCCATTGTTGCAGATCTCTAAGCATTTTTAAGACTTTTTTGTCCTTTTCTATGCAGTTTGTGCATCTCTAACCATTTTGAAGCCATTTTTGGCCATTTCTAAACCTTTTTTGCTAATGTCTAAGCACTTTCAAGCCATTTTTAGCATTTCTAACCCATGTTTGCACATCTCGAAGCAATTTTGAATGGCATTTTTGGACGTTTCCAACCCATGTTTGCACATCTCTAAGCAATTTTGAATGGCATTTTTGGCCGTTTCTAACCCATTTTTGCAAATCCCTAAGCACTTTAAAGCCATTTTCAGCATTTCTAACTCGTTATTGCACATCTCTATGCACTTTTAAGCCATTTTGGCCATTCCTAACCCATTTTTGCACATCTCTAAGCACTTTTAAACCACTTTTTGTCCATTTCTAACCCATGTTTGCACATCTCTAAGCAATTTTGAATGGCATTTTTGGCCGTTTCTAACCATTTTTGCAAATCCCTAAGCACTTTAAAGCCATTTTTGGCATTTCTAACCCGTTTTTGGAAATCTCTAAGCACTTTAAAGCCATGTTTGGCATTTCGAACCCATTTTTGCACATCTCTAAGCACTTTTAAACCATTTTTGGCCATTTCTAACCCATGCTTGCTCATCTCTAAGCAATTTTGAATGACATTTTTGGCCATTTCTAACCCATTTTTGCCGATCTCTACGAACTTTTAAGCCTTTTTTGGCCTTTTCTATCCCGTCTGCACATCTCTAACAATTTTGAAGCCATTTTTGGCCATTTCTAACTCATGTTTGCTCATCCCTAAGCAATTCTGAATTGCATTTTTCGCTGTTTCTATCCCATTTTTGCAGATCTCTACGAACTTTTAAGCCTTTTTTGGCCTTTTCTATCCAGTTTGCACATCTCTAACCATTTTGAAGCCATTTTTGGCCATTTCTAACCCTTTTTTGCAAATCTCTAAGCACTTTCAAGCCATTTTTAGCATTTCTAACCCATTTTTGCAAATCTCTAAGCACTTTCAAGCCATTTTTAGCATTTCTAACCCATGTTTGCACATCTCTAAGCAATTTTGAATGGCATTTTTGGACGTTTCTAACCCTTGTTTGCACATCTCTAAGCAATTTTGAATGGCATTTTTGGCCGTTTCTAACCCATTTTTGCAAATCCCTAAGCACTTTAAAGCCTTTTTTGGCTTTTTCTTTCCAGTTTGCACATCTCTACCCATTTCAAAGCCATTTTTGGCCATTTCTAACCCTTTTTTGCTAATGTCTAAGCACTTTAAAGCCATTTTGGCAATTTCTAACCAATTTTTGCAAATCTCAAAGCACTTTAAAGCCATTTTTGGCATTTGTAACCCATGTTTGCACATCTCTAAGCAATTTTGAATGGCATTTTTGGCCGTTTCTAACCCATTGTTGCAGATCTCTAAGCATTTTTAAGACTTTTTTGTCCTTTTCTATGCAGTTTGTGCATCTCTAACCATTTTGAAGCCATTTTTGGCCATTTCTAACCCTTTTTTGCTAATGTCTAAGCACTTTCAAGCCATTTTTAGCATTTCTAACCCATGTTTGCACATCTCTAAGCAATTTTGAATGGCATTTTTGGCATTTCTAACCCGTTTTTGGAAATCCCTAAGCACTTTAAAGCCATTTTCAGCATTTCTAACTCGTTATTGCACATCTCTATGCACTTTTAAGCCATTTTGGCCATTCCTAACCCATTTTTGCACATCTCTAAGCACTTTTAAACCATTTTTTGTCCATTTCTAACCCATGTTTGCACATCTCTAAGCAATTTTGAATGGCATTTTTGGCCGTTTCTAACCATTTTTGCAAATCCCTAAGCACTTTAAAGCCATTTTTGGCATTTCTAACCCGTTTTTGGAAATCTCTAAGCACTTGAAAGCCATGTTTGGCATTTCGAACCCATTTTTGCACATCTCTAAGCACTTTTAAACCATTTTTGGCCATTTCTAACCCATGCTTGCTCATCTCTAAGCAATTTTGAATGACATTTTTGGCCATTTCTAACCCATTTTTGCCGATCTCTACGAACTTTTAAGCCTTTTTTGGCCTTTTCTATCCCGTCTGCACATCTCTAACAATTTTGAAGCCATTTTTGGCCATTTCTAACTCATGTTTGCTCATCCCTAAGCAATTCTGAATTGCATTTTTCGCTGTTTCTATCCCATTTTTGCAGATCTCTACGAACTTTTATGCCTTTTTTGGCCTTTTCTATCCAGTTTGCACATCTCTAACCATTTTGAAGCCATTTTTGGCCATTTCTAACCCTTTTTTGCAAATCTCTAAGCACTTTCAAGCCATTTTTAGCATTTCTAACCCATGTTTGCACATCTCTAAGCAATTTTGAATGGCATTTTTGGACGTTTCTAACCCTTGTTTGCACATCTCTAAGCAATTTTGAATGGCATTTTTGGCCGTTTCTAACCCATTTTTGCAAATCCCTAAGCACTTTAAAGCCTTTTTTGGCTTTTTCTTTCCAGTTTGCACATCTCTACCCATTTCAAAGCCATTTTTGGCAATTTCTAACCCTTTTTTGCTAATGTCTAAGCACTTTAAAGCCATTTTGGCAATTTCTAACCAATTTTTGCAAATCTCAAAGCACTTTAAAGCCATTTTTGGCATTTGTAACCCATGTTTGCACATCTCTAAGCAATTTTGAATGGCATTTTTGGCCGTTTCTAACCCATTGTTGCAGATCTCTAAGCATTTTTAAGACTTTTTTGTCCTTTTCTATGCAGTTTGTGCATCTCTAACCATTTTGAAGCCATTTTTGGCCATTTCTAACCCTTTTTTGCTAATCTCTAAGCACTTTCAAGCCATTTTTAGCATTTCTAACCCATGTTTGCACATCTCGAAGCAATTTTGAATGGCATTTTTGGACGTTTCCAACCCATGTTTGCACATCTCTAAGCAATTTTGAATGGCATTTTTGGCCGTTTGTAACCCATTTTTGCAAATCCCTAAGCACTTTAAAGCCATTTTCAGCATTTCTAACTCGTTATTGCACATCTCTATGCACTTTTAAGCCATTTTGGCCATTCCTAACCCATTTTTGTACATCTCTAAGCACTTTTAAACCATTTTTTGTCCATTTCTAACCCATGTTTGCACATCTCTAAGCAATTTTGAATGGCATTTTTGGCCGTTTCTAACCATTTTTGCAAATCCCTAAGCACTTTAAAGCCATTTTTGGCATTTCTAACCTGTTTTTGGAAATCTCTAAGCACTTTAAAGCCATGTTTGGCATTTCGAACCCATTTTTGCACATCTCTAAGCACTTTTAAACCATTTTTGGCCATTTCTAACCCATGCTTGCTCATCTCTAAGCAATTTTGAATGACA
Source organism: Lathamus discolor (assembly GCF_037157495.1). NCBI lineage: Eukaryota > Metazoa > Chordata > Aves > Psittaciformes > Psittacidae > Lathamus > Lathamus discolor. Next base: position 29,687,278 of record NC_088908.1, read on the forward strand.
TTTTTGGCCATTTCTAACCCATTTTTGCCGATCTCTACGAACTTTTAAGCCTTTTTTGGCCTTTTCTATCCCGTCTGCACATCTCTAACAATTTTGAAGCCATTTTTGGCCATTTCTAACTCATGTTTGCTCATCCCTAAGCAATTCTGAATTGCATTTTTCGCTGTTTCTATCCCATTTTTGCAGATCTCTACGAACTTTTAAGCCTTTTTTGGCCTTTTCTATCCAGTTTGCACATCTCTAACCATTTTGAAGCCATTTTTGGCCATTTCTAACCCTTTTTTGCAAATCTCTAAGCACTTTCAAGCCATTTTTAGCATTTCTAACCCATGTTTGCACATCTCTAAGCAATTTTGAATGGCATTTTTGGATGTTTCTAACCCTTGTTTGCACATCTCTAAGCAATTTTGAATGGCATTTTTGGCCGTTTCTAACCCATTTTTGCAAATCCCTAAGCACTTTAAAGCCTTTTTTGGCTTTTTCTTTCCAGTTTGCACATCTCTAACCATTTTGAAGCCATTTTTGGCCATTTCTAACCCTTTTTTGCTAATCTCTAAGCACTTTAAAGCCATTTTTAGCATTTCTAACCCATGTTTGCACATCTCTAAGCAATTTTGAATGACATTTTTGGCCATTTCTAACCCATTTTTGCCGATCTCTACGAACTTTTAAGCCTTTTTTGGCCTTTTCTATCCCGTCTGCACATCTCTAACAATTTTGAAGCCATTGTTGGCCATTTCTAACTCATGTTTGCTCATCCCTAAGCAATTCTGAATTGCATTTTTCGCTGTTTCTAACCCATTTTTGCAGATCTCTACGAACTGTTATGCCTTTTTTGGCCTTTTCTATCCAGTTTGCACATCTCTAACCATTTTGAAGCCATTTTTGGCCATTTCTAACCCTTTTTTGCAAATCTCTAAGCACTTTAAAGCCATTTTTAGCATTTCTAACCCATTTTTGCAAATCTCTAAGCACTTTCAAGCCATTTTTAGCATTTCTAACCCATGTTTGCACATCTCTAAGCAATTTTGAATGGCATTTTTGGACGTTTCTAACCCATGTTTGCACATCTCTAAGCAATTTTGAATGGCATTTTTGGCCGTTTCTAACCATTTTTGCAAATCCCTAAGCACTTTAAAGCCATTTTTGGCATTTCTAACCCGTTTTTGGAAATCTCTAAGCACTTTAAAGCCATGTTTGGCATTTCGAACCCATTTTTGCACATCTCTAAGCACTTTTAAACCATTTTTGGCCATTTCTAACCCATGCTTGCTCATCTCTAAGCAATTTTGAATGACATTTTTGGCCATTTCTAACCCATTTTTGCCGATCTCTACGAACTTTTAAGCCTTTTTTGGCCTTTTCTATCCCGTCTGCACATCTCTAACAATTTTGAAGCCATTTTTGGCCATTTCTAACTCATGTTTGCTCATCCCTAAGCAATTCTGAATTGCATTTTTCGCTGTTTCTATCCCATTTTTGCAGATCTCTACGAACTTTTATGCCTTTTTTGGCCTTTTCTATCCAGTTTGCACACCTCTAACCATTTTGAAGCCATTTTTGGCCATTTCTAACCCTTTTTTGCAAATCTCTAAGCACTTTAAAGCCATTTTTAGCATTTCTAACCTATTTTTGCAAATCTCTAAGCACTTTCAAGCCATTTTTAGCATTTCTAACCCATGTTTGCACATCTCTAAGCAATTTTGAATGGCATTTTTGGACGTTTCTAACCCATGTTTGCACATCTCTAAGCAATTTTGAATGGCATTTTTGGCCGTTTCTAACCATTTTTGCAAATCCCTAAGCACTTTAAAGCCATTTTTGGCATTTCTAACCCGTTTTTGGAAATCTCTAAGCACTTTAAAGCCATGTTTGGCATTTCGAACCCATTTTTGCACATCTCTAAGCACTTTTAAACCATTTTTGGCCATTTCTAACCCATGCTTGCTCATCTCTAAGCAATTTTGAATGACATTTTTGGCCATTTCTAACCCATTTTTGCCGATCTCTACGAACTTTTAAGCCTTTTTTGGCCTTTTCTATCCCGTCTGCACATCTCTAACAATTTTGAAGCCATTTTTGGCCATTTCTAACTCATGTTTGCTCATCCCTAAGCAATTCTGAATTGCATTTTTCGCTGTTTCTATCCCATTTTTGCAGATCTCTACGAACTTTTATGCCTTTTTTGGCCTTTTCTATCCAGTTTGCACACCTCTAACCATTTTGAAGCCATTTTTGGCCATTTCTAACCCTTTTTTGCAAATCTCTAAGCACTTTAAAGCCATTTTTAGCATTTCTAACCCATTTTTGCAAATCTCTAAGCACTTTCAAGCCATTTTTAGCATTTCTAACCCATGTTTGCACATCTCTAAGCAATTTTGAATGGCATTTTTGGACGTTTCTAACCCTTGTTTGCACATCTCTAAGCAATTTTGAATGGCATTTTTGGCCGTTTCTAACCCATTTTTGCAAATCCCTAAGCACTTTAAAGCCTTTTTTGGCTTTTTCTTTCCAGTTTGCACATCTCTACCCATTTCAAAGCCATTTTTGGCCATTTCTAACCCTTTTTTGCTAATGTCTAAGCACTTTAAAGCCATTTTGGCAATTTCTAACCAATTTTTGCAAATCTCAAAGCACTTTAAAGCCATTTTTGGCATTTGTAACCCATGTTTGCACATCTCTAAGCAATTTTGAATGGCATTTTTGGCCGTTTCTAACCCATTGTTGCAGATCTCTAAGCATTTTTAAGACTTTTTTGTCCTTTTCTATGCAGTTTGTGCATCTCTAACCATTTTGAAGCCATTTTTGGCCATTTCTAACCCTTTTTTGCTAATGTCTAAGCACTTTCAAGCCATTTTTAGCATTTCTAACCCATGTTTGCACATCTCTAAGCAATTTTGAATGGCATTTTTGGACGTTTCTAACCCATGTTTGCACATCTCTAAGCAATTTTGAATGGCATTTTTGGCATTTCTAACCCGTTTTTGGAAATCCCTAAGCACTTTAAAGCCATTTTCAGCATTTCTAACTCGTTATTGCACATCTCTATGCACTTTTAAGCCATTTTGGCCATTCCTAACCCATTTTTGCACATCTCTAAGCACTTTTAAACCATTTTTTGTCCATTTCTAACCCATGTTTGCACATCTCTAAGCAATTTTGAATGGCATTTTTGGCCGTTTCTAACCATTTTTGCAAATCCCTAAGCACTTTAAAGCCTTTTTTGGCTTTTTCTTTCCAGTTTGCACATCTCTACCCATTTCAAAGCCATTTTTGGCAATTTCTAACCCTTTTTTGCTAATGTCTAAGCACTTTAAAGCCATTTTGGCAATTTCTAACCAATTTTTGCAAATCTCAAAGCACTTTAAAGCCATTTTTGGCATTTGTAACCCATGTTTGCACATCTCTAAGCAATTTTGAATGGCATTTTTGGCCGTTTCTAACCCATTGTTGCAGATCTCTAAGCATTTTTAAGACTTTTTTGTCCTTTTCTATGCAGTTTGTGCATCTCTAACCATTTTGAAGCCATTTTTGGCCATTTCTAACCCTTTTTTGCTAATCTCTAAGCACTTTCAAGCCATTTTTAGCATTTCTAACCCATGTTTGCACATCTCGAAGCAATTTTGAATGGCATTTTTGGACGTTTCCAACCCATGTTTGCACATCTCTAAGCAATTTTGAATGGCATTTTTGGCCGTTTCTAACCCATTTTTGCAAATCCCTAAGCACTTTAAAGCCATTTTCAGCATTTCTAACTCGTTATTGCACATCTCTATGCACTTTTAAGCCATTTTGGCCATTCCTAACCCATTTTTGCACATCTCTAAGCACTTTTAAACCATTTTTTGTCCATTTCTAACCCATGTTTGCACATCTCTAAGCAATTTTGAATGGCATTTTTGGCCGTTTCTAACCATTTTTGCAAATCCCTAAGCACTTTAAAGCCATTTTTGGCATTTCTAACCTGTTTTTGGAAATCTCTAAGCACTTTAAAGCCATGTTTGGCATTTCGAACCCATTTTTGCACATCTCTAAGCACTTTTAAACCATTTTTGGCCATTTCTAACCCATGCTTGCTCATCTCTAAGCAATTTTGAATGACATTTTTGGCCATTTCTAACCCATTTTTGCCGATCTCTACGAACTTTTAAGCCTTTTTTGGCCTTTTCTATCCCGTCTGCACATCTCTAACAATTTTGAAGCCATTTTTGGCCATTTCTAACTCATGTTTGCTCATCCCTAAGCAATTCTGAATTGCATTTTTCGCTGTTTCTATCCCATTTTTGCAGATCTCTACGAACTTTTAAGCCTTTTTTGGCCTTTTCTATCCAGTTTGCACATCTCTAACCATTTTGAAGCCATTTTTGGCCATTTCTAACCCTTTTTTGCAAATCTCTAAGCACTTTCAAGCCATTTTTAGCATTTCTAACCCATGTTTGCACATCTCTAAGCAATTTTGAATGGCATTTTTGGACGTTTCTAACCCTTGTTTGCACATCTCTAAGCAATTTTGAATGGCATTTTTGGCCGTTTCTAACCCATTTTTGCAAATCCCTAAGCACTTTAAAGCCTTTTTTGGCTTTTTCTTTCCAGTTTGCACATCTCTACCCATTTCAAAGCCATTTTTGGCCATTTCTAACCCTTTTTTGCTAATGTCTAAGCACTTTAAAGCCATTTTGGCAATTTCTAACCAATTTTTGCAAATCTCAAAGCACTTTAAAGCCATTTTTGGCATTTGTAACCCATGTTTGCACATCTCTAAGCAATTTTGAATGGCATTTTTGGCCGTTTCTAACCCATTGTTGCAGATCTCTAAGCATTTTTAAGACTTTTTTGTCCTTTTCTATGCAGTTTGTGCATCTCTAACCATTTTGAAGCCATTTTTGGCCATTTCTAACCCTTTTTTGCTAATGTCTAAGCACTTTCAAGCCATTTTTAGCATTTCTAACCCATGTTTGCACATCTCTAAGCAATTTTGAATGGCATTTTTGGACGTTTCTAACCCATGTTTGCACATCTCTAAGCAATTTTGAATGGCATTTTTGGCATTTCTAACCCGTTTTTGGAAATCCCTAAGCACTTTAAAGCCATTTTCAGCATTTCTAACTCGTTATTGCACATCTCTATGCACTTTTAAGCCATTTTGGCCATTCCTAACCCATTTTTGCACATCTCTAAGCACTTTTAAACCATTTTTTGTCCATTTCTAACCCATGTTTGCACATCTCTAAGCAATTTTGAATGGCATTTTTGGCCGTTTCTAACCATTTTTGCAAATCCCTAAGCACTTTAAAGCCTTTTTTGGCTTTTTCTTTCCAGTTTGCACATCTCTACCCATTTCAAAGCCATTTTTGGCAATTTCTAACCCTTTTTTGCTAATGTCTAAGCACTTTAAAGCCATTTTGGCAATTTCTAACCAATTTTTGCAAATCTCAAAGCACTTTAAAGCCATTTTTGGCATTTGTAACCCATGTTTGCACATCTCTAAGCAATTTTGAATGGCATTTTTGGCCGTTTCTAACCCATTGTTGCAGATCTCTAAGCATTTTTAAGACTTTTTTGTCCTTTTCTATGCAGTTTGTGCATCTCTAACCATTTTGAAGCCATTTTTGGCCATTTCTAACCCTTTTTTGCTAATCTCTAAGCACTTTCAAGCCATTTTTAGCATTTCTAACCCATGTTTGCACATCTCGAAGCAATTTTGAATGGCATTTTTGGACGTTTCCAACCCATGTTTGCACATCTCTAAGCAATTTTGAATGGCATTTTTGGCCGTTTCTAACCCATTTTTGCAAATCCCTAAGCACTTTAAAGCCATTTTCAGCATTTCTAACTCGTTATTGCACATCTCTATGCACTTTTAAGCCATTTTGGCCATTCCTAACCCATTTTTGCACATCTCTAAGCACTTTTAAACCATTTTTTGTCCATTTCTAACCCATGTTTGCACATCTCTAAGCAATTTTGAATGGCATTTTTGGCCGTTTCTAACCATTTTTGCAAATCCCTAAGCACTTTAAAGCCATTTTTGGCATTTCTAACCTGTTTTTGGAAATCTCTAAGCACTTTAAAGCCATGTTTGGCATTTCGAACCCATTTTTGCACATCTCTAAGCACTTTTAAAACCATTTTTGGCCATTTCTAACCCATGCTTGCTCATCTCTAAGCAATTTTGAATGACATTTTTGGCCATTTCTAACCCATTTTTGCCGATCTCTACGAACTTTTAAGCCTTTTTTGGCCTTTTCTATCCCGTCTGCACATCTCTAACAATTTTGAAGCCATTTTTGGCCATTTCTAACTCATGTTTGCTCATCCCTAAGCAATTCTGAATTGCATTTTTCGCTGTTTCTATCCCATTTTTGCAGATCTCTACGAACTTTTAAGCCTTTTTTGGCCTTTTCTATCCAGTTTGCACATCTCTAACCATTTTGAAGCCATTTTTGGCCATTTCTAACCCTTTTTTGCAAATCTCTAAGCACTTTCAAGCCATTTTTAGCATTTCTAACCCATGTTTGCACATCTCTAAGCAATTTTGAATGGCATTTTTGGACGTTTCTAACCCTTGTTTGCACATCTCTAAGCAATTTTGAATGGCATTTTTGGCCGTTTCTAACCCATTTTTGCAAATCCCTAAGCACTTTAAAGCCTTTTTTGGCTTTTTCTTTCCAGTTTGCACATCTCTACCCATTTCAAAGCCATTTTTGGCCATTTCTAACCCTTTTTTGCTAATGTCTAAGCACTTTAAAGCCATTTTGGCAATTTCTAACCAATTTTTGCAAATCCCAAAGCACTTTAAAGCCATTTTTGGCATTTGTAACCCATGTTTGCACATCTCTAAGCAATTTTGAATGGCATTTTTGGCCGTTTCTAACCCATTGTTGCAGATCTCTAAGCATTTTTAAGACTTTTTTGGCTTTTTCTTTCCAGTTTGCACATCTCTAACCATTTTGAAGCCATTTTTGGCCATTTCTAACCCTTTTTTGCTAATCTCTAAGCACTTTAAAGCCATTTTTAGCATTTCTAACCCATGTTTGCACATCTCTAAGCAATTTTGAATGACATTTTTGGCCATTTCTAACCCATTTTTGCCGATCTCTACGAACTTTTAAGCCTTTTTTGGCCTTTTCTATCCCGTCTGCACATCTCTAACAATTTTGAAGCCATTGTTGGCCATTTCTAACTCATGTTTGCTCATCCCTAAGCAATTCTGTATTGCATTTTTCGCTGTTTCTAACCCATTTTTGCAGATCTCTACGAACTGTTATGCCTTTTTTGGCCTTTTCTATCCAGTTTGCACATCTCTAACCATTTTGAAGCCATTTTTGGCCATTTCTAACCCTTTTTTGCAAATCTCTAAGCACTTTAAAGCCATTTTTAGCATTTCTAACCCATTTTTGCAAATCTCTAAGCACTTTCAAGCCATTTTTAGCATTTCTAACCCATGTTTGCACATCTCTAAGCAATTTTGAATGGCATTTTTGGACGTTTCTAACCCATGTTTGCACATCTCTAAGCAATTTTGAATGGCATTTTTGGCCGTTTCTAACCATTTTTGCAAATCCCTAAGCACTTTAAAGCCATTTTTGGCATTTCTAACCTGTTTTTGGAAATCTCTAAGCACTTTAAAGCCATGTTTGGCATTTCGAACCCATTTTTGCACATCTCTAAGCACTTTTAAACCATTTTTGGCCATTTCTAACCCATGCTTGCTCATCTCTAAGCAATTTTGAATGACATTTTTGGCCATTTCTAACCCATTTTTGCCGATCTCTACGAACTTTTAAGCCTTTTTTGGCCTTTTCTATCCCGTCTGCACATCTCTAACAATTTTGAAGCCATTTTTGGCCATTTCTAACTCATGTTTGCTCATCCCTAACCAATTCTGAATTGCATTTTTCGCTGTTTCTATCCCATTTTTGCAGATCTCTACGAACTTTTATGCCTTTTTTGGCCTTTTCTATCCAGTTTGCACACCTCTAACCATTTTGAAGCCATTTTTGGCCATTTCTAACCCTTTTTTGCAAATCTCTAAGCACTTTAAAGCCATTTTTAGCATTTCTAACCTATTTTTGCAAATCTCTAAGCACTTTCAAGCCATTTTTAGCATTTCTAACCCATGTTTGCACATCTCTAAGCAATTTTGAATGGCATTTTTGGACGTTTCTAACCCATGTTTGCACATCTCTAAGCAATTTTGAATGGCATTTTTGGCCGTTTCTAACCATTTTTGCAAATCCCTAAGCACTTTAAAGCCATTTTTGGCATTTCTAACCCGTTTTTGGAAATCTCTAAGCACTTTAAAGCCATGTTTGGCATTTCGAACCCATTTTTGCACATCTCTAAGCACTTTTAAACCATTTTTGGCCATTTCTAACCCATGCTTGCTCATCTCTAAGCAATTTTGAATGACATTTTTGGCCATTTCTAACCCATTTTTGCCGATCTCTACGAACTTTTAAGCCTTTTTTGGCCTTTTCTATCCCGTCTGCACATCTCTAACAATTTTGAAGCCATTTTTGGCCATTTCTAACTCATGTTTGCTCATCCCTAAGCAATTCTGAATTGCATTTTTCGCTGTTTCTATCCCATTTTTGCAGATCTCTACGAACTTTTATGCCTTTTTTGGCCTTTTCTATCCAGTTTGCACATCTCTAACCATTTTGAAGCCATTTTTGGCCATTTCTAACCCTTTTTTGCAAATCTCTAAGCACTTTAAAGCCATTTTTAGCATTTCTAACCCATTTTTGCAAATCTCTAAGCACTTTCAAGCCATTTTTAGCATTTCTAACCCATGTTTGCACATCTCTAAGCAATTTTGAATGGCATTTTTGGACGTTTCTAACCCTTGTTTGCACATCTCTAAGCAATTTTGAATGGCATTTTTGGCCGTTTCTAACCCATTTTTGCAAATCCCTAAGCACTTTAAAGCCTTTTTTGGCTTTTTCTTTCCAGTTTGCACATCTCTACCCATTTCAAAGCCATTTTTGGCCATTTCTAACCCTTTTTTGCTAATGTCTAAGCACTTTAAAGCCATTTTGGCAATTTCTAACCAATTTTTGCAAATCTCAAAGCACTTTAAAGCCATTTTTGGCATTTGTAACCCATGTTTGCACATCTCTAAGCAATTTTGAATGGCATTTTTGGCCGTTTCTAACCCATTGTTGCAGATCTCTAAGCATTTTTAAGACTTTTTTGTCCTTTTCTATGCAGTTTGTGCATCTCTAACCATTTTGAAGCCATTTTTGGCCATTTCTAACCCTTTTTTGCTAATGTCTAAGCACTTTCAAGCCATTTTTAGCATTTCTAACCCATGTTTGCACATCTCTAAGCAATTTTGAATGGCATTTTTGGACGTTTCTAACCCATGTTTGCACATCTCTAAGCAATTTTGAATGGCATTTTTGGCATTTCTAACCCGTTTTTGGAAATCCCTAAGCACTTTAAAGCCATTTTCAGCATTTCTAACTCGTTATTGCACATCTCTATGCACTTTTAAGCCATTTTGGCCATTCCTAACCCATTTTTGCACATCTCTAAGCACTTTTAAACCATTTTTTGTCCATTTCTAACCCATGTTTGCACATCTCTAAGCAATTTTGAATGGCATTTTTGGCCGTTTCTAACCATTTTTGCAAATCCCTAAGCACTTTAAAGCCTTTTTTGGCTTTTTCTTTCCAGTTTGCACATCTCTACCCATTTCAAAGCCATTTTTGGCAATTTCTAACCCTTTTTTGCTAATGTCTAAGCACTTTAAAGCCATTTTGGCAATTTCTAACCAATTTTTGCAAATCTCAAAGCACTTTAAAGCCATTTTTGGCATTTGTAACCCATGTTTGCACATCTCTAAGCAATTTTGAATGGCATTTTTGGCCGTTTCTAACCCATTGTTGCAGATCTCTAAGCATTTTTAAGACTTTTTTGTCCTTTTCTATGCAGTTTGTGCATCTCTAACCATTTTGAAGCCATTTTTGGCCATTTCTAACCCTTTTTTGCTAATCTCTAAGCACTTTCAAGCCATTTTTAGCATTTCTAACCCATGTTTGCACATCTCGAAGCAATTTTGAATGGCATTTTTGGACGTTTCCAACCCATGTTTGCACATCTCTAAGCAATTTTGAATGGCATTTTTGGCCGTTTCTAACCCATTTTTGCAAATCCCTAAGCACTTTAAAGCCATTTTCAGCATTTCTAACTCGTTATTGCACATCTCTATGCACTTTTAAGCCATTTTGGCCATTCCTAACCCATTTTTGCACATCTCTAAGCACTTTTAAACCATTTTTTGTCCATTTCTAACCCATGTTTGCACATCTCTAAGCAATTTTGAATGGCATTTTTGGCCGTTTCTAACCATTTTTGCAAATCCCTAAGCACTTTAAAGCCATTTTTGGCATTTCTAACCTGTTTTTGGAAATCTCTAAGCACTTTAAAGCCATGTTTGGCATTTCGAACCCATTTTTGCACATCTCTAAGCACTTTTAAACCATTTTTGGCCATTTCTAACCCATGCTTGCTCATCTCTAAGCAATTTTGAATGACATTTTTGGCCATTTCTAACCCATTTTTGCCGATCTCTACGAACTTTTAAGCCTTTTTTGGCCTTTTCTATCCCGTCTGCACATCTCTAACAATTTTGAAGCCATTTTTGGCCATTTCTAACTCATGTTTGCTCATCCCTAAGCAATTCTGAATTGCATTTTTCGCTGTTTCTATCCCATTTTTGCAGATCTCTACGAACTTTTAAGCCTTTTTTGGCCTTTTCTATCCAGTTTGCACATCTCTAACCATTTTGAAGCCATTTTTGGCCATTTCTAACCCTTTTTTGCAAATCTCTAAGCACTTTCAAGCCATTTTTAGCATTTCTAACCCATGTTTGCACATCTCTAAGCAATTTTGAATGGCATTTTTGGACGTTTCTAACCCTTGTTTGCACATCTCTAAGCAATTTTGAATGGCATTTTTGGCCGTTTCTAACCCATTTTTGCAAATCCCTAAGCACTTTAAAGCCTTTTTTGGCTTTTTCTTTCCAGTTTGCACATCTCTACCCATTTCAAAGCCATTTTTGGCCATTTCTAACCCTTTTTTGCTAATGTCTAAGCACTTTAAAGCCATTTTGGCAATTTCTAACCAATTTTTGCAAATCCCAAAGCACTTTAAAGCCATTTTTGGCATTTGTAACCCATGTTTGCACATCTCTAAGCAATTTGAATGGCATTTTTGGCCGTTTCTAACCCATTGTTGCAGATCTCTAAGCATTTTTAAGACTTTTTTGGCTTTTTCTTTCCAGTTTGCACATCTCTAACCATTTTGAAGCCATTTTTGGCCATTTCTAACCCTTTTTTGCTAATCTCTAAGCACTTTAAAGCCATTTTTAGCATTTCTAACCCATGTTTGCACATCTCTAAGCAATTTTGAATGACATTTTTGGCCATTTCTAACCCATTTTTGCCGATCTCTACGAACTTTTAAGCCTTTTTTGGCCTTTTCTATCCCGTCTGCACATCTCTAACAATTTTGAAGCCATTGTTGGCCATTTCTAACTCATGTTTGCTCATCCCTAAGCAATTCTGTATTGCATTTTTCGCTGTTTCTAACCCATTTTTGCAGATCTCTACGAACTGTTATGCCTTTTTTGGCCTTTTCTATCCAGTTTGCACATCTCTAACCATTTTGAAGCCATTTTTGGCCATTTCTAACCCTTTTTTGCAAATCTCTAAGCACTTTAAAGCCATTTTTAGCATTTCTAACCCATTTTTGCAAATCTCTAAGCACTTTCAAGCCATTTTTAGCATTTCTAACCCATGTTTGCACATCTCTAAGCAATTTTGAATGGCATTTTTGGACGTTTCTAACCCATGTTTGCACATCTCTAAGCAATTTTGAATGGCATTTTTGGCCGTTTCTAACCATTTTTGCAAATCCCTAAGCACTTTAAAGCCATTTTTGGCATTTCTAACCTGTTTTTGGAAATCTCTAAGCACTTTAAAGCCATGTTTGGCATTTCGAACCCATTTTTGCACATCTCTAAGCACTTTTAAACCATTTTTGGCCATTTCTAACCCATGCTTGCTCATCTCTAAGCAATTTTGAATGACATTTTTGGCCATTTCTAACCCATTTTTGCCGATCTCTACGAACTTTTAAGCCTTTTTTGGCCTTTTCTATCCCGTCTGCACATCTCTAACAATTTTGAAGCCATTTTTGGCCATTTCTAACTCATGTTTGCTCATCCCTAAGCAATTCTGAATTGCATTTTTCGCTGTTTCTATCCCATTTTTGCAGATCTCTACGAACTTTTATGCCTTTTTTGGCCTTTTCTATCCAGTTTGCACACCTCTAACCATTTTGAAGCCATTTTTGGCCATTTCTAACCCTTTTTTGCAAATCTCTAAGCACTTTAAAGCCATTTTTAGCATTTCTAACCTATTTTTGCAAATCTCTAAGCACTTTCAAGCCATTTTTAGCATTTCTAACCCATGTTTGCACATCTCTAAGCAATTTTGAATGGCATTTTTGGACGTTTCTAACCCATGTTTGCACATCTCTAAGCAATTTTGAATGGCATTTTTGGCCGTTTCTAACCATTTTTGCAAATCCCTAAGCACTTTAAAGCCATTTTTGGCATTTCTAACCCGTTTTTGGAAATCTCTAAGCACTTTAAAGCCATGTTTGGCATTTCGAACCCATTTTTGCACATCTCTAAGCACTTTTAAACCATTTTTGGCCATTTCTAACCCATGCTTGCTCATCTCTAAGCAATTTTGAATGACATTTTTGGCCATTTCTAACCCATTTTTGCCGATCTCTACGAACTTTTAAGCCTTTTTTGGCCTTTTCTATCCCGTCTGCACATCTCTAACAATTTTGAAGCCATTTTTGGCCATTTCTAACTCATGTTTGCTCATCCCTAAGCAATTCTGAATTGCATTTTTCGCTGTTTCTATCCCATTTTTGCAGATCTCTACGAACTTTTATGCCTTTTTTGGCCTTTTCTATCCAGTTTGCACATCTCTAACCATTTTGAAGCCATTTTTGGCCATTTCTAACCCTTTTTTGCAAATCTCTAAGCACTTTAAAGCCATTTTTAGCATTTCTAACCCATTTTTGCAAATCTCTAAGCACTTTCAAGCCATTTTTAGCATTTCTAACCCATGTTTGCACATCTCTAAGCAATTTTGAATGGCATTTTTGGACGTTTCTAACCCTTGTTTGCACATCTCTAAGCAATTTTGAATGGCATTTTTGGCCGTTTCTAACCCATTTTTGCAAATCCCTAAGCACTTTAAAGCCTTTTTTGGCTTTTTCTTTCCAGTTTGCACATCTCTACCCATTTCAAAGCCATTTTTGGCCATTTCTAACCCTTTTTTGCTAATGTCTAAGCACTTTAAAGCCATTTTGGCAATTTCTAACCAATTTTTGCAAATCTCAAAGCACTTTAAAGCCATTTTTGGCATTTGTAACCCATGTTTGCACATCTCTAAGCAATTTTGAATGGCATTTTTGGCCGTTTCTAACCCATTGTTGCAGATCTCTAAGCATTTTTAAGACTTTTTTGTCCTTTTCTATGCAGTTTGTGCATCTCTAACCATTTTGAAGCCATTTTTGGCCATTTCTAACCCTTTTTTGCTAATGTCTAAGCACTTTCAAGCCATTTTTAGCATTTCTAACCCATGTTTGCACATCTCTAAGCAATTTTGAATGGCATTTTTGGACGTTTCTAACCCTTGTTTGCACATCTCTAAGCAATTTTGAATGGCATTTTTGGCATTTCTAACCCGTTTTTGGAAATCCCTAAGCACTTTAAAGCCATTTTCAGCATTTCTAACTCGTTATTGCACATCTCTATGCACTTTTAAGCCATTTTGGCCATTCCTAACCCATTTTTGCACATCTCTAAGCACTTTTAAACCATTTTTTGTCCATTTCTAACCCATGTTTGCACATCTCTAAGCAATTTTGAATGGCATTTTTGGCCGTTTCTAACCATTTTTGCAAATCCCTAAGCACTTTAAAGCCTTTTTTGGCTTTTTCTTTCCAGTTTGCACATCTCTACCCATTTCAAAGCCATTTTTGGCAATTTCTAACCCTTTTTTGCTAATGTCTAAGCACTTTAAAGCCATTTTGGCAATTTCTAACCAATTTTTGCAAATCTCAAAGCACTTTAAAGCCATTTTTGGCATTTGTAACCCATGTTTGCACATCTCTAAGCAATTTTGAATGGCATTTTTGGCCGTTTCTAACCCATTGTTGCAGATCTCTAAGCATTTTTAAGACTTTTTTGTCCTTTTCTATGCAGTTTGTGCATCTCTAACCATTTTGAAGCCATTTTTGGCCATTTCTAACCCTTTTTTGCTAATGTCTAAGCACTTTCAAGCCATTTTTAGCATTTCTAACCCATGTTTGCACATCTCTAAGCAATTTTGAATGGCATTTTTGGACGTTTCTAACCCTTGTTTGCACATCTCTAAGCAATTTTGAATGGCATTTTTGGCATTTCTAACCCGTTTTTGGAAATCCCTAAGCACTTTAAAGCCATTTTCAGCATTTCTAACTCGTTATTGCACATCTCTATGCACTTTTAAGCCATTTTGGCCATTCCTAACCCATTTTTGCACATCTCTAAGCACTTTTAAACCATTTTTTGTCCATTTCTAACCCATGTTTGCACATCTCTAAGCAATTTTGAATGGCATTTTTGGCCGTTTCTAACCATTTTTGCAAATCCCTAAGCACTTTAAAGCCTTTTTTGGCTTTTTCTTTCCAGTTTGCACATCTCTACCCATTTCAAAGCCATTTTTGGCAATTTCTAACCCTTTTTTGCTAATGTCTAAGCACTTTAAAGCCATTTTGGCAATTTCTAACCAATTTTTGCAAATCTCAAAGCACTTTAAAGCCATTTTTGGCATTTGTAACCCATGTTTGCACATCTCTAAGCAATTTTGAATGGCATTTTTGGCCGTTTCTAACCCATTGTTGCAGATCTCTAAGCATTTTTAAGACTTTTTTGTCCTTTTCTATGCAGTTTGTGCATCTCTAACCATTTTGAAGCCATTTTTGGCCATTTCTAACCCTTTTTTGCTAATCTCTAAGCACTTTCAAGCCATTTTTAGCATTTCTAACCCATGTTTGCACATCTCGAAGCAATTTTGAATGGCATTTTTGGACGTTTCCAACCCATGTTTGCACATCTCTAAGCAATTTTGAATGGCATTTTTGGCCGTTTCTAACTTATTTTTGCAAATCCCTAAGCACTTTAAAGCCATTTTCAGCATTTCTAACTCGTTATTGCACATCTCTATGCACTTTTAAGCCATTTTGGCCATTCCTAACCCATTTTTGCACATCTCTAAGCACTTTTAAACCATTTTTTGTCCATTTCTAACCCATGTTTGCACATCTCTAAGCAATTTTGAATGGCATTTTTGGCCGTTTCTAACCATTTTTGCAAATCCCTAAGCACTTTAAAGCCATTTTTGGCATTTCTAACCTGTTTTTGGAAATCTCTAAGCACTTTAAAGCCATGTTTGGCATTTCGAACCCATTTTTGCACATCTCTAAGCACTTTTAAACCATTTTTGGCCATTTCTAACCCATGCTTGCTCATCTCTAAGCAATTTTGAATGACATTTTTGGCCATTTCTAACCCATTTTTGCCGATCTCTACGAACTTTTAAGCCTTTTTTGGCCTTTTCTATCCCGTCTGCACATCTCTAACAATTTTGAAGCCATTTTTGGCCATTTCTAACTCATGTTTGCTCATCCCTAAGCAATTCTGAATTGCATTTTTCGCTGTTTCTATCCCATTTTTGCAGATCTCTACGAACTTTTAAGCCTTTTTTGGCCTTTTCTATCCAGTTTGCACATCTCTAACCATTTTGAAGCCATTTTTGGCCATTTCTAACCCTTTTTTGCAAATCTCTAAGCACTTTCAAGCCATTTTTAGCATTTCTAACCCATGTTTGCACATCTCTAAGCAATTTTGAATGGCATTTTTGGACGTTTCTAACCCTTGTTTGCACATCTCTAAGCAATTTTGAATGGCATTTTTGGCCGTTTCTAACCCATTTTTGCAAATCCCTAAGCACTTTAAAGCCTTTTTTGGCTTTTTCTTTCCAGTTTGCACATCTCTACCCATTTCAAAGCCATTTTTGGCCATTTCTAACCCTTTTTTGCTAATGTCTAAGCACTTTAAAGCCATTTTTGGCATTTGTAACCCATGTTTGCACATCTCTAAGCAATTTTGAATGGCATTTTTGGCCGTTTCTAACCCATTGTTGCAGATCTCTAAGCATTTTTAAGACTTTTTTGGCTTTTTCTTTCCAGTTTGCACATCTCTAACCATTTTGAAGCCATTTTTGGCCATTTCTAACCCTTTTTTGCTAATCTCTAAGCACTTTAAAGCCATTTTTAGCATTTCTAACCCATGTTTGCACATCTCTAAGCAATTTTGAATGACATTTTTGGCCATTTCTAACCCATTTTTGCCGATCTCTACGAACTTTTAAGCCTTTTTTGGCCTTTTCTATCCCGTCTGCACATCTCTAACAATTTTGAAGCCATTTTTGGCCATTTCTAACTCATGTTTGCTCATCCCTAAGCAATTCTGAATTGCATTTTTCGCTGTTTCTAACCCATTTTTGCAGATCTCTACGAACTGTTATGCCTTTTTTGGCATTTTCTATCCAGTTTGCACATCTCTTAACCATTTTGAAGCCATTTTTGGCCATTTCTAACCCTTTTTTGCAAATCTCTAAGCACTTTAAAGCCATTTTTAGCATTTCTAACCCATTTTTGCAAATCTCTAAGCACTTTCAAGCCATTTTTAGCATTTCTAACCCATGTTTGCACATCTCTAAGCAATTTTGAATGGCATTTTTGGACGTTTCTAACCCATGTTTGCACATCTCTAAGCAATTTTGAATGGCATTTTTGGCCGTTTCTAACCATTTTTGCAAATCCCTAAGCACTTTAAAGCCATTTTTGGCATTTCTAACCCGTTTTTGGAAATCTCTAAGCACTTTAAAGCCATGTTTGGCATTTCGAACCCATTTTTGCACGTCTCTAAGCACTTTTAAACCATTTTTGGCCATTTCTAACCCATGCTTGCTCATCTCTAAGCAATTTTGAATGACATTTTTGGCCATTTCTAACCCATTTTTGCCGATCTCTACGAACTTTTAAGCCTTTTTTGGCCTTTTCTAATCCCGTCTGCACATCTCTAACAATTTTGAAGCCATTTTTGGCCATTTCTAACTCATGTTTGCTCATCCCTAAGCAATTCTGAATTGCATTTTTCGCTGTTTCTATCCCATTTTTGCAGATCTCTACGAACTTTTATGCCTTTTTTGGCCTTTTCTATGCAGTTTGCACACCTCTAACCATTTTGAAGCCATTTTTGGCCATTTCTAACCCTTTTTTGCAAATCTCTAAGCACTTTAAAGCCATTTTTAGCATTTCTAACCTATTTTTGCAAATCTCTAAGCACTTTCAAGCCATTTTTAGCATTTCTAACCCATGTTTGCACATCTCTAAGCAATTTTGAATGGCATTTTTGGACGTTTCTAACCCATGTTTGCACATCTCTAAGCAATTTTGAATGGCATTTTTGGCCGTTTCTAACCATTTTTGCAAATCCCTAAGCACTTTAAAGCCATTTTTGGCATTTCTAACCCGTTTTTGGAAATCTCTAAGCACTTTAAAGCCATGTTTGGCATTTCGAACCCATTTTTGCACATCTCTAAGCACTTTTAAATCATTTTTGGCCATTTCTAACCCATGCTTGCTCATCTCTAAGCAATTTTGAATGACATTTTTGGCCATTTCTAACCCATTTTTGCCGATCTCTACGAACTTTTAAGCCTTTTTTGGCCTTTTCTATCCCGTCTGCACATCTCTAACAATTTTGAAGCCATTTTTGGCCATTTCTAACTCATGTTTGCTCATCCCTAAGCAATTCTGAATTGCATTTTTCGCTGTTTCTATCCCATTTTTGCAGATCTCTACGAACTTTTATGCCTTTTTTGGCCTTTTCTATCCAGTTTGCACATCTCTAACCATTTTGAAGCCATTTTTGGCCATTTCTAACCCTTTTTTGCAAATCTCTAAGCACTTTAAAGCCATTTTTAGCATTTCTAACCCATTTTTGCAAATCTCTAAGCACTTTCAAGCCATTTTTAGCATTTCTAACCCATGTTTGCACATCTCTAAGCAATTTTGAATGGCATTTTTGGACGTTTCTAACCCTTGTTTGCACATCTCTAAGCAATTTTGAATGGCATTTTTGGCCGTTTCTAACCCATTTTTGCAAATCCCTAAGCACTTTAAAGCCTTTTTTGGCTTTTTCTTTCCAGTTTGCACATCTCTACCCATTTCAAAGCCATTTTTGGCCATTTCTAACCCTTTTTTGCTAATGTCTAAGCACTTTAAAGCCATTTTGGCAATTTCTAACCAATTTTTGCAAATCTCAAAGCACTTTAAAGCCATTTTTGGCATTTGTAACCCATGTTTGCACATCTCTAAGCAATTTTGAATGGCATTTTTGGCCGTTTCTAACCCATTGTTGCAGATCTCTAAGCATTTTTAAGACTTTTTTGTCCTTTTCTATGCAGTTTGTGCATCTCTAACCATTTTGAAGCCATTTTTGGCCATTTCTAACCCTTTTTTGCTAATGTCTAAGCACTTTCAGCATTTTTAGCATTTCTAACCCATGTTTGCACATCTCTAAGCAATTTTGAATGGCATTTTTGGACGTTTCTAACCCATGTTTGCACATCTCTAAGCAATTTTGAATGGCATTTTTGGCATTTCTAACCCGTTTTTGGAAATCCCTAAGCACTTTAAAGCCATTTTCAGCATTTCTAACTCGTTATTGCACATCTCTATGCACTTTTAAGCCATTTTGGCCATTCCTAACCCATTTTTGCACATCTCTAAGCACTTTTAAACCATTTTTTGTCCATTTCTAACCCATGTTTGCACATCTCTAAGCAATTTTGAATGGCATTTTTGGCCGTTTCTAACCATTTTTGCAAATCCCTAAGCACTTTAAAGCCATTTTGGCATTTCTAACCCGTTTTTGGAAATCTCTAAGCACTTTAAAGCCATGTTTGGCATTTCGAACCCATTTTTGCACATCTCTAAGCACTTTTAAACCATTTTTGGCCATTTCTAACCCATGCTTGCTCATCTCTAAGCAATTTTGAATGACATTTTTGGCCATTTCTAACCCATTTTTGCCGATCTCTACGAACTTTTAAGCCTTTTTTGGCCTTTTCTATCCCGTCTGCACATCTCTAACCATTTTGAAGCCATTTTTGGCCATTTCTAACCCTTTTTTGCTAATCTCTAAGCACTTTAAAGCCATTTTTAGCATTTCTAACCCATGTTTGCACATCTCTAAGCAATTTTGAATGACATTTTTGGCCATTTCTGACCCATTTTTGCCGATCTCTACGAACTTTTAAGCCTTTTTTGGCCTTTTCTATCCCGTCTGCACATCTCTAACAATTTTGAAGCCATTTTTGGCCATTTCTAACTCATGTTTGCTCATCCCTAAGCAATTCTGAATTGCATTTTTCACAGTTTCTATCCCATTTTTGCAGATCTCTACGAACTTTTATGCCTTTTTTGGCCTTTTCTATCCAGTTTGCACATCTCTAACCATTTTGAAGCCATTTTTGGCCATTTCTAACCCTTTTTTGCAAATCTCTAAGCACTTTCAAGCCATTTTTAGCATTTCTAACCCATGTTTGCACATCTCGAAGCAATTTTGAATGGCATTTTTGGACGTTTCTAACCCATGTTTGCACATCTCTAAGCAATTTTGAATGGCATTTTTGGCCGTTTCTAACCCATTTTTGCAAATCCCTAAGCACTTTAAAGCCTTTTTTGGCTTTTTCTTTCCAGTTTGCACATCTCTACCCATTTCAAAGCCATTTTTGGCCATTTCTAACCCTTTTTTGCTAATGTCTAAGCACTTTAAAGCCATTTTTGGCATTTGTAACCCATGTTTGCACATCTCTAAGCAATTTTGAATGGCATTTTTGGCCGTTTCTAACCCATTGTTGCAGATCTCTAAGCATTTTTAAGACTTTTTTGGCTTTTTCTTTCCAGTTTGCACATCTCTAACCATTTTGAAGCCATTTTTGGCCATTTCTAACCCTTTTTTGCTAATCTCTATGCACTTTAAAGCCATTTTTAGCATTTCTAACCCATGTTTGCACATCTCTAAGCAATTTTGAATGACATTTTTGGCCATTTCTAACCCATTTTTGCCGATCTCTACGAACTTTTAAGCCTTTTTTGGCCTTTTCTATCCCGTCTGCACATCTCTAACAATTTTGAAGCCATTGTTGGCCATTTCTAACTCATGTTTGCTCATCCCTAAGCAATTCTGAATTGCATTTTTCGCTGTTTCTAACCCATTTTTGCAGATCTCTACGAACTGTTATGCCTTTTTTGGCCTTTTCTATCCAGTTTGCACACCTCTAACCATTTTGAAGCCATTTTTGGCCATTTCTAACCCTTTTTTGCAAATCTCTAAGCACTTTAAAGCCATTTTTAGCATTTCTAACCCATTTTTGCAAATCTCTAAGCACTTTCGAGCCATTTTTAGCATTTCTAACCCATGTTTGCACATCTCTAAGCAATTTTGAATGGCATTTTTGGACGTTTCTAACCCTTGTTTGCACATCTCTAAGCAATTTTGAATGGCATTTTTGGCCGTTTCTAACCCATTTTTGCAAATCCCTAAGCACTTTAAAGCCTTTTTTGGCTTTTTCTTTCCAGTTTGCACATCTCTACCCATTTCAAAGCCATTTTTGGCCATTTCTAACCCTTTTTTGCTAATGTCTAAGCACTTTAAAGCCATTTTGGCAATTTCTAACCAATTTTTGCAAATCTCAAAGCACTTTAAAGCCATTTTTGGCATTTGTAACCCATGTTTGCACATCTCTAAGCAATTTTGAATGGCATTTTTGGCCGTTTCTAACCCATTGTTGCAGATCTCTAAGCATTTTTAAGACTTTTTTGTCCTTTTCTATGCAGTTTGTGCATCTCTAACCATTTTGAAGCCATTTTTGGCCATTTCTAACCCTTTTTTGCTAATCTCTAAGCACTTTCAAGCCATTTTTAGCATTTCTAACCCATGTTTGCACATCTCTAAGCAATTTTGAATGGCATTTTTGGACGTTTCCAACCCATGTTTGCACATCTCTAAGCAATTTTGAATGGCATTTTTGGCCGTTTCTAACCCATTTTTGCAAATCCCTAAGCACTTTAAAGCCATTTTCAGCATTTCTAACTCGTTATTGCACATCTCTATGCACTTTTAAGCCATTTTGGCCATTCCTAACCCATTTTTGCACATCTCTAAGCACTTTTAAACCATTTTTTGTCCATTTCTAACCCATGTTTGCACATCTCTAAGCAATTTTGTATGGCATTTTTGGCCGTTTCTAACCATTTTTGCAAATCCCTAAGCACTTTAAAGCCATTTTTGGCATTTCTAACCCGTTTTTGGAAATCTCTAAGCACTTTAAAGCCATGTTTGGCATTTCGAACCCATTTTTGCACATCTCTAAGCACTTTTAAACCATTTTTGGCCATTTCTAACCCATGCTTGCTCATCTCTAAGCAATTTTGAATGACATTTTTGGCCATTTCTAACCCATTTTTGCCGATCTCTACGAACTTTTAAGCCTTTTTTGGCCTTTTCTATCCCGTCTGCACACCTCTAACAATTATGAAGCCATTTTTGGCCATTTCTAACTCATGTTTGCTCATCCCTAAGCAATTCTGAATTGCATTTTTCGCTGTTTCTATCCCATTTTTGCAGATCTCTACGAACTGTTATGCCTTTTTTGGCCTTTTCTATCCAGTTTGCACACCTCTAACCATTTTGAAGCCATTTTTGGCCATTTCTAACCTATTTTTGCAAATCTCTAAGCACTTTAAAGCCATTTTTAGCATTTCTAACCCATTTTTGCAAATCTCTAAGCACTTTCAAGCCATTTTTAGCATTTCTAACCCATGTTTGCACATCTCTAAGCAATTTTGAATGGCATTTTTGGCCGTTTCTAACCATTTTTGCAAATTCCTAAGCACTTTAAAGCCATTTTTGGCATTTCTAACCCGTTTTTGGAAATCTCTAAGCACTTTAAAGCCATGTTTGGCATTTCGAACCCATTTTTGCACATCTCTAAGCACTTTTAAACCATTTTTGGCCATTTCTAACCCATGCTTGCTCATCTCTAAGCAATTTTGAATGACATTTTTGGCCATTTCTAACCCATTTTTGCCGATCTCTACGAACTTTTAAGCCTTTTTTGGCCTTTTCTATCCCGTCTGCACATCTCTAACAATTTTGAAGCCATTTTTGGCCATTTCTAACTCATGTTTGCTCATCCCTAAGCAATTCTGAATTGCATTTTTCGCTGTTTCTATCCCATTTTTGCAGATCTCTACGAACTTTTATGCCTTTTTTGGCCTTTTCTATCCAGTTTGCACATCTCTAACCATTTTGAAGCCATTTTTGGCCATTTCTAACCCTTTTTTGCAAATCTCTAAGCACTTTAAAGCCATTTTTAGCATTTCTAACCTATTTTTGCAAATCTCTAAGCACTTTCAAGCCATTTTTAGCATTTCTAACCCATGTTTGCACATCTCTAAGCAATTTTGAATGGCATTTTTGGACGTTTCTAACCCATGTTTGCACATCTCTAAGCAATTTTGAATGGCATTTTTGGCCGTTTCTAACCCATTTTTGCAAATCCCTAAGCACTTTAAAGCCATTTTCAGCATTTCTAACTCGTTATTGCACATCTCTATGCACTTTTAAGCCATTTTGGCCATTCCTAACCCATTTTTGCACATCTCTAAGCACTTTTAAACCATTTTTTGTCCATTTCTATCCCATGTTTGCACATCTCTAAGCAATTTTGAATGGCATTTTTGGCCGTTTCTAACCATTTTTGCAAATCCCTAAGCACTTTAAAGCCATTTTTGGCATTTCTAACCCGTTTTTGGAAATCTCTAAGCACTTTAAAGCCATGTTTGGCATTTCGAACCCATTTTTGCACATCTCTAAGCACTTTTAAACCATTTTTGGCCATTTCTAACCCATGCTTGCTCATCTCTAAGCAATTTTGAATGACATTTTTGGCCATTTCTAACCCATTTTTGCCGATCTCTACGAACTTTTAAGCCTTTTTTGGCCTTTTCTATCCCGTCTGCACATCTCTAACAATTTTGAAGCCATTTTTGGCCATTTCTAACTCATGTTTGCTCATCCCTAAGCAATTCTGAATTGCATTTTTCGCTGTTTCTATCCCATTTTTGCAGATCTCTACGAACTTTTATGCCTTTTTTGGCCTTTTCTATCCAATTTGCACATCTCTAACCATTTTGAAGCCATTTTTGGCCATTTCTAACCCTTTTTTGCAAATCTCTAAGCACTTTAAAGCCATTTTTAGCATTTCTAACCCATTTTTGCAAATCTCTAAGCACTTTCAAGCCATTTTTAGCATTTCTAACCCATGTTTGCACATCTCTAAGCAATTTTGAATGGCATTTTTGGACGTTTCTAACCATTTTTGCAAATCCCTAAGCACTTTTGAATGGCATTTTTGGCCGTTTCTAACCCATTTTTGCAAATCCCTAAGCACTTTAAAGGCATTTTCAGCATTTCTAACTCGTTATTGCACATCTCTATGCACTTTTAAGCCATTTTGGCCATTCCTAACCCATTTTTGCACATCTCTAAGCAATTTTAAACCATTTTTTGTCCATTTCTATCCCATGTTTGCACATCTCTAAGCAATTTTGAATGGCATTTTTGGCCGTTTCTAACCATTTTTGCAAATCCCTAAGCACTTTAAAGCCATTTTTGGCATTTCTAACCCGTTTTTGGAAATCTCTAAGCACTTTAAAGCCATGTTTGGCATTTCGAACCCATTTTTGCACATCTCTAAGCACTTTTAAACCATTTTTGGCCATTTCTAACCCATGCTTGCTCATCTCTAAGCAATTTTGAATGACATTTTTGGCCATTTCTAACCCATTTTTGCCGATCTCTACGAACTTTTAAGCCTTTTTTGGCCTTTTCTATCCCGTCTGCACATCTCTAACAATTTTGAAGCCATTTTTGGCCATTTCTAACTCATGTTTGCTCATCCCTAAGCAATTCTGAATTGCATTTTTCGCTGTTTCTAACCCATTTTTGCAGATCTCTACGAACTTTTATGCCTTTTTTGGCCTTTTCTATCCAGTTTGCACAACTCTAACCATTTTGAAGCCATTTTTGGCCATTTCTAACCCTTTTTTGCAAATCTCTAAGCACTTTAAAGCCATTTTTAGCATTTCTAACCCATTTTTGCAAATCTCTAAGCACTTTCAAGCCATTTTTAGCATTTCTAACCCATGTTTGCACATCTCTAAGCAATTTTGAATGGCATTTTTGGACGTTTCTAACCCATGTTTGCACATCTCTAAGCAATTTTGAATGGCATTTTTGGCCGTTTCTAACCATTTTTGCAAATCCCTAAGCACTTTAAAGCCATTTTTGGCATTTCTAACCCGTTTTTGGAAATCTCTAAGCACTTTAAAGCCATGTTTGGCATTTCGAACCCATTTTTGCACATCTCTAAGCACTTTTAAACCATTTTTGGCCATTTCTAACCCATGCTTGCTCATCTCTAAGCAATTTTGAATGACATTTTTGGCCATTTCTAACCCATTTTTGCCGATCTCTACGAACTTTTAAGCCTTTTTTGGCCTTTTCTATCCCGTCTGCACATCTCTAACAATTTTGAAGCCATTTTTGGCCATTTCTAACTCATGTTTGCTCATCCCTAAGCAATTCTGAATTGCATTTTTCGCTGTTTCTATCCCATTTTTGCAGATCTCTACGAACTTTTATGCCTTTTTTGGCCTTTTCTATCCAGTTTGCACACCTCTAACCATTTTGAAGCCATTTTTGGCCATTTCTAACCCTTTTTTGCAAATCTCTAAGCACTTTAAAGCCATTTTTAGCATTTCTAACCTATTTTTGCAAATCTCTAAGCACTTTCAAGCCATTTTTAGCATTTCTAACCCATGTTTGCACATCTCTAAGCAATTTTGAATGGCATTTTTGGACGTTTCTAACCCATGTTTGCACATCTCTAAGCAATTTTGAATGGCATTTTTGGCCGTTTCTAACCATTTTTGCAAATCCCTAAGCACTTTAAAGCCATTTTTGGCATTTCTAACCCGTTTTTGGAAATCTCTAAGCACTTTAAAGCCATGTTTGGCATTTCGAACCCATTTTTGCACATCTCTAAGCACTTTTAAACCATTTTTGGCCATTTCTAACCCATGCTTGCTCATCTCTAAGCAATTTTGAATGACATTTTTGGCCATTTCTAACCCATTTTTGCCGATCTCTACGAACTTTTAAGCCTTTTTTGGCCTTTTCTATCCCGTCTGCACATCTCTAACAATTTTGAAGCCATTTTTGGCCATTTCTAACTCATGTTTGCTCATCCCTAAGCAATTCTGAATTGCATTTTTCGCTGTTTCTATCCCATTTTTGCAGATCTCTACGAACTTTTATGCCTTTTTTGGCCTTTTCTATCCAGTTTGCATATCTCTAACCATTTTGAAGCCATTTTTGGCCATTTCTAACCCTTTTTTGCAAATCTCTAAGCACTTTAAAGCCATTTTTAGCATTTCTAACCCATTTTTGCAAATCTCTAAGCACTTTCAAGCCATTTTTAGCATTTCTAACCCATGTTTGCACATCTCTAAGCAATTTTGAATGGCATTTTTGGACGTTTCTAACCCTTGTTTGCACATCTCTAAGCAATTTTGAATGGCATTTTTGGCCGTTTCTAACCCATTTTTGCAAATCCCTAAGCACTTTAAAGCCTTTTTTGGCTTTTTCTTTCCAGTTTGCACATCTCTACCCATTTCAAAGCCATTTTTGGCCATTTCTAACCCTTTTTTGCTAATGTCTAAGCACTTTAAAGCCATTTTGGCCATTTCTAACCAATTTTTGCAAATCTCAAAGCACTTTAAAGCCATTTTTGGCATTTGTAACCCATGTTTGCACATCTCTAAGCAATTTTGAATGGCATTTTTGGCCGTTTCTAACCCATTGTTGCAGATCTCTAAGCATTTTTAAGACTTTTTTGTCCTTTTCTATGCAGTTTGTGCATCTCTAACCATTTTGAAGCCATTTTTGGCCATTTCTAACCCTTTTTTGCTAATCTCTAAGCACTTTCAAGCCATTTTTAGCATTTCTAACCCATGTTTGCACATCTCTAAGCAATTTTGAATGGCATTTTTGGACGTTTCCAACCCATGTTTGCACATCTCTAAGCAATTTTGAATGGCATTTTTGGCCGTTTCTAACCCATTTTTGCAAATCCCTAAGCACTTTAAAGCCATTTTCAGCATTTCTAACTCGTTATTGCACATCTCTATGCACTTTTAAGCCATTTTGGCCATTCCTAACCCATTTTTGCACATCTCTAAGCACTTTTAAACCATTTTTTGTCCATTTCTAACCCATGTTTGCACATCTCTAAGCAATTTTGAATGGCATTTTTGGCCGTTTCTAACCATTTTTGCAAATCCCTAAGCACTTTAAAGCCATTTTTGGCATTTCTAACCCGTTTTTGGAAATCTCTAAGCACTTTAAAGCCATGTTTGGCATTTCGAACCCATTTTTGCACATCTCTAAGCACTTTTAAACCATTTTTGGCCATTTCTAACCCATGCTTGCTCATCTCTAAGCAATTTTGAATGACATTTTTGGCCATTTCTAACCCATTTTTGCCGATCTCTACGAACTTTTAAGCCTTTTTTGGCCTTTTCTATCCCGTCTGCACATCTCTAACAATTTTGAAGCCATTTTTGGCCATTTCTAACTCATGTTTGCTCATCCCTAAGCAATTCTGAATTGCATTTTTCGCTGTTTCTAACCCATTTTTGCAGATCTCTACGAACTTTTATGCCTTTTTTGGCCTTTTCTATCCAGTTTGCACACCTCTAACCATTTTGAAGCCATTTTTGGCCATTTCTAACCCTTTTTTGCAAATCTCTAAGCACTTTAAAGCCATTTTTAGCATTTCTAACCCATTTTCGCAAATCTCTAAGCACTTTCAAGCCATTTTTAGCATTTCTAACCCATGTTTGCACATCTCTAAGCAATTTTGAATGGCATTTTTGGACGTTTCTAACCCATTTTTGCAAATCCCTAAGCACTTTAAAGCCTTTTTTGGCTTTTTCTTTCCAGTTTGCACATCTCTACCCATTTCAAAGCCATTTTTGGCCATTTCTAACCCTTTTTTGCTAATGTCTAAGCACTTTAAAGCCATTTTGGCAATTTCTAACCAATTTTTGCAAATCTCAAAGCACTTTAAAGCCATTTTTGGCATTTGTAACCCATGTTTGCACATCTCTAAGCAATTTTGAATGGCATTTTTGGCCGTTTCTAACCCATTGTTGCAGATCTCTAAGCATTTTTAAGACTTTTTTGTCCTTTTCTATGCAGTTTGTGCATCTCTAACCATTTTGAAGCCATTTTTGGCCATTTCTAACCCTTTTTTGCTAATGTCTAAGCACTTTCAAGCCATTTTTAGCATTTCTAACCCATGTTTGCACATCTCTAAGCAATTTTGAATGGCATTTTTGGCCGTTTCTAACCATTTTTGCAAATCCCTAAGCACTTTAAAGCCATTTTTGGCATTTCTAACCCATTTTTGGAAATCTCTAAGCACTTTAAAGCCATGTTTGGCATTTCGAACCCATTTTTGCACATCTCTAAGCACTTTTAAACCATTTTTGGCCATTTCTAACCCATGCTTGCTCATCTCTAAGCAATTTTGAATGACATTTTTGGCCATTTCTAACCCATTTTTGCCGATCTCTACGAACTTTTAAGCCTTTTTTGGCCTTTTCTATCCCGTCTGCACATCTCTAACAATTTTGAAGCCATTTTTGGCCATTTCTAACTCATGTTTGCTCATCCCTAAGCAATTCTGAATTGCATTTTTCGCTGTTTCTAACCCATTTTTGCAGATCTCTACGAACTTTTATGCCTTTTTTGGCCTTTTCTATCCAGTTTGCACATCTCTAACCATTTTGAAGCCATTTTTGGCCATTTCTAACCCTTTTTTGCAAATCTCTAAGCACCTTAAAGCCATTTTTAGCATTTCTAACCCATGTTTGCAAATCTCTAAGCACTTTCAAGCCATTTTTAGCATTTCTAACCCATGTTTGCACATCTCTAAGCAATTTTGAATGACATTTTTGGCCATTTCTAACCCATTTTTGCCGATCTCTACGAACTTTTAAGCCTTTTTTGGCCTTTTCTATCCCGTCTACACATCTCTAACAATTATGAAGCCATTTTTGGCCATTTCTAACTCATGTTTGCTCATCCCTAAGCAATTCTGAATTGCATTTTTCGCTGTTTCTAACCCATTTTTGCAGATCTCTACGAACTTTTATGCCTTTTTTGGCCTTTTCTATCCAGTTTGCACACCTCTAACCATTTTGAAGCCATTTTTGGCCATTTCTAACCTTTTTTTGCAAATCTCTAAGCACTTTAAAGCCATTTTTAGCATTTCTAGCCTATTTTTGCAAATCTCTAAGCACTTTCAAGCCATTTTTAGCATTTCTAACCCATGTTTGCACATCTCTAAGCAATTTTGAATGGCATTTTTGGACGTTTCTAACCCATGTGTGCACATCTCTAAGCAATTTTGAATGGCATTTTTGGCCGTTTCTAACCCATTTTTGCAAATCCCTAAGCACTTTAAAGCCTTTTTTGGCTTTTTCTTTCCAGTTTGCACATCTCTACCCATTTCAAAGCCATTTTTGGCCATTTCTAACCCTTTTTTGCTAATGTCTAAGCACTTTAAAGCCATTTTGGCCATTTCTAACCAATTTTTGCAAATCCCAAAGCACTTTAAAGCCATTTTTGGCATTTGTAACCCATGTTTGCACATCTCTAAGCAATTTTGAATGGCATTTTTGGAAGTTTCTAACCCATTGTTGCAGATCTCTAAGCATTTTTAAGACTTTTTTGTCCTTTTCTATGCAGTTTGTGCATCTCTAACCATTTTGAAGCCATTTTTGGCCATTTCTAACCCTTTTTTGCTAATCTCTAAGCACTTTCAAGCCATTTTTAGCATTTCTAACCCATGTTTGCACATCTCGAAGCAATTTTGAATGGCATTTTTGGACGTTTCTAACCCATTGTTGCAGATCTCTAAGCATTTTTAAGACTTTTTTGTCCTTTTCTATGCAGTTTGTGCATCTCTAACCATTTTGAAGCCATTTTTGGCCATTTCTAACCCTTTTTTGCTAATGTCTAAGCACTTTCAAGCCATTTTTAGCATTTCTAACCCATGTTTGCACATCTCTAAGCAATTTTGAATGGCATTTTTGGCCGTTTCTAACCATTTTTGCAAATCCCTAAGCACTTTAAAGCCATTTTTGGCATTTCTAACCCGTTTTTGGAAATCTCTAAGCACTTTAAAGCCATGTTTGGCATTTCGAACCCATTTTTGCACATCTCTAAGCACTTTTAAACCATTTTTGGCCATTTCTAACCCATGCTTGCTCATCTCTAAGCAATTTTGAATGACATTTTTGGCCATTTCTAACCCATTTTTGCCGATCTCTACGAACTTTTAAGCCTTTTTTGGCCTTTTCTATCCCGTCTGCACATCTCTAACAATTTTGAAGCCATTTTTGGCCATTTCTAACTCATGTTTGCTCATCCCTAAGCAATTCTGAATTGCATTTTTCGCTGTTTCTATCCCATTTTTGCAGATCTCTACGAACTTTTATGCCTTTTTTGGCCTTTTCTATCCAGTTTGCACATCTCTAACCATTTTGAAGCCATTTTTGGCCATTTCTAACCCTTTTTTGCAAATCCCTAAGCACTTTAAAGCCATTTTTAGCATTTCTAACCCATTTTTGCAAATCTCTAAGCACTTTCAAGCCATTTTTAGCATTTCTAACCCATGTTTGCACATCTCTAAGCAATTTTGAATGGCATTTTTGGACGTTTCTAACCCATGTTTGCACATCTCTAAGCAATTTTGAATGGCATTTTTGGCCGTTTCTAACCCATTTTTGCAAATCCCTTAGCACTTTAAAGCCTTTTTTGGCTTTTTCTTTCCAGTTTGCACATCTCTACCCATTTCAAAGCCATTTTTGGCCATTTCTAACCCTTTTTTGCTAATGTCTAAGCACTTTAAAGCCATTTTGGC
Organism: Lathamus discolor; assembly: GCF_037157495.1. Classification (NCBI taxonomy): domain Eukaryota; kingdom Metazoa; phylum Chordata; class Aves; order Psittaciformes; family Psittacidae; genus Lathamus; species Lathamus discolor. Next base: position 29,717,547 of record NC_088908.1, read on the forward strand.
CATTTCTAACCAATTTTTGCAAATCCCAAAGCACTTTAAAGCCATTTTTGGCATTTGTAACCCATGTTTGCACATCTCTAAGCAATTTTGAATGGCATTTTTGGCCGTTTCTAACCCATTGTTGCAGATCTCTAAGCATTTTTAAGACTTTTTTGTCCTTTTCTATGCAGTTTGTGCATCTCTAACCATTTTGAAGCCATTTTTGGCCATTTCTAACCCTTTTTTGCTAATCTCTAAGCACTTTCAAGCCATTTTTAGCATTTCTAACCCATGTTTGCACATCTCGAAGCAATTTTGAATGGCATTTTTGGCCGTTTCTAACCCATTTTTGCAAATCCCTAAGCACTTTAAAGCCATTTTCAGCATTTCTAACTCGTTATTGCACATCTCTATGCACTTTTAAGCCATTTTTGGTCCATTTCTAACCCATGTTTGCACATCTCTAAGCAATTTTGAATGGCATTTTTGGCCGTTTCTAACCATTTTTGCAAATCCCTAAGCACTTTAAAGCCATTTTTGGCATTTCTAACCCGTTTTTGGAAATCTCTAAGCACTTTAAAGCCATGTTTGGCATTTCGAACCCATTTTTGCACATCTCTAAGCACTTTTAAACCATTTTTGGCCATTTCTAACCCATTTTTGCCGATCTCTACGAACTTTTAAGCCTTTTTTGGCCTTTTCTATCCCGTCTGCACATCTCTAACAATTTTGAAGCCATTTTTGGCCATTTCTAACTCATGTTTGCTCATCCCTAAGCAATTCTGAATTGCATTTTTCGCTGTTTCTAACCCATTTTTGCAGATCTCTACGAACTTTTATGCCTTTTTTGGCCTTTTCTATCCAGTTTGCACATCTCTAACCATTTTGAAGCCATTTTTGGCCATTTCTAACCCTTTTTTGCAAATCTCTAAGCACCTTAAAGCCATTTTTAGCATTTCTAACCCATGTTTGCAAATCTCTAAGCACTTTCAAGCCATTTTTAGCATTTCTAACCCATGTTTGCACATCTCTAAGCAATTTTGAATGACATTTTTGGCCATTTCTAACCCATTTTTGCCGATCTCTACGAACTTTTAAGCCTTTTTTGGCCTTTTCTATCCCGTCTACACATCTCTAACAATTATGAAGCCATTTTTGGCCATTTCTAACTCATGTTTGCTCATCCCTAAGCAATTCTGAATTGCATTTTTCGCTGTTTCTAACCCATTTTTGCAGATCTCTACGAACTTTTATGCCTTTTTTGGCCTTTTCTATCCAGTTTGCACACCTCTAACCATTTTGAAGCCATTTTTGGCCATTTCTAACCTTTTTTTGCAAATCTCTAAGCACTTTAAAGCCATTTTTAGCATTTCTAGCCCATGTGTGCACATCTCTAAGCAATTTTGAATGGCATTTTTGGCCGTTTCTAACCCATTTTTGCAAATCCCTAAGCACTTTAAATCCTTTTTTGGCTTTTTCTTTCCAGTTTGCACATCTCTACCCATTTCAAAGCCATTTTTGGCCATTTCTAACCCTTTTTTGCTAATGTCTAAGCACTTTAAAGCCATTTTGGCCATTTCTAACCAATTTTTGCAAATCCCAAAGCACTTTAAAGCCATTTTTGGCATTTGTAACCCATGTTTGCACATCTCTAAGCAATTTTGAATGGCATTTTTGGAAGTTTCTAACCCATTGTTGCAGATCTCTAAGCATTTTTAAGACTTTTTTGTCCTTTTCTATGCAGTTTGTGCATCTCTAACCATTTTGAAGCCATTTTTGGCCATTTCTAACCCTTTTTTGCTAATCTCTAAGCACTTTCAAGCCATTTTTAGCATTTCTAACCCATGTTTGCACATCTCGAAGCAATTTTGAATGGCATTTTTGGACGTTTCTAACCCATTTTTGCAAATCCCTAAGCACTTTAAAGCCATTTTCAGCATTTCTAACTCGTTATTGCACATCTCTATGCACTTTTAAGCCATTTTGGCCATTCCTAACCCATTTTTGCACATCTCTAAGCACTTTTAAACCATTTTTTGTCCATTTCTAACCCATGTTTGCACATCTCTAAGCAATTTTGAATGGCATTTTTGGCCGTTTCTAACCATTTTTGCAAATCCCTAAGCACTTTAAAGCCATTTTTGGCATTTCTAACCCGTTTTTGGAAATCTCTAAGCACTTTAAAGCCATGTTTGGCATTTCGAACCCATTTTTGCACATCTCTAAGCACTTTTAAACCATTTTTGGCCATTTCTAACCCATGCTTGCTCATCTCTAAGCAATTTTGAATGACATTTTTGGCCATTTCTAACCCATTTTTGCCGATCTCTACGAACTTTTAAGCCTTTTTTGGCCTTTTCTATCCCGTCTGCACATCTCTAACAATTTTGAAGCCATTTTTGGCCATTTCTAACTCATGTTTGCTCATCCCTAAGCAATTCTGAATTGCATTTTTCGCTGTTTCTATCCCATTTTTGCAGATCTCTACGAACTTTTATGCCTTTTTTGGCCTTTTCTATCCAGTTTGCACATCTCTAACCATTTTGAAGCCATTTTTGGCCATTTCTAACCCTTTTTTGCAAATCCCTAAGCACTTTAAAGCCATTTTTAGCATTTCTAACCCATTTTTGCAAATCTCTAAGCACTTTCAAGCCATTTTTAGCATTTCTAACCCATGTTTGCACATCTCTAAGCAATTTTGAATGGCATTTTTGGACGTTTCTAACCCATGTTTGCACATCTCTAAGCAATTTTGAATGGCATTTTTGGCCGTTTCTAACCCATTTTTGCAAATCCCTTAGCACTTTAAAGCCTTTTTTTGCTTTTTCTTTCCAGTTTGCACATCTCTACCCATTTCAAAGCCATTTTTGGCCATTTCTAACCCTTTTTTGCTAATGTCTAAGCACTTTAAAGCCATTTTGGCCATTTCTAACCAATTTTTGCAAATCCCAAAGCACTTTAAAGCCATTTTTGGCATTTGTAACCCATGTTTGCACATCTCTAAGCAATTTTGAATGGCATTTTTGGCCGTTTCTAACCCATTGTTGCAGATCTCTAAGCATTTTTAAGACTTTTTTGTCCTTTTCTATGCAGTTTGTGCATCTCTAACCATTTTGAAGCCATTTTTGGCCATTTCTAACCCTTTTTTGCTAATCTCTAAGCACTTTCAAGCCATTTTTAGCATTTCTAACCCATGTTTGCACATCTCGAAGCAATTTTGAATGGCATTTTTGGCCGTTTCTAACCCATTTTTGCAAATCCCTAAGCACTTTAAAGCCATTTTCAGCATTTCTAACTCGTTATTGCACATCTCTATGCACTTTTAAGCCATTTTGGCCATTCCTAACCCATTTTTGCACATCTCTAAGCACTTTTAAACCATTTTTGGTCCATTTCTAACCCATGTTTGCACATCTCTAAGCAATTTTGAATGGCATTTTTGGCCGTTTCTAACCATTTTTGCAAATCCCTAAGCACTTTAAAGCCATTTTTGGCATTTCTAACCCGTTTTTGGAAATCTCTAAGCACTTTAAAGCCATGTTTGGCATTTCGAACCCATTTTTGCACATCTCTAAGCACTTTTAAACCATTTTTGGCCATTTCTAACCCATGCTTGCTCATCTCTAAGCAATTTTGAATGACATTTTTGGCCATTTCTAACCCATTTTTGCCGATCTCTACGAACTTTTAAGCCTTTTTTGGCCTTTTCTATCCCGTCTGCACATCTCTAACAATTTTGAAGCCATTTTTGGCCATTTCTAACTCATGTTTGCTCATCCCTAAGCAATTCTGAATTGCATTTTTCGCTGTTTCTAACCCATTTTTGCAGATCTCTACGAACTTTTATGCCTTTTTTGGCCTTTTCTACCCAGTTTGCACATCTCTAACCATTTTGAAGCCATTTTTGGCCATTTCTAACCCTTTTTTGCAAATCTCTAAGCACCTTAAAGCCATTTTTAGCATTTCTAACCCATGTTTGCAAATCTCTAAGCACTTTCAAGCCATTTTTAGCATTTCTAACCCATGTTTGCACATCTCTAAGCAATTTTGAATGACATTTTTGGCCATTTCTAACCCATTTTTGCCGATCTCTACGAACTTTTAAGCCTTTTTTGGCCTTTTCTATCCCGTCTACACATCTCTAACAATTATGAAGCCATTTTTGGCCATTTCTAACTCATGTTTGCTCATCCCTAAGCAATTCTGAATAGCATTTTTCGCTGTTTCTAACCCATTTTTGCAGATCTCTACGAACTTTTATGCCTTTTTTGGCCTTTTCTATCCAGTTTGCACACCTCTAACCATTTTGAAGCCATTTTTGGCCATTTCTAACCTTTTTTTGCAAATCTCTAAGCACTTTAAAGCCATTTTTAGCATTTCTAGCCTATTTTTGCAAATCTCTAAGCACTTTCAAGCCATTTTTAGCATTTCTAACCCATGTTTGCACATCTCTAAGCAATTTTGAATGGCATTTTTGGACGTTTCTAACCCATGTGTGCACATCTCTAAGCAATTTTGAATGGCATTTTTGGCCGTTTCTAACCAATTTTTGCTAATCCCTAAGCACTTTAAAGCCTTTTTTGGCTTTTTCTTTCCAGTTTGCACATCTCTACCCATTTCAAAGCCATTTTTGGCCATTTCTAACCCTTTTTTGCTAATGTCTAAGCACTTTAAAGCCATTTTGGCCATTTCTAACCAATTTTTGCAAATCCCAAAGCACTTTAAAGCCATTTTTGGCATTTGTAACCCATGTTTGCACATCTCTAAGCAATTTTGAATGGCATTTTTGGAAGTTTCTAACCCATTGTTGCAGATCTCTAAGCATTTTTAAGACTTTTTTGTCCTTTTCTATGCAGTTTGTGCATCTCTAACCATTTTGAAGCCATTTTTGGCCATTTCTAACCCTTTTTTGCTAATCTCTAAGCACTTTCAAGCCATTTTTAGCATTTCTAACCCATGTTTGCACATCTCGAAGCAATTTTGAATGGCATTTTTGGACGTTTCTAACCCATTTTTGCAAATCCCTAAGCACTTTAAAGCCATTTTCAGCATTTCTAACTCGTTATTGCACATCTCTATGCACTTTTAAGCCATTTTGGCCATTCCTAACCCATTTTTGCACATCTCTAAGCACTTTTAAACCATTTTTTGTCCATTTCTAACCCATGTTTGCACATCTCTAAGCAATTTTGAATGGCATTTTTGGCCGTTTCTAACCATTTTTGCAAATCCCTAAGCACTTTAAAGCCATTTTTGGCATTTCTAACCCGTTTTTGGAAATCTCTAAGCACTTTAAAGCCATGTTTGGCATTTCGAACCCATTTTTGCACATCTCTAAGCACTTTTAAACCATTTTTGGCCATTTCTAACCCATGCTTGCTCATCTCTAAGCAATTTTGAATGACATTTTTGGCCATTTCTAACCCATTTTTGCCGATCTCTACGAACTTTTAAGCCTTTTTTGGCCTTTTCTATCCCGTCTGCACATCTCTAACAATTTTGAAGCCATTTTTGGCCATTTCTAACTCATGTTTGCTCATCCCTAAGCAATTCTGAATTGCATTTTTCGCTGTTTCTATCCCATTTTTGCAGATCTCTACGAACTTTTATGCCTTTTTTGGCCTTTTCTATCCAGTTTGCACATCTCTAACCATTTTGAAGCCATTTTTGGCCATTTCTAACCCTTTTTTGCAAATCCCTAAGCACTTTAAAGCCATTTTTAGCATTTCTAACCCATGTTTGCAAATCTCTAAGCACTTTCAAGCCATTTTTAGCATTTCTAACCCATGTTTGCACATCTCTAAGCAATTTTGAATGGCATTTTTGGACGTTTCTAACCCATGTTTGCACATCTCTAAGCAATTTTGAATGGCATTTTTGGCCGTTTCTAACCCATTTTTGCAAATCCCTAAGCACTTTAAAGCCTTTTTTGGCTTTTTCTTTCCAGTTTGCACATCTCTACCCATTTCAAAGCCATTTTTGGCCATTTCTAACCCTTTTTTGCTAATGTCTAAGCACTTTAAAGCCATTTTGGCCATTTCTAACCAATTTTTGCAAATCCCAAAGCACTTTAAAGCCATTTTTGGCATTTGTAACCCATGTTTGCACATCTCTAAGCAATTTTGAATGGCATTTTTGGAAGTTTCTAACCCATTGTTGCAGATCTCTAAGCATTTTTAAGACTTTTTTGTCCTTTTCTATGCAGTTTGTGCATCTCTAACCATTTTGAAGCCATTTTTGGCCATTTCTAACCCTTTTTTGCTAATCTCTAAGCACTTTCAAGCCATTTTTAGCATTTCTAACCCATGTTTGCACATCTCGAAGCAATTTTGAATGGCATTTTTGGCCGTTTCTAACCCATTTTTGCAAATCCCGAAGCACTTTAAAGCCATTTTCAGCATTTCTAACTCGTTATTGCACATCTCTATGCACTTTTAAGCCATTTTGGCCATTCCTAACCCATTTTTGCACATCTCTAAGCACTTTTAAACCATTTTTTGTCCATTTCTAACCCATGTTTGCACATCTCTAAGCAATTTTGAATGGCATTTTTGGCCGTTTCTAACCATTTTTGCAAATCCCTAAGCACTTTAAAGCCATTTTTGGCATTTCTAACCCGTTTTTGGAAATCTCTAAGCACTTTAAAGCCATGTTTGGCATTTCGAACCCATTTTTGCACATCTCTAAGCACTTTTAAACCATTTTTGGCCATTTCTAACCCATGCTTGCTCATCTCTAAGCAATTTTGAATGACATTTTTGGCCATTTCTAACCCATTTTTGCCGATCTCTACGAACTTTTAAGCCTTTTTTGGCCTTTTCTATCCCGTCTGCACATCTCTAACAATTTTGAAGCCATTTTTGGCCATTTCTAACTCATGTTTGCTCATCCCTAAGCAATTCTGAATTGCATTTTTCGCTGTTTCTAACCCATTTTTGCAGATCTCTACGAACTTTTATGCCTTTTTTGGCCTTTTCTACCCAGTTTGCACATCTCTAACCATTTTGAAGCCATTTTTGGCCATTTCTAACCCTTTTTTGCAAATCTCTAAGCACCTTAAAGCCATTTTTAGCATTTCTAACCCATGTTTGCAAATCTCTAAGCACTTTCAAGCCATTTTTAGCATTTCTAACCCATGTTTGCACATCTCTAAGCAATTTTGAATGACATTTTTGGCCATTTCTAACCCATTTTTGCCGATCTCTACGAACTTTTAAGCCTTTTTTGGCCTTTTCTATCCCGTCTACACATCTCTAACAATTATGAAGCCATTTTTGGCCATTTCTAACTCATGTTTGCTCATCCCTAAGCAATTCTGAATAGCATTTTTCGCTGTTTCTAACCCATTTTTGCAGATCTCTACGAACTTTTATGCCTTTTTTGGCCTTTTCTATCCAGTTTGCACACCTCTAACCATTTTGAAGCCATTTTTGGCCATTTCTAACCTTTTTTTGCAAATCTCTAAGCACTTTAAAGCCATTTTTAGCATTTCTAGCCTATTTTTGCAAATCTCTAAGCACTTTCAAGCCATTTTTAGCATTTCTAACCCATGTTTGCACATCTCTAAGCAATTTTGAATGGCATTTTTGGACGTTTCTAACCCATGTGTGCACATCTCTAAGCAATTTTGAATGGCATTTTTGGCCGTTTCTAACCAATTTTTGCTAATCCCTAAGCACTTTAAAGCCTTTTTTGGCTTTTTCTTTCCAGTTTGCACATCTCTACCCATTTCAAAGCCATTTTTGGCCATTTCTAACCCTTTTTTGCTAATGTCTAAGCACTTTAAAGCCATTTTGGCCATTTCTAACCAATTTTTGCAAATCCCAAAGCACTTTAAAGCCATTTTTGGCATTTGTAACCCATGTTTGCACATCTCTAAGCAATTTTGAATGGCATTTTTGGAAGTTTCTAACCCATTGTTGCAGATCTCTAAGCATTTTTAAGACTTTTTTGTCCTTTTCTATGCAGTTTGTGCATCTCTAACCATTTTGAAGCCATTTTTGGCCATTTCTAACCCTTTTTTGCTAATCTCTAAGCACTTTCAAGCCATTTTTAGCATTTCTAACCCATGTTTGCACATCTCGAAGCAATTTTGAATGGCATTTTTGGACGTTTCTAACCCATTTTTGCAAATCCCTAAGCACTTTAAAGCCATTTTCAGCATTTCTAACTCGTTATTGCACATCTCTATGCACTTTTAAGCCATTTTGGCCATTCCTAACCCATTTTTGCACATCTCTAAGCACTTTTAAACCATTTTTTGTCCATTTCTAACCCATGTTTGCACATCTCTAAGCAATTTTGAATGGCATTTTTGGCCGTTTCTAACCATTTTTGCAAATCCCTAAGCACTTTAAAGCCATTTTTGGCATTTCTAACCCGTTTTTGGAAATCTCTAAGCACTTTAAAGCCATGTTTGGCATTTCGAACCCATTTTTGCACATCTCTAAGCACTTTTAAACCATTTTTGGCCATTTCTAACCCATGCTTGCTCATCTCTAAGCAATTTTGAATGACATTTTTGGCCATTTCTAACCCATTTTTGCCGATCTCTACGAACTTTTAAGCCTTTTTTGGCCTTTTCTATCCCGTCTGCACATCTCTAACAATTTTGAAGCCATTTTTGGCCATTTCTAACTCATGTTTGCTCATCCCTAAGCAATTCTGAATTGCATTTTTCGCTGTTTCTATCCCATTTTTGCAGATCTCTACGAACTTTTATGCCTTTTTTGGCCTTTTCTATCCAGTTTGCACATCTCTAACCATTTTGAAGCCATTTTTGGCCATTTCTAACCCTTTTTTGCAAATCCCTAAGCACTTTAAAGCCATTTTTAGCATTTCTAACCCATGTTTGCAAATCTCTAAGCACTTTCAAGCCATTTTTAGCATTTCTAACCCATGTTTGCACATCTCTAAGCAATTTTGAATGGCATTTTTGGACGTTTCTAACCCATGTTTGCACATCTCTAAGCAATTTTGAATGGCATTTTTGGCCGTTTCTAACCCATTTTTGCAAATCCCTAAGCACTTTAAAGCCTTTTTTGGCTTTTTCTTTCCAGTTTGCACATCTCTACCCATTTCAAAGCCATTTTTGGCCATTTCTAACCCTTTTTTGCTAATGTCTAAGCACTTTAAAGCCATTTTGGCCATTTCTAACCAATTTTTGCAAATCCCAAAGCACTTTAAAGCCATTTTTGGCATTTGTAACCCATGTTTGCACATCTCTAAGCAATTTTGAATGGCATTTTTGGAAGTTTCTAACCCATTGTTGCAGATCTCTAAGCATTTTTAAGACTTTTTTGTCCTTTTCTATGCAGTTTGTGCATCTCTAACCATTTTGAAGCCATTTTTGGCCATTTCTAACCCTTTTTTGCTAATCTCTAAGCACTTTCAAGCCATTTTTAGCATTTCTAACCCATGTTTGCACATCTCGAAGCAATTTTGAATGGCATTTTTGGCCGTTTCTAACCCATTTTTGCAAATCCCGAAGCACTTTAAAGCCATTTTCAGCATTTCTAACTCGTTATTGCACATCTCTATGCACTTTTAAGCCATTTTGGCCATTCCTAACCCATTTTTGCACATCTCTAAGCACTTTTAAACCATTTTTGGTCCATTTCTAACCCATGTTTGCACATCTCTAAGCAATTTTGAATGGCATTTTTGGCCGTTTCTAACCATTTTTGCAAATCCCTAAGCACTTTAAAGCCATTTTTGGCATTTCTATCCCGTTTTTGGAAATCTCTAAGCACTTTAAAGCCATGTTTGGCATTTCGAACCCATTTTTGCACATCTCTAAGCACTTTTAAACCATTTTTGGCCATTTCTAACCCATGCTTGCTCATCTCTAAGCAATTTTGAATGACATTTTTGGCCATTTCTAACCCATTTTTGCCGATCTCTACGAACTTTTAAGCCTTTTTTGGCCTTTTCTATCCCGTCTGCACATCTCTAACAATTTTGAAGCCATTTTTGGCCATTTCTAACTCATGTTTGCTCATCCCTAAGCAATTCTGAATTGCATTTTTCGCTGTTTCTAACCCATTTTTGCAGATCTCTACGAACTTTTATGCCTTTTTTGGCCTTTTCTATCCAGTTTGCACATCTCTAACCATTTTGAAGCCATTTTTGGCCATTTCTAACCCTTTTTTGCAAATCTCTAAGCACCTTAAAGCCATTTTTAGCATTTCTAACCCATGTTTGCAAATCTCTAAGCACTTTCAAGCCATTTTTAGCATTTCTAACCCATGTTTGCACATCTCTAAGCAATTTTGAATGACATTTTTGGCCATTTCTAACCCATTTTTGCCGATCTCTACGAACTTTTAAGCTTTTTTTGGCCTTTTCTATCCCGTCTGCACATCTCTAACAATTATGAAGCCATTTTTGGCCATTTCTAACTCATGTTTGCTCATCCCTAAGCAATTCTGAATTGCATTTTTCGCTGTTTCTAACCCATTTTTGCAGATCTCTACGAACTTTTATGCCTTTTTTGGCCTTTTCTATCCAGTTTGCACACCTCTAACCATTTTGAAGCCATTTTTGGCCATTTCTAACCTTTTTTTGCAAATCTCTAAGCACTTTAAAGCCATTTTTAGCATTTCTAACCTATTTTTGCAAATCTCTAAGCACTTTCAAGCCATTTTTAGCATTTCTAACCCATGTTTGCACATCTCTAAGCAATTTTGAATGGCATTTTTGGACGTTTCTAACCCTTGTTTGCACATCTCTAAGCAATTTTGAATGGCATTTTTGGCCGTTTCTAACCCATTTTTGCAAATCCCTAAGCACTTTAAAGCCTTTTTTGGCTTTTTCTTTCCAGTTTGCACATCTCTACCCATTTCAAAGCCATTTTTGGCCATTTCTAACCCTTTTTTGCTAATGTCTAAGCACTTTAAAGCCATTTTGGCCATTTCTAACCAATTTTTGCAAATCCCAAAGCACTTTAAAGCCATTTTTGGCATTTGTAACCCATGTTTGCACATCTCTAAGCAATTTTGAATGGCATTTTTGGCCGTTTCTAACCCATTGTTGCAGATCTCTAAGCATTTTTAAGACTTTTTTGTCCTTTTCTATGCAGTTTGTGCATCTCTAACCATTTTGAAGCCATTTTTGGCCATTTCTAACCCTTTTTTGCTAATGTCTAAGCACTTTCAAGCCATTTTTAGCATTTCTAACCCATGTTTGCACATCTCGAAGCAATTTTGAATGGCATTTTTGGCCGTTTCTAACCCATTTTTGCAAATCCCTAAGCACTTTAAAGCCATTTTCAGCATTTCTAACTCGTTATTGCACATCTCTATGCACTTTTAAGCCATTTTGACCATTCCTAACCCATTTTTGCACATCTCAAAGCACTTTTAAACCATTTTTGGTCCATTTCTAACCCATGTTTGCACATCTCTAAGCAATTTTGAATGGCATTTTTGGCCGTTTCTAACCATTTTTGCAAATCCCTAAGCACTTTAAAGCCATTTTTGGCATTTCTAACCCGTTTTTGGAAATCTCTAAGCACTTTAAAGCCATGTTTGGCATTTCGAACCCATTTTTGCACATCTCTAAGCACTTTTAAACCATTTTTGGCCATTTCTAACCCATGCTTGCTCATCTCTAAGCAATTTTGAATGACATTTTTGGCCATTTCTAACCCATTTTTGCCGATCTCTACGAACTTTTAAGCCTTTTTTGGCCTTTTCTATCCCGTCTGCACATCTCTAACAATTTTGAAGCCATTTTTGGCCATTTCTAACTCATGTTTGCTCATCCCTAAGCAATTCTGAATTGCATTTTTCGCTGTTTCTAACCCATTTTTGCAGATCTCTACGAACTTTTATGCCTTTTTTGGCCTTTTCTATCCAGTTTGCACATCTCTAACCATTTTGAAGCCATTTTTGGCCATTTCTAACCCTTTTTTGCAAATCTCTAAGCACCTTAAAGCCATTTTTAGCATTTCTAACCCATGTTTGCAAATCTCTAAGCACTTTCAAGCCATTTTTAGCATTTCTAACCCATGTTTGCACATCTCTAAGCAATTTTGAATGACATTTTTGGCCATTTCTAACCCATTTTTGCCGATCTCTACGAACTTTTAAGCCTTTTTTGGCCTTTTCTATCCCGTCTGCACATCTCTAACAATTATGAAGCCATTTTTGGCCATTTCTAACTCATGTTTGCTCATCCCTAAGCAATTCTGAATTGCATTTTTCGCTGTTTCTAACCCATTTTTGCAGATCTCTACGAACTTTTATGCCTTTTTTGGCCTTTTCTATCCAGTTTGCACACCTCTAACCATTTTGAAGCCATTTTTGGCCATTTCTAACCTTTTTTTGCAAATCTCTAAGCACTTTAAAGCCATTTTTAGCATTTCTAACCTATTTTTGCAAATCTCTAAGCACTTTCAAGCCATTTTTAGCATTTCTAACCCATGTTTGCACATCTCTAAGCAATTTTGAATGGCATTTTTGGACGTTTCTAACCCTTGTTTGCACATCTCTAAGCAATTTTGAATGGCATTTTTGGCCGTTTCTAACCCATTTTTGCAAATCCCTAAGCACTTTAAAGCCTTTTTTGGCTTTTTCTTTCCAGTTTGCACATCTCTACCCATTTCAAAGCCATTTTTGGCCATTTCTAACCCTTTTTTGCTAATGTCTAAGCACTTTAAAGCCATTTTGGCCATTTCTAACCAATTTTTGCAAATCCCAAAGCACTTTAAAGCCATTTTTAGCATTTCTAACCCATGTTTGCACATCTCGAAGCAATTTTGAATGGCATTTTTGGCCGTTTCTAACCCATTTTTGCAAATCCCTAAGCACTTTAAAGCCATTTTCAGCATTTCTAACTCGTTATTGCACATCTCTATGCACTTTTAAGCCATTTTGGCCATTCCTAACCCATTTTTGCACATCTCTAAGCACTTTTAAACCATTTTTTGTCCATTTCTAACCCATGTTTGCACATCTCTAAGCAATTTTGAATGGCATTTTTGGCCGTTTCTAACCATTTTTGCAAATCCCTAAGCACTTTAAAGCCATTTTTGGCATTTCTAACCCGTTTTTGGAAATCTCTAAGCACTTTAAAGCCATGTTTGGCATTTCGAACCCATTTTTGCACATCTCTAAGCACTTTTAAACCATTTTTGGCCATTTCTAACCCATGCTTGCTCATCTCTAAGCAATTTTGAATGACATTTTTGGCCATTTCTAACCCATTTTTGCCGATCTCTACGAACTTTTAAGCCTTTTTTGGCCTTTTCTATCCCGTCTGCACATCTCTAACAATTTTGAAGCCATTTTTGGCCATTTCTAACTCATGTTTGCTCATCCCTAAGCAATTCTGAATTGCATTTTTCGCTGTTTCTATCCCATTTTTGCAGATCTCTACGAACTTTTATGCCTTTTTTGGCCTTTTCTATCCAGTTTGCACATCTCTAACCATTTTGAAGCCATTTTTGGCCATTTCTAACCCTTTTTTGCAAATCCCTAAGCACTTTAAAGCCATTTTTAGCATTTCTAACCCATTTTTGCAAATCTCTAAGCACTTTCAAGCCATTTTTAGCATTTCTAACCCATGTTTGCACATCTCTAAGCAATTTTGAATGGCATTTTTGGACGTTTCTAACCCATGTTTGCACATCTCTAAGCAATTTTGAATGGCATTTTTGGCCGTTTCTAACCCATTTTTGCAAATCCCTTAGCACTTTAAAGCCTTTTTTTGCTTTTTCTTTCCAGTTTGCACATCTCTACCCATTTCAAAGCCATTTTTGGCCATTTCTAACCCTTTTTTGCTAATGTCTAAGCACTTTAAAGCCATTTTGGCCATTTCTAACCAATTTTTGCAAATCCCAAAGCACTTTAAAGCCATTTTTGGCATTTGTAACCCATGTTTGCACATCTCTAAGCAATTTTGAATGGCATTTTTGGCCGTTTCTAACCCATTGTTGCAGATCTCTAAGCATTTTTAAGACTTTTTTGTCCTTTTCTATGCAGTTTGTGCATCTCTAACCATTTTGAAGCCATTTTTGGCCATTTCTAACCCTTTTTTGCTAATCTCTAAGCACTTTCAAGCCATTTTTAGCATTTCTAACCCATGTTTGCACATCTCGAAGCAATTTTGAATGGCATTTTTGGCCGTTTCTAACCCATTTTTGCAAATCCCTAAGCACTTTAAAGCCATTTTCAGCATTTCTAACTCGTTATTGCACATCTCTATGCACTTTTAAGCCATTTTGGCCATTCCTAACCCATTTTTGCACATCTCTAAGCACTTTTAAACCATTTTTGGTCCATTTCTAACCCATGTTTGCACATCTCTAAGCAATTTTGAATGGCATTTTTGGCCGTTTCTAACCATTTTTGCAAATCCCTAAGCACTTTAAAGCCATTTTTGGCATTTCTAACCCGTTTTTGGAAATCTCTAAGCACTTTAAAGCCATGTTTGGCATTTCGAACCCATTTTTGCACATCTCTAAGCACTTTTAAACCATTTTTGGCCATTTCTAACCCATGCTTGCTCATCTCTAAGCAATTTTGAATGACATTTTTGGCCATTTCTAACCCATTTTTGCCGATCTCTACGAACTTTTAAGCCTTTTTTGGCCTTTTCTATCCCGTCTGCACATCTCTAACAATTTTGAAGCCATTTTTGGCCATTTCTAACTCATGTTTGCTCATCCCTAAGCAATTCTGAATTGCATTTTTCGCTGTTTCTAACCCATTTTTGCAGATCTCTACGAACTTTTATGCCTTTTTTGGCCTTTTCTACCCAGTTTGCACATCTCTAACCATTTTGAAGCCATTTTTGGCCATTTCTAACCCTTTTTTGCAAATCTCTAAGCACCTTAAAGCCATTTTTAGCATTTCTAACCCATGTTTGCAAATCTCTAAGCACTTTCAAGCCATTTTTAGCATTTCTAACCCATGTTTGCACATCTCTAAGCAATTTTGAATGACATTTTTGGCCATTTCTAACCCATTTTTGCCGATCTCTACGAACTTTTAAGCCTTTTTTGGCCTTTTCTATCCCGTCTACACATCTCTAACAATTATGAAGCCATTTTTGGCCATTTCTAACTCATGTTTGCTCATCCCTAAGCAATTCTGAATAGCATTTTTCGCTGTTTCTAACCCATTTTTGCAGATCTCTACGAACTTTTATGCCTTTTTTGGCCTTTTCTATCCAGTTTGCACACCTCTAACCATTTTGAAGCCATTTTTGGCCATTTCTAACCTTTTTTTGCAAATCTCTAAGCACTTTAAAGCCATTTTTAGCATTTCTAGCCTATTTTTGCAAATCTCTAAGCACTTTCAAGCCATTTTTAGCATTTCTAACCCATGTTTGCACATCTCTAAGCAATTTTGAATGGCATTTTTGGACGTTTCTAACCCATGTGTGCACATCTCTAAGCAATTTTGAATGGCATTTTTGGCCGTTTCTAACCAATTTTTGCTAATCCCTAAGCACTTTAAAGCCTTTTTTGGCTTTTTCTTTCCAGTTTGCACATCTCTACCCATTTCAAAGCCATTTTTGGCCATTTCTAACCCTTTTTTGCTAATGTCTAAGCACTTTAAAGCCATTTTGGCCATTTCTAACCAATTTTTGCAAATCCCAAAGCACTTTAAAGCCATTTTTGGCATTTGTAACCCATGTTTGCACATCTCTAAGCAATTTTGAATGGCATTTTTGGAAGTTTCTAACCCATTGTTGCAGATCTCTAAGCATTTTTAAGACTTTTTTGTCCTTTTCTATGCAGTTTGTGCATCTCTAACCATTTTGAAGCCATTTTTGGCCATTTCTAACCCTTTTTTGCTAATCTCTAAGCACTTTCAAGCCATTTTTAGCATTTCTAACCCATGTTTGCACATCTCGAAGCAATTTTGAATGGCATTTTTGGACGTTTCTAACCCATTGTTGCAAATCCCTAAGCACTTTAAAGCCATTTTCAGCATTTCTAACTCGTTATTGCACATCTCTATGCACTTTTAAGCCATTTTGGCCATTCCTAACCCATTTTTGCACATCTCTAAGCACTTTTAAACCATTTTTTGTCCATTTCTAACCCATGTTTGCACATCTCTAAGCAATTTTGAATGGCATTTTTGGCCGTTTCTAACCATTTTTGCAAATCCCTAAGCACTTTAAAGCCATTTTTGGCATTTCTAACCCGTTTTTGGAAATCTCTAAGCACTTTAAAGCCATGTTTGGCATTTCGAACCCATTTTTGCACATCTCTAAGCACTTTTAAACCATTTTTGGCCATTTCTAACCCATGCTTGCTCATCTCTAAGCAATTTTGAATGACATTTTTGGCCATTTCTAACCCATTTTTGCCGATCTCTACGAACTTTTAAGCCTTTTTTGGCCTTTTCTATCCCGTCTGCACATCTCTAACAATTTTGAAGCCATTTTTGGCCATTTCTAACTCATGTTTGCTCATCCCTAAGCAATTCTGAATTGCATTTTTCGCTGTTTCTATCCCATTTTTGCAGATCTCTACGAACTTTTATGCCTTTTTTGGCCTTTTCTATCCAGTTTGCACATCTCTAACCATTTTGAAGCCATTTTTGGCCATTTCTAACCCTTTTTTGCAAATCCCTAAGCACTTTAAAGCCATTTTTAGCATTTCTAACCCATGTTTGCAAATCTCTAAGCACTTTCAAGCCATTTTTAGCATTTCTAACCCATGTTTGCACATCTCTAAGCAATTTTGAATGGCATTTTTGGACGTTTCTAACCCATGTTTGCACATCTCTAAGCAATTTTGAATGGCATTTTTGGCCGTTTCTAACCCATTTTTGCAAATCCCTAAGCACTTTAAAGCCTTTTTTGGCTTTTTCTTTCCAGTTTGCACATCTCTACCCATTTCAAAGCCATTTTTGGCCATTTCTAACCCTTTTTTGCTAATGTCTAAGCACTTTAAAGCCATTTTGGCCATTTCTAACCAATTTTTGCAAATCCCAAAGCACTTTAAAGCCATTTTTGGCATTTGTAACCCATGTTTGCACATCTCTAAGCAATTTTGAATGGCATTTTTGGAAGTTTCTAACCCATTGTTGCAGATCTCTAAGCATTTTTAAGACTTTTTTGTCCTTTTCTATGCAGTTTGTGCATCTCTAACCATTTTGAAGCCATTTTTGGCCATTTCTAACCCTTTTTTGCTAATCTCTAAGCACTTTCAAGCCATTTTTAGCATTTCTAACCCATGTTTGCACATCTCGAAGCAATTTTGAATGGCATTTTTGGCCGTTTCTAACCCATTTTTGCAAATCCCGAAGCACTTTAAAGCCATTTTCAGCATTTCTAACTCGTTATTGCACATCTCTATGCACTTTTAAGCCATTTTGGCCATTCCTAACCCATTTTTGCACATCTCTAAGCACTTTTAAACCATTTTTGGTCCATTTCTAACCCATGTTTGCACATCTCTAAGCAATTTTGAATGGCATTTTTGGCCGTTTCTAACCATTTTTGCAAATCCCTAAGCACTTTAAAGCCATTTTTGGCATTTCTATCCCGTTTTTGGAAATCTCTAAGCACTTTAAAGCCATGTTTGGCATTTCGAACCCATTTTTGCACATCTCTAAGCACTTTTAAACCATTTTTGGCCATTTCTAACCCATGCTTGCTCATCTCTAAGCAATTTTGAATGACATTTTTGGCCATTTCTAACCCATTTTTGCCGATCTCTACGAACTTTTAAGCCTTTTTTGGCCTTTTCTATCCCGTCTGCACATCTCTAACAATTTTGAAGCCATTTTTGGCCATTTCTAACTCATGTTTGCTCATCCCTAAGCAATTCTGAATTGCATTTTTCGCTGTTTCTAACCCATTTTTGCAGATCTCTACGAACTTTTATGCCTTTTTTGGCCTTTTCTATCCAGTTTGCACATCTCTAACCATTTTGAAGCCATTTTTGGCCATTTCTAACCCTTTTTTGCAAATCTCTAAGCACCTTAAAGCCATTTTTAGCATTTCTAACCCATGTTTGCAAATCTCTAAGCACTTTCAAGCCATTTTTAGCATTTCTAACCCCTGTTTGCACATCTCTAAGCAATTTTGAATGACATTTTTGGCCATTTCTAACCCATTTTTGCCGATCTCTACGAACTTTTAAGCCTTTTTTGGCCTTTTCTATCCCGTCTGCACATCTCTAACAATTATGAAGCCATTTTTGGCCATTTCTAACTCATGTTTGCTCATCCCTAAGCAATTCTGAATTGCATTTTTCGCTGTTTCTAACCCATTTTTGCAGATCTCTACGAACTTTTATGCCTTTTTTGGCCTTTTCTATCCAGTTTGCACACCTCTAACCATTTTGAAGCCATTTTTGGCCATTTCTAACCTTTTTTTGCAAATCTCTAAGCACTTTAAAGCCATTTTTAGCGTTTCTAACCTATTTTTGCAAATCTCTAAGCACTTTCAAGCCATTTTTAGCATTTCTAACCCATGTTTGCACATCTCTAAGCAATTTTGAATGGCATTTTTGGACGTTTCTAACCCTTGTTTGCACATCTCTAAGCAATTTTGAATGGCATTTTTGGCCGTTTCTAACCCATTTTTGCAAATCCCTAAGCACTTTAAAGCCTTTTTTGGCTTTTTCTTTCCAGTTTGCACATCTCTACCCATTTCAAAGCCATTTTTGGCCATTTCTAACCCTTTTTTGCTAATGTCTAAGCACTTTAAAGCCATTTTGGCCATTTCTAACCAATTTTTGCAAATCCCAAAGCACTTTAAAGCCATTTTTGGCATTTGTAACCCATGTTTGCACATCTCTAAGCAATTTTGAATGGCATTTTTGGCCGTTTCTAACCCATTGTTGCAGATCTCTAAGCATTTTTAAGACTTTTTTGTCCTTTTCTATGCAGTTTGTGCATCTCTAACCATTTTGAAGCCATTTTTGGCCATTTCTAACCCTTTTTTGCTAATGTCTAAGCACTTTCAAGCCATTTTTAGCATTTCTAACCCATGTTTGCACATCTCGAAGCAATTTTGAATGGCATTTTTGGCCGTTTCTAACCCATTTTTGCAAATCCCTAAGCACTTTAAAGCCATTTTCAGCATTTCTAACTCGTTATTGCACATCTCTATGCACTTTTAAGCCATTTTGACCATTCCTAACCCATTTTTGCACATCTCAAAGCACTTTTAAACCATTTTTGGTCCATTTCTAACCCATGTTTGCACATCTCTAAGCAATTTTGAATGGCATTTTTGGCCGTTTCTAACCATTTTTGCAAATCCCTAAGCACTTTAAAGCCATTTTTGGCATTTCTAACCCGTTTTTGGAAATCTCTAAGCACTTTAAAGCCATGTTTGGCATTTCGAACCCATTTTTGCACATCTCTAAGCACTTTTAAACCATTTTTGGCCATTTCTAACCCATGCTTGCTCATCTCTAAGCAATTTTGAATGACATTTTTGGCCATTTCTAACCCATTTTTGCCGATCTCTACGAACTTTTAAGCCTTTTTTGGCCTTTTCTATCCCGTCTGCACATCTCTAACAATTTTGAAGCCATTTTTGGCCATTTCTAACTCATGTTTGCTCATCCCTAAGCAATTCTGAATTGCATTTTTCGCTGTTTCTATCCCATTTTTGCAGATCTCTACGAACTTTTATGCCTTTTTTGGCCTTTTCTATCCAGTTTGCACATCTCTAACCATTTTGAAGCCATTTTTGGCCATTTCTAACCCTTTTTTGCAAATCCCTAAGCACTTTAAAGCCATTTTTAGCATTTCTAACCCATGTTTGCAAATCTCTAAGCACTTTCAAGCCATTTTTAGCATTTCTAACCCATGTTTGCACATCTCTAAGCAATTTTGAATGGCATTTTTGGACGTTTCTAACCCATGTTTGCACATCTCTAAGCAATTTTGAATGGCATTTTTGGCCGTTTCTAACCCATTTTTGCAAATCCCTAAGCACTTTAAAGCCTTTTTTGGCTTTTTCTTTCCAGTTTGCACATCTCTACCCATTTCAAAGCCATTTTTGGCCATTTCTAACCCTTTTTTGCTAATGTCTAAGCACTTTAAAGCCATTTTGGCCATTTCTAACCAATTTTTGCAAATCCCAAAGCACTTTAAAGCCATTTTTGGCATTTGTAACCCATGTTTGCACATCTCTAAGCAATTTTGAATGGCATTTTTGGAAGTTTCTAACCCATTGTTGCAGATCTCTAAGCATTTTTAAGACTTTTTTGTCCTTTTCTATGCAGTTTGTGCATCTCTAACCATTTTGAAGCCATTTTTGGCCATTTCTAACCCTTTTTTGCTAATCTCTAAGCACTTTCAAGCCATTTTTAGCATTTCTAACCCATGTTTGCACATCTCGAAGCAATTTTGAATGGCATTTTTGGCCGTTTCTAACCCATTTTTGCAAATCCCGAAGCACTTTAAAGCCATTTTCAGCATTTCTAACTCGTTATTGCACATCTCTATGCACTTTTAAGCCATTTTGGCCATTCCTAACCCATTTTTGCACATCTCTAAGCACTTTTAAACCATTTTTGGTCCATTTCTAACCCATGTTTGCACATCTCTAAGCAATTTTGAATGGCATTTTTGGCCGTTTCTAACCATTTTTGCAAATCCCTAAGCACTTTAAAGCCATTTTTGGCATTTCTATCCCGTTTTTGGAAATCTCTAAGCACTTTAAAGCCATGTTTGGCATTTCGAACCCATTTTTGCACATCTCTAAGCACTTTTAAACCATTTTTGGCCATTTCTAACCCATGCTTGCTCATCTCTAAGCAATTTTGAATGACATTTTTGGCCATTTCTAACCCATTTTTGCCGATCTCTACGAACTTTTAAGCCTTTTTTGGCCTTTTCTATCCCGTCTGCACATCTCTAACAATTTTGAAGCCATTTTTGGCCATTTCTAACTCATGTTTGCTCATCCCTAAGCAATTCTGAATTGCATTTTTCGCTGTTTCTAACCCATTTTTGCAGATCTCTACGAACTTTTATGCCTTTTTTGGCCTTTTCTATCCAGTTTGCACATCTCTAACCATTTTGAAGCCATTTTTGGCCATTTCTAACCTTTTTTTGCAAATCTCTAAGCACTTTAAAGCCATTTTTAGCATTTCTAACCTATTTTTGCAAATCTCTAAGCACTTTCAAGCCATTTTTAGCATTTCTAACCCATGTTTGCACATCTCTAAGCAATTTTGAATGGCATTTTTGGACGTTTCTAACCCTTGTTTGCACATCTCTAAGCAATTTTGAATGGCATTTTTGGCCGTTTCTAACCCATTTTTGCAAATCCCTAAGCACTTTAAAGCCTTTTTTGGCTTTTTCTTTCCAGTTTGCACATCTCTACCCATTTCAAAGCCATTTTTGGCCATTTCTAACCCTTTTTTGCTAATGTCTAAGCACTTTAAAGCCATTTTGGCCATTTCTAACCAATTTTTGCAAATCCCAAAGCACTTTAAAGCCATTTTTGGCATTTGTAACCCATGTTTGCACATCTCTAAGCAATTTTGAATGGCATTTTTGGCCGTTTCTAACCCATTGTTGCAGATCTCTAAGCATTTTTAAGACTTTTTTGTCCTTTTCTATGCAGTTTGTGCATCTCTAACCATTTTGAAGCCATTTTTGGCCATTTCTAACCCTTTTTTGCTAATGTCTAAGCACTTTCAAGCCATTTTTAGCATTTCTAACCCATGTTTGCACATCTCGAAGCAATTTTGAATGGCATTTTTGGCCGTTTCTAACCCATTTTTGCAAATCCCTAAGCACTTTAAAGCCATTTTCAGCATTTCTAACTCGTTATTGCACATCTCTATGCACTTTTAAGCCATTTTGACCATTCCTAACCCATTTTTGCACATCTCAAAGCACTTTTAAACCATTTTTGGTCCATTTCTAACCCATGTTTGCACATCTCTAAGCAATTTTGAATGGCATTTTTGGCCGTTTCTAACCATTTTTGCAAATCCCTAAGCACTTTAAAGCCATTTTTGGCATTTCTAACCCGTTTTTGGAAATCTCTAAGCACTTTAAAGCCATGTTTGGCATTTCGAACCCATTTTTGCACATCTCTAAGCACTTTTAAACCATTTTTGGCCATTTCTAACCCATGCTTGCTCATCTCTAAGCAATTTTGAATGACATTTTTGGCCATTTCTAACCCATTTTTGCCGATCTCTACGAACTTTTAAGCCTTTTTTGGCCTTTTCTATCCCGTCTGCACATCTCTAACAATTTTGAAGCCATTTTTGGCCATTTCTAACTCATGTTTGCTCATCCCTAAGCAATTCTGAATTGCATTTTTCGCTGTTTCTATCCCATTTTTGCAGATCTCTACGAACTTTTATGCCTTTTTTGGCCTTTTCTATCCAGTTTGCACATCTCTAACCATTTTGAAGCCATTTTTGGCCATTTCTAACCCTTTTTTGCAAATCTCTAAGCACCTTAAAGCCATTTTTAGCATTTCTAACCCATGTTTGCAAATCTCTAAGCACTTTCAAGCCATTTTTAGCATTTCTAACCCATGTTTGCACATCTCTAAGCAATTTTGAATGACATTTTTGGCCATTTCTAACCCATTTTTGCCGATCTCTACGAACTTTTAAGCCTTTTTTGGCCTTTTCTATCCCGTCTGCACATCTCTAACAATTTTGAAGCCATTTTTGGCCATTTCTAACTCATGTTTGCTCATCCCTAAGCAATTCTGAATTGCATTTTTCGCTGTTTCTAACCCATTTTTGCAGATCTCTACGAACTTTTATGCCTTTTTTGGCCTTTTCTATCCAGTTTGCACATCTCTAACCATTTTGAAGCCATTTTTGGCCATTTCTAACCCTTTTTTGCAAATCTCTAAGCACCTTAAAGCCATTTTTAGCATTTCTAACCCATGTTTGCAAATCTCTAAGCACTTTCAAGCCATTTTTAGCATTTCTAACCCATGTTTGCACATCTCTAAGCAATTTTGAATGACATTTTTGGCCATTTCTAACCCATTTTTGCCGATCTCTACGAACTTTTAAGCCTTTTTTGGCCTTTTCTATCCCGTCTGCACATCTCTAACAATTATGAAGCCATTTTTGGCCATTTCTAACTCATGTTTGCTCATCCCTAAGCAATTCTGAATTGCATTTTTCGCTGTTTCTAACCCATTTTTGCAGATCTCTACGAACTTTTATGCCTTTTTTGGCCTTTTCTATCCAGTTTGCACACCTCTAACCATTTTGAAGCCATTTTTGGCCATTTCTAACCTTTTTTTGCAAATCTCTAAGCACTTTAAAGCCATTTTTAGCATTTCTAACCTATTTTTGCAAATCTCTAAGCACTTTCAAGCCATTTTTAGCATTTCTAACCCATGTTTGCACATCTCTAAGCAATTTTGAATGGCATTTTTGGACGTTTCTAACCCTTGTTTGCACATCTCTAAGCAATTTTGAATGGCATTTTTGGCCGTTTCTAACCCATTTTTGCAAATCCCTAAGCACTTTAAAGCCTTTTTTGGCTTTTTCTTTCCAGTTTGCACATCTCTACCCATTTCAAAGCCATTTTTGGCCATTTCTAACCCTTTTTTGCTAATGTCTAAGCACTTTAAAGCCATTTTGGCCATTTCTAACCAATTTTTGCAAATCCCAAAGCACTTTAAAGCCATTTTTAGCATTTCTAACCCATGTTTGCACATCTCGAAGCAATTTTGAATGGCATTTTTGGCCGTTTCTAACCCATTTTTGCAAATCCCTAAGCACTTTAAAGCCATTTTCAGCATTTCTAACTCGTTATTGCACATCTCTATGCACTTTTAAGCCATTTTGACCATTCCTAACCCATTTTTGCACATCTCAAAGCACTTTTAAACCATTTTTGGTCCATTTCTAACCCATGTTTGCACATCTCTAAGCAATTTTGAATGGCATTTTTGGCCGTTTCTAACCATTTTTGCAAATCCCTAAGCACTTTAAAGCCATTTTCAGCATTTCTAACTCGTTATTGCACATCTCTATGCACTTTTAAGCCATTTTGACCATTCCTAACCCATTTTTGCACATCTCAAAGCACTTTTAAACCATTTTTGGTCCATTTCTAACCCATGTTTGCACATCTCTAACCATTTTGAAGCCATTTTTGGCCGTTTCTAACCATTTTTGCAAATCCCTAAGCACTTTAAAGCCATTTTTGGCATTTCTAACCCGTTTTTGGAAATCTCTAAGCACTTTAAAGCCATGTTTGGCATTTCGAACCCATTTTTGCACATCTCTAAGCACTTTTAAACCATTTTTGGCCATTTCTAACCCATGCTTGCTCATCTCTAAGCAATTTTGAATGACATTTTTGGCCATTTCTAACCCATTTTTGCCGATCTCTACGAACTTTTAAGCCTTTTTTGGCCTTTTCTATCCCGTCTGCACATCTCTAACAATTTTGAAGCCATTTTTGGCCATTTCTAACTCATGTTTGCTCATCCCTAAGCAATTCTGAATTGCATTTTTCGCTGTTTCTATCCCATTTTTGCAGATCTCTACGAACTTTTATGCCTTTTTTGGCCTTTTCTATCCAGTTTGCACATCTCTAACCATTTTGAAGCCATTTTTGGCCATTTCTAACCCTTTTTTGCAAATCTCTAAGCACCTTAAAGCCATTTTTAGCATTTCTAACCCATGTTTGCAAATCTCTAAGCACTTTCAAGCCATTTTTAGCATTTCTAACCCATGTTTGCACATCTCTAAGCAATTTTGAATGACATTTTTGGCCATTTCTAACCCATTTTTGCCGATCTCTACGAACTTTTAAGCCTTTTTTGGCCTTTTCTATCCCGTCTGCACATCTCTAACAATTTTGAAGCCATTTTTGGCCATTTCTAACTCATGTTTGCTCATCCCTAAGCAATTCTGAATTGCATTTTTCGCTGTTTCTAACCCATTTTTGCAGATCTCTACGAACTTTTATGCCTTTTTTGGCCTTTTCTATCCAGTTTGCACATCTCTAACCATTTTGAAGCCATTTTTGGCCATTTCTAACCCTTTTTTGCAAATCTCTAAGCACCTTAAAGCCATTTTTAGCATTTCTAACCCATGTTTGCAAATCTCTAAGCACTTTCAAGCCATTTTTAGCATTTCTAACCCATGTTTGCACATCTCTAAGCAATTTTGAATGACATTTTTGGCCATTTCTAACCCATTTTTGCCGATCTCTACGAACTTTTAAGCCTTTTTTGGCCTTTTCTATCCCGTCTGCACATCTCTAACAATTATGAAGCCATTTTTGGCCATTTCTAACTCATGTTTGCTCATCCCTAAGCAATTCTGAATTGCATTTTTCGCTGTTTCTAACCCATTTTTGCAGATCTCTACGAACTTTTATGCCTTTTTTGGCCTTTTCTATCCAGTTTGCACACCTCTAACCATTTTGAAGCCATTTTTGGCCATTTCTAACCTTTTTTTGCAAATCCCTAAGCACTTTAAAGCCATTTTTAGCATTTCTAACCTATTTTTGCAAATCTCTAAGCACTTTCAAGCCATTTTTAGCATTTCTAACCCATGTTTGCACATCTCTAAGCAATTTTGAATGGCATTTTTGGACGTTTCTAACCCTTGTTTGCACATCTCTAAGCAATTTTGAATGGCATTTTTGGCCGTTTCTAACCCATTTTTGCAAATCCCTAAGCACTTTAAAGCCTTTTTTGGCTTTTTCTTTCCAGTTTGCACATCTCTACCCATTTCAAAGCCATTTTTGGCCATTTCTAACCCTTTTTTGCTAATGTCTAAGCACTTTAAAGCCATTTTGGCCATTTCTAACCAATTTTTGCAAATCCCAAAGCACTTTAAAGCCATTTTTGGCATTTGTAACCCATGTTTGCACATCTCTAAGCAATTTTGAATGGCATTTTTGGCCGTTTCTAACCCATTGTTGCAGATCTCTAAGCATTTTTAAGACTTTTTTGTCCTTTTCTATGCAGTTTGTGCATCTCTAACCATTTTGAAGCCATTTTTGGCCATTTCTAACCCTTTTTTGCTAATCTCTAAGCACTTTCAAGCCATTTTTAGCATTTCTAACCCATGTTTGCACATCTCGAAGCAATTTTGAATGGCATTTTTGGCCGTTTCTAACCCATTTTTGCAAATCCCTAAGCACTTTAAAGCCATTTTCAGCATTTCTAACTCGTTATTGCACATCTCTATGCACTTTTAAGCCATTTTGACCATTCCTAACCCATTTTTGCACATCTCAAAGCACTTTTAAACCATTTTTGGTCCATTTCTAACCCATGTTTGCACATCTCTAAGCAATTTTGAATGGCATTTTTGGCCGTTTCTAACCATTTTTGCAAATCCCTAAGCACTTTAAAGCCATTTTCAGCATTTCTAACTCGTTATTGCACATCTCTATGCACTTTTAAGCCATTTTGACCATTCCTAACCCATTTTTGCACATCTCAAAGCACTTTTAAACCATTTTTGGTCCATTTCTAACCCATGTTTGCACATCTCTAAGCAATTTTGAATGGCATTTTTGGCCGTTTCTAACCATTTTTGCAAATCCCTAAGCACTTTAAAGCCATTTTTGGCATTTCTAACCCGTTTTTGGAAATCTCTAAGCACTTTAAAGCCATGTTTGGCATTTCGAACCCATTTTTGCACATCTCTAAGCACTTTTAAACCATTTTTGGCCATTTCTAACCCATGCTTGCTCATCTCTAAGCAATTTTGAATGACATTTTTGGCCATTTCTAACCCATTTTTGCCGATCTCTACGAACTTTTAAGCCTTTTTTGGCCTTTTCTATCCCGTCTGCACATCTCTAACAATTTTGAAGCCATTTTTGGCCATTTCTAACTCATGTTTGCTCATCCCTAAGCAATTCTGAATTGCATTTTTCGCTGTTTCTATCCCATTTTTGCAGATCTCTACGAACTTTTATGCCTTTTTTGGCCTTTTCTATCCAGTTTGCACATCTCTAACCATTTTGAAGCCATTTTTGGCCATTTCTAACCCTTTTTTGCAAATCTCTAAGCACCTTAAAGCCATTTTTAGCATTTCTAACCCATGTTTGCAAATCTCTAAGCACTTTCAAGCCATTTTTAGCATTTCTAACCCATGTTTGCACATCTCTAAGCAATTTTGAATGACATTTTTGGCCATTTCTAACCCATTTTTGCCGATCTCTACGAACTTTTAAGCCTTTTTTGGCCTTTTCTATCCCGTCTGCACATCTCTAACAATTATGAAGCCATTTTTGGCCATTTCTAACTCATGTTTGCTCATCCCTAAGCAATTCTGAATTGCATTTTTCGCTGTTTCTAACCCATTTTTGCAGATCTCTACGAACTTTTATGCCTTTTTTGGCCTTTTCTATCCAGTTTGCACATCTCTAACCATTTTGAAGCCATTTTTGGCCATTTCTAACCCTTTTTTGCAAATCTCTAAGCACCTTAAAGCCATTTTTAGCATTTCTAACCCATGTTTGCAAATCTCTAAGCACTTTCAAGCCATTTTTAGCATTTCTAACCCATGTTTGCACATCTCTAAGCAATTTTGAATGACATTTTTGGCCATTTCTAACCCATTTTTGCCGATCTCTACGAACTTTTAAGCCTTTTTTGGCCTTTTCTATCCCGTCTGCACATCTCTAACAATTATGAAGCCATTTTTGGCCATTTCTAACTCATGTTTGCTCATCCCTAAGCAATTCTGAATTGCATTTTTCGCTGTTTCTAACCCATTTTTGCAGATCTCTACGAACTTTTATGCCTTTTTTGGCCTTTTCTATCCAGTTTGCACACCTCTAACCATTTTGAAGCCATTTTTGGCCATTTCTAACCTTTTTTTGCAAATCTCTAAGCACTTTAAAGCCATTTTTAGCATTTCTAACCTATTTTTGCAAATCTCTAAGCACTTTCAAGCCATTTTTAGCATTTCTAACCCATGTTTGCACATCTCTAAGCAATTTTGAATGGCATTTTTGGACGTTTCTAACCCTTGTTTGCACATCTCTAAGCAATTTTGAATGGCATTTTTGGCCGTTTCTAACCCATTTTTGCAAATCCCTAAGCACTTTAAAGCCTTTTTTGGCTTTTTCTTTCCAGTTTGCACATCTCTACCCATTTCAAAGCCATTTTTGGCCATTTCTAACCCTTTTTTGCTAATGTCTAAGCACTTTAAAGCCATTTTGGCCATTTCTAACCAATTTTTGCAAATCCCAAAGCACTTTAAAGCCATTTTTGGCATTTGTAACCCATGTTTGCACATCTCTAAGCAATTTTGAATGGCATTTTTGGCCGTTTCTAACCCATTGTTGCAGATCTCTAAGCATTTTTAAGACTTTTTTGGCCTTTTCTATGCAGTTTGTGCATCTCTAACCATTTTGAAGCCATTTTTGGCCATTTCTAACCCTTTTTTGCTAATCTCTAAGCACTTTCAAGCCATTTTTAGCATTTCTAACCCATGTTTGCACATCTCGAAGCAATTTTGAATGGCATTTTTGGCCGTTTCTAACCCATTTTTGCAAATCCCTAAGCACTTTAAAGCCATTTTCAGCATTTCTAACTCGTTATTGCACATCTCTATGCACTTTTAAGCCATTTTGACCATTCCTAACCCATTTTTGCACATCTCAAAGCACTTTTAAACCATTTTTGGTCCATTTCTAACCCATGTTTGCACATCTCTAAGCAATTTTGAATGGCATTTTTGGCCGTTTCTAACCATTTTTGCAAATCCCTAAGCACTTTAAAGCCATTTTTGGCATTTCTAACCCGTTTTTGGAAATCTCTAAGCACTTTAAAGCCATGTTTGGCATTTCGAACCCATTTTTGCACATCTCTAAGCACTTTTAAACCATTTTTGGCCATTTCTAACCCATGCTTGCTCATCTCTAAGCAATTTTGAATGACATTTTTTGGCCATTTCTAACCCATTTTTGCCGATCTCTACGAACTTTTAAGCCTTTTTTGGCCTTTTCTATCCCGTCTGCACATCTCTAACAATTTTGAAGCCATTTTTGGCCATTTCTAACTCATGTTTGCTCATCCCTAAGCAATTCTGAATTGCATTTTTCGCTGTTTCTATCCCATTTTTGCAGATCTCTACGAACTTTTATGCCTTTTTTGGCCTTTTCTATCCAGTTTGCACATCTCTAACCATTTTGAAGCCATTTTTGGCCATTTCTAACCCTTTTTTGCAAATCTCTAAGCACCTTAAAGCCATTTTTAGCATTTCTAACCCATGTTTGCAAATCTCTAAGCACTTTCAAGCCATTTTTAGCATTTCTAACCCATGTTTGCACATCTCTAAGCAATTTTGAATGACATTTTTGGCCATTTCTAACCCATTTTTGCCGATCTCTACTAACTTTTAAGCCTTTTTTGGCCTTTTCTATCCCATCTGCACATCTCTAACAATTATGAAGCCATTTTTGGCCATTTCTAACTCATGTTTGCTCATCCCTAAGCAATTCTGAATTGCATTTTTCGCTGTTTCTAACCCATTTTTGCAGATCTCTACGAACTTTTATGCCTTTTTTGGCCTTTTCTACCCAGTTTGCACATCTCTAACCATTTTGAAGCCATTTTTGGCCATTTCTAACCCTTTTTTGCAAATCTCTAAGCACTTTAAAGCCATTTTTAGCATTTCTAACCCATTTTTGCAAATCTCTAAGCAATTTTGAATGGCATTTTTGGACGTTTCTAACCCTTGTTTGCACATCTCTAAGCAATTTTGAATGGCATTTTTGGACGTTTCTAACCCTTGTTTGCACATCTCTAAGCAATTTTGAATGGCATTTTTGGCCGTTTCTAACCCATTTTTGCAAATCCCTAAGCACTTTAAAGCCTTTTTTGGCTTTTTCTTTCCAGTTTGCACATCTCTACCCATTTCAAAGCCATTTTTGGCCATTTCTAACCCTTTTTTGCTAATGTCTAAGCACTTTAAAGCCATTTTGGCCATTTCTAACCAATTTTTGCAAATCCCAAAGCACTTTAAAGCCATTTTTGGCATTTGTAACCCATGTTTGCACATCTCTAAGCAATTTTGAATGGCATTTTTGGAAGTTTCTAACCCATTGTTGCAGATCTCTAAGCATTTTTAAGACTTTTTTGTCCTTTTCTATGCAGTTTGTGCATCTCTAACCATTTTGAAGCCATTTTTGGCCATTTCTAACCCTTTTTTGCTAATCTCTAAGCACTTTCAAGCCATTTTTAGCATTTCTAACCCATGTTTGCACATCTCGAAGCAATTTTGAATGGCATTTTTGGACGTTTCTAACCCATTTTTGCAAATCCCTAAGCACTTTAAAGCCATTTTCAGCATTTCTAACTCGTTATTGCACATCTCTATGCACTTTTAAGCCATTTTGGCCATTCCTAACCCATTTTTGCACATCTCTAAGCACTTTTAAACCATTTTTTGTCCATTTCTAACCCATGTTTGCACATCTCTAAGCAATTTTGAATGGCATTTTTGGCCGTTTCTAACCATTTTTGCAAATCCCTAAGCACTTTAAAGCCATTTTTGGCATTTCTAACCCGTTTTTGGAAATCTCTAAGCACTTTAAAGCCATGTTTGGCATTTCGAACCCATTTTTGCACATCTCTAAGCACTTTTAAACCATTTTTGGCCATTTCTAACCCATGCTTGCTCATCTCTAAGCAATTTTGAATGACATTTTTGGCCATTTCTAACCCATTTTTGCCGATCTCTACGAACTTTTAAGCCTTTTTTGGCCTTTTCTATCCCGTCTGCACATCTCTAACAATTTTGAAGCCATTTTTGGCCATTTCTAACTCATGTTTGCTCATCCCTAAGCAATTCTGAATTGCATTTTTCGCTGTTTCTATCCCATTTTTGCCGATCTCTACGAACTTTTATGCCTTTTTTGGCCTTTTCTATCCAGTTTGCACATCTCTAACCATTTTGAAGCCATTTTTGGCCATTTCTAACCCTTTTTTGCAAATCCCTAAGCACTTTAAAGCCATTTTTAGCATTTCTAACCCATTTTTGCAAATCTCTAAGCACTTTCAAGCCATTTTTAGCATTTCTAACCCATGTTTGCACATCTCTAAGCAATTTTGAATGGCATTTTTGGAGGTTTCTAACCCATGTTTGCACATCTCTAAGCAATTTTGAATGGCATTTTTGGCCGTTTCTAACCCATTTTTGCAAATCCCTTAGCACTTTAAAGCCTTTTTTGGCTTTTTCTTTCCAGTTTGCACATCTCTACCCATTTCAAAGCCATTTTTGGCCATTTCTAACCCTTTTTTGCTAATGTCTAAGCACTTTAAAGCCATTTTGGCCATTTCTAACCAATTTTTGCAAATCCCAAAGCACTTTAAAGCCATTTTTGGCATTTGTAACCCATGTTTGCACATCTCTAAGCAATTTTGAATGGCATTTTTGGCCGTTTCTAACCCATTGTTGCAGATCTCTAAGCATTTTTAAGACTTTTTTGTCCTTTTCTATGCAGTTTGTGCATCTCTAACCATTTTGAAGCCATTTTTGGCCATTTCTAACCCTTTTTTGCTAATCTCTAAGCACTTTCAAGCCATTTTTAGCATTTCTAACCCATGTTTGCACATCTCGAAGCAATTTTGAATGGCATTTTTGGACGTTTCTAACCCATTTTTGCAAATCCCTAAGCACTTTAAAGCCATTTTCAGCATTTCTAACTCGTTATTGCACATCTCTATGCACTTTTAAGCCATTTTGGCCATTCCTAACCCATTTTTGCACATCTCTAAGCACTTTTAAACCATTTTTGGTCCATTTCTAACCCATGTTTGCACATCTCTAAGCAATTTTGAATGGCATTTTTGGCCGTTTCTAACCATTTTTGCAAATCCCTAAGCACTTTAAAGCCATTTTTGGCATTTCTAACCCGTTTTTGGAAATCTCTAAGCACTTTAAAGCCATGTTTGGCATTTCGAACCCATTTTTGCACATCTCTAAGCACTTTTAAACCATTTTTGGCCATTTCTAACCCATGCTTGCTCATCTCTAAGCAATTTTGAATGACATTTTTGGCCATTTCTAACCCATTTTTGCCGATCTCTACGAACTTTTAAGCCTTTTTTGGCCTTTTCTATCCCGTCTGCACATCTCTAACAATTTTGAAGCCATTTTTGGCCATTTCTAACTCATGTTTGCTCATCCCTAAGCAATTCTGAATTGCATTTTTCGCTGTTTCTATCCCATTTTTGCAGATCTCTACGAACTTTTATGCCTTTTTTGGCCTTTTCTATCCAGTTTGCACATCTCTAACCATTTTGAAGCCATTTTTGGCCATTTCTAACCCTTTTTTGCAAATCTCTAAGCACCTTAAAGCCATTTTTAGCATTTCTAACCCATGTTTGCAAATCTCTAAGCACTTTCAAGCCATTTTTAGCATTTCTAACCCATGTTTGCACATCTCTAAGCAATTTTGAATGACATTTTTGGCCATTTCTAACCCATTTTTGCCGATCTCTACGAACTTTTAAGCCTTTTTTGGCCTTTTCTATCCCGTCTGCACATCTCTACCCATTTCAAAGCCATTTTTGGCCATTTCTAACTCATGTTTGCTCATCCCTAAGCAATTCTGAATTGCATTTTTCGCTGTTTCTAACCCATTTTTGCAGATCTCTACGAACTTTTATGCCTTTTTTGGCCTTTTCTATCCAGTTTGCACACCTCTAACCATTTTGAAGCCATTTTTGGCCATTTCTAACCTTTTTTTGCAAATCTCTAAGCACTTTAAAGCCATTTTTAGCATTTCTAACCTATTTTTGCAAATCTCTAAGCACTTTCAAGCCATTTTTAGCATTTCTAACCCATGTTTGCACATCTCTAAGCAATTTTGAATGGCATTTTTGGACGTTTCTAACCCATGTTTGCACATCTCTAAGCAATTTTGAATGGCATTTTTGGCCGTTTCTAACCCATTTTTGCAAATCCCTAAGCACTTTAAAGCCTTTTTTGGCTTTTTCTTTCCAGTTTGCACATCTCTACCCATTTCAAAGCCATTTTTGGCCATTTCTAACCCTTTTTTGCTAATGTCTAAGCACTTTAAAGCCATTTTGGCCATTTCTAACCAATTTTTGCAAATCCCAAAGCACTTTAAAGCCATTTTTGGCATTTGTAACCCATGTTTGCACATCTCTAAGCAATTTTGAATGGCATTTTTGGCCGTTTCTAACCCATTGTTGCAGATCTCTAAGCATTTTTAAGACTTTTTTGTCCTTTTCTATGCAGTTTGTGCATCTCTAACCATTTTGAAGCCATTTTTGGCCATTTCTAACCCTTTTTTGCTAATCTCTAAGCACTTTCAAGCCATTTTTAGCATTTCTAACCCATGTTTGCACATCTCGAAGCAATTTTGAATGGCATTTTTGGCCGTTTCTAACCCATTTTTGCAAATCCCTAAGCACTTTAAAGCCATTTTCAGCATTTCTAACTCGTTATTGCACATCTCTATGCACTTTTAAGCCATTTTGGCCATTCCTAACCCATTTTTGCACATCTCTAAGCACTTTTAAACCATTTTTGGTCCATTTCTAACCCATGTTTGCACATCTCTAAGCAATTTTGAATGGCATTTTTGGCCGTTTCTAACCATTTTTGCAAATCCCTAAGCACTTTAAAGCCATTTTTGGCATTTCTAACCCGTTTTTGGAAATCTCTAAGCACTTTAAAGCCATGTTTGGCATTTCGAACCCATTTTTGCACATCTCTAAGCACTTTTAAACCATTTTTGGCCATTTCTAACCCATGCTTGCTCATCTCTAAGCAATTTTGAATGACATTTTTGGCCATTTCTAACCCATTTTTGCCGATCTCTACGAACTTTTAAGCCTTTTTTGGCCTTTTCTATCCCGTCTGCACATCTCTAACAATTTTGAAGCCATTTTTGGCCATTTCTAACTCATGTTTGCTCATCCCTAAGCAATTCTGAATTGCATTTTTCGCTGTTTCTAACCCATTTTTGCAGATCTCTACGAACTTTTATGCCTTTTTTGGCCTTTTCTATCCAGTTTGCACATCTCTAACCATTTTGAAGCCATTTTTGGCCATTTCTAACCCTTTTTTGCAAATCTCTAAGCACCTTAAAGCCATTTTTAGCATTTCTAACCCATGTTTGCAAATCTCTAAGCACTTTCAAGCCATTTTTAGCATTTCTAACCCATGTTTGCACATCTCTAAGCAATTTTGAATGACATTTTTGGCCATTTCTAACCCATTTTTGCCGATCTCTACTAACTTTTAAGCCTTTTTTGGCCTTTTCTATCCCATCTGCACATCTCTAACAATTATGAAGCCATTTTTGGCCATTTCTAACTCATGTTTGCTCATCCCTAAGCAATTCTGAATTGCATTTTTCGCTGTTTCTAACCCATTTTTGCAGATCTCTACGAACTTTTATGCCTTTTTTGGCCTTTTCTATCCAGTTTGCACACCTCTAACCATTTTGAAGCCATTTTTGGCCATTTCTAACCTTTTTTTGCAAATCTCTAAGCACTTTAAAGCCATTTTTAGCATTTCTAACCTATTTTTGCAAATCTCTAAGCACTTTCAAGCCATTTTTAGCATTTCTAACCCATGTTTGCACATCTCTAAGCAATTTTGAATGGCATTTTTGGACGTTTCTAACCCTTGTTTGCACATCTCTAAGCAATTTTGAATGGCATTTTTGGCCGTTTCTAACCCATTTTTGCAAATCCCTAAGCACTTTAAAGCCTTTTTTGGCTTTTTCTTTCCAGTTTGCACATCTCTACCCATTTCAAAGCCATTTTTGGCCATTTCTAACCCTTTTTTGCTAATGTCTAAGCACTTTAAAGCCATTTTGGCCATTTCTAACCAATTTTTGCAAATCCCAAAGCACTTTAAAGCCATTTTTGGCATTTGTAACCCATGTTTGCACATCTCTAAGCAATTTTGAATGGCATTTTTGGCCGTTTCTAACCCATTGTTGCAGATCTCTAAGCATTTTTAAGACTTTTTTGTCCTTTTCTATGCAGTTTGTGCATCTCTAACCATTTTGAAGCCATTTTTGGCCATTTCTAACCCTTTTTTGCTAATCTCTAAGCACTTTCAAGCCATTTTTAGCATTTCTAACCCATGTTTGCACATCTCGAAGCAATTTTGAATGGCATTTTTGGACGTTTCTAACCCATTTTTGCAAATCCCTAAGCACTTTAAAGCCATTTTCAGCATTTCTAACTCGTTATTGCACATCTCTATGCACTTTTAAGCCATTTTGGCCATTCCTAACCCATCTTTGCACATCTCTAAGCACTTTTAAACCATTTTTTGTCCATTTCTAACCCATGTTTGCACATCTCTAAGCAATTTTGAATGACATTTTTGGCCATTTCTAACCCATTTTTGCCGATCTCTACTAACTTTTAAGCCTTTTTTGGCCTTTTCTATCCCATCTGCACATCTCTAACAATTATGAAGCCATTTTTGGCCATTTCTAACTCATGTTTGCTCATCCCTAAGCAATTCTGAATTGCATTTTTCGCTGTTTCTAACCCATTTTTGCAGATCTCTACGAACTTTTATGCCTTTTTTGGCCTTTTCTATCCAGTTTGCACACCTCTAACCATTTTGAAGCCATTTTTGGCCATTTCTAACCTTTTTTTGCAAATCTCTAAGCACTTTAAAGCCATTTTTAGCATTTCTAACCTATTTTTGCAAATCTCTAAGCACTTTCAAGCCATTTTTAGCATTTCTAACCCATGTTTGCACATCTCTAAGCAATTTTGAATGGCATTTTTGGACGTTTCTAACCCTTGTTTGCACATCTCTAAGCAATTTTGAATGGCATTTTTGGCCGTTTCTAACCCATTTTTGCAAATCCCTAAGCACTTTAAAGCCTTTTTTGGCTTTTTCTTTCCAGTTTGCACATCTCTACCCATTTCAAAGCCATTTTTGGCCATTTCTAACCCTTTTTTGCTAATGTCTAAGCACTTTAAAGCCATTTTGGCCATTTCTAACCAATTTTTGCAAATCCCAAAGCACTTTAAAGCCATTTTTGGCATTTGTAACCCATGTTTGCACATCTCTAAGCAATTTTGAATGGCATTTTTGGCCGTTTCTAACCCATTGTTGCAGATCTCTAAGCATTTTTAAGACTTTTTTGTCCTTTTCTATGCAGTTTGTGCATCTCTAACCATTTTGAAGCCATTTTTGGCCATTTCTAACCCTTTTTTGCTAATGTCTAAGCACTTTCAAGCCATTTTTAGCATTTCTAACCCATGTTTGCACATCTCTAAGCAATTTTGAATGGCATTTTTGGCCGTTTCTAACCATTTTTGCAAATCCCTAAGCACTTTAAAGCCATTTTTGGCATTTCTAACCCGTTTTTGGAAATCTCTAAGCACTTTAAAGCCATGTTTGGCATTTCGAACCCATTTTTGCACATCTCTAAGCACTTTTAAACCATTTTTGGCCATTTCTAACCCATGCTTGCTCATCTCTAAGCAATTTTGAATGACATTTTTGGCCATTTCTAACCCATTTTTGCCGATCTCTACGAACTTTTAAGCCTTTTTTGGCCTTTTCTATCCCGTCTGCACATCTCTAACAATTTTGAAGCCATTTTTGGCCATTTCTAACTCATGTTTGCTCATCCCTAAGCAATTCTGAATTGCATTTTTCGCTGTTTCTATCCCATTTTTGCAGATCTCTACGAACTTTTATGCCTTTTTTGGCCTTTTCTATCCAGTTTGCATATCTCTAACCATTTTGAAGCCATTTTTGGCCATTTCTAACCCTTTTTTGCAAATCTCTAAGCACTTTAAAGCCATTTTTAGCATTTCTAACCCATTTTTGCAAATCTCTAAGCACTTTCAAGCCATTTTTAGCATTTCTAACCCATGTTTGCACATCTCTAAGCAATTTTGAATGGCATTTTTGGACGTTTCTAACCCTTGTTTGCACATCTCTAAGCAATTTTGAATGGCATTTTTGGCCGTTTCTAACCCATTTTTGCAAATCCCTAAGCACTTTAAAGCCTTTTTTGGCTTTTTCTTTCCAGTTTGCACATCTCTACCCATTTCAAAGCCATTTTTGGCCATTTCTAACCCTTTTTTGCTAATGTCTAAGCACTTTAAAGCCATTTTGGCAATTTCTAACCAATTTTTGCAAATCTCAAAGCACTTTAAAGCCATTTTTGGCATTTGTAACCCATGTTTGCACATCTCTAAGCAATTTTGAATGGCATTTTTGGCCGTTTCTAACCCATTGTTGCAGATCTCTAAGCATTTTTAAGACTTTTTTGTCCTTTTCTATGCAGTTTGTGCATCTCTAACCATTTTGAAGCCATTTTTGGCCATTTCTAACCCTTTTTTGCTAATCTCTAAGCACTTTCAAGCCATTTTTAGCATTTCTAACCCATGTTTGCACATCTCGAAGCAATTTTGAATGGCATTTTTGGACGTTTCCAACCCATTTTTGCAAATCCCTAAGCACTTTAAAGCCATTTTCGGCATTTCTAACTCGTTATTGCACATCTCTATGCACTTTTAAGCCATTTTGGCCATTCCTAACCCATTTTTGCACATCTCTAAGCACTTTTAAACCATTTTTTGTCCATTTCTAACCCATGTTTGCACATCTCTAAGCAATTTTGAATGGCATTTTTGGCCGTTTCTAACCATTTTTGCAAATCCCTAAGCACTTTAAAGCCATTTTTGGCATTTCTAACCCGTTTTTGGAAATCTCTAAGCACTTTAAAGCCATGTTTGGCATTTCGAACCCATTTTTGCACATCTCTAAGCACTTTTAAACCATTTTTGGCCATTTCTAACCCATGCTTGCTCATCTCTAAGCAATTTTGAATGACATTTTTGGCCATTTCTAACCCATTTTTGCCGATCTCTACGAACTTTTAAGCCTTTTTTGGCCTTTTCTATCCCGTCTGCACATCTCTAACAATTTTGAAGCCATTTTTGGCCATTTCTAACTCATGTTTGCTCATCCCTAAGCAATTCTGAATTGCATTTTTCGCTGTTTCTATCCCATTTTTGCAGATCTCTACGAACTTTTATGCCTTTTTTGGCCTTTTCTATCCAGTTTGCACATCTCTAACCATTTTGAAGCCATTTTTGGCCATTTCTAACCCTTTTTTGCAAATCTCTAAGCACTTTAAAGCCATTTTTAGCATTTCTAACCCATTTTTGCAAATCTCTAAGCACTTTCAAGCCATTTTTAGCATTTCTAACCCATGTTTGCACATCTCTAAGCAATTTTGAATGGCATTTTTGGACGTTTCTAACCCATGTTTGCACATCTCTAAGCAATTTTGAATGGCATTTTTGGCCGTTTCTAACCCATTTTTGCAAATCCCTAAGCACTTTAAAGCCTTTTTTGGCTTTTTCTTTCCAGTTTGCACATCTCTACCCATTTCAAAGCCATTTTTGGCCATTTCTAACCCTTTTTTGCTAATGTCTAAGCACTTTAAAGCCATTTTGGCCATTTCTAACCAATTTTTGCAAATCCCAAAGCACTTTAAAGCCATTTTTGGCATTTGTAACCCATGTTTGCACATCTCTAAGCAATTTTGAATGGCATTTTTGGCCGTTTCTAACCCATTGTTGCAGATCTCTAAGCATTTTTAAGACTTTTTTGTCCTTTTCTATGCAGTTTGTGCATCTCTAACCATTTTGAAGCCATTTTTGGCCATTTCTAACCCTTTTTTGCTAATCTCTAAGCACTTTCAAGCCATTTTTAGCATTTCTAACCCATGTTTGCACATCTCGAAGCAATTTTGAATGGCATTTTTGGACGTTTCTAACCCATTTTTGCAAATCCCTAAGCACTTTAAAGCCATTTTCAGCATTTCTAACTCGTTATTGCACATCTCTATGCACTTTTAAGCCATTTTGGCCATTCCTAACCCATTTTTGCACATCTCTAAGCACTTTTAAACCATTTTTTGTCCATTTCTAACCCATGTTTGCACATCTCTAAGCAATTTTGAATGGCATTTTTGGCCGTTTCTAACCATTTTTGCAAATCCCTAAGCACTTTAAAGCCATTTTTGGCATTTCTAACCCGTTTTTGGAAATCTCTAAGCACTTTAAAGCCATGTTTGGCATTTCGAACCCATTTTTGCACATCTCTAAGCACTTTTAAACCATTTTTGGCCATTTCTAACCCATGCTTGCTCATCTCTAAGCAATTTTGAATGACATTTTTGGCCATTTCTAACCCATTTTTGCCGATCTCTACGAACTTTTAAGCCTTTTTTGGCCTTTTCTATCCCGTCTGCACATCTCTAACAATTTTGAAGCCATTTTTGGCCATTTCTAACTCATGTTTGCTCATCCCTAAGCAATTCTGAATTGCATTTTTCGCTGTTTCTATCCCATTTTTGCAGATCTCTACGAACTTTTATGCCTTTTTTGGCCTTTTCTATCCAGTTTGCACATCTCTAACCATTTTGAAGCCATTTTTGGCCATTTCTAACCCTTTTTTGCAAATCTCTAAGCACTTTAAAGCCATTTTTAGCATTTCTAACCCATTTTTGCAAATCTCTAAGCACTTTCAAGCCATTTTTAGCATTTCTAACCCATGTTTGCACATCTCTAAGCAATTTTGAATGGCATTTTTGGACGTTTCTAACCCTTGTTTGCACATCTCTAAGCAATTTTGAATGGCATTTTTGGCCGTTTCTAACCCATTTTTGCAAATCCCTAAGCACTTTAAAGCCTTTTTTGGCTTTTTCTTTCCAATTTGCACATCTCTACCCATTTCAAAGCCATTTTTGGCCATTTCTAACCCTTTTTTGCTAATGTCTAAGCACTTTAAAGCCATTTTGGCCATTTCTAACCAATTTTTGCAAATCCCAAAGCACTTTAAAGCCATTTTTGGCATTTGTAACCCATGTTTGCACATCTCTAAGCAATTTTGAATGGCATTTTTGGCCGTTTCTAACCCATTGTTGCAGATCTCTAAGCATTTTTAAGACTTTTTTGGCCTTTTCTATGCAGTTTGTGCATCTCTAACCATTTTGAAGCCATTTTTGGCCATTTCTAACCCTTTTTTGCTAATCTCTAAGCACTTTCAAGCCATTTTTAGCATTTCTAACCCATGTTTGCACATCTCGAAGCAATTTTGAATGGCATTTTTGGACGTTTCTAACCCATTTTTGCAAATCCCTAAGCACTTTAAAGCCATTTTCAGCATTTCTAACTCGTTATTGCACATCTCTATGCACTTTTAAGCCATTTTGGCCATTCCTAACCCATTTTTGCACATCTCTAAGCACTTTTAAACCATTTTTTGTCCATTTCTAACCCATGTTTGCACATCTCTAAGCAATTTTGAATGGCATTTTTGGCCGTTTCTAACCATTTTTGCAAATCCCTAAGCACTTTAAAGCCATTTTTGGCATTTCTAACCCGTTTCTGGAAATCTCTAAGCACTTTAAAGCCATGTTTGGCATTTCGAACCCATTTTTGCACATCTCTAAGCACTTTTAAACCATTTTTGGCCATTTCTAACCCATGCTTGCTCATCTCTAAGCAATTTTGAATGACATTTTTGGCCATTTCTAACCCATTTTTGCCGATCTCTACGAACTTTTAAGCCTTTTTTGGCCTTTTCTATCCCGTCTGCACATCTCTAACAATTTTGAAGCCATTTTTGGCCATTTCTAACTCATGTTTGCTCATCCCTAAGCAATTCTGAATTGCATTTTTCGCTGTTTCTATCCCATTTTTGCAGATCTCTACGAACTTTTATGCCTTTTTTGGCCTTTTCTATCCAGTTTGCACATCTCTAACCATTTTGAAGCCATTTTTGGCCATTTCTAACCCTTTTTTGCAAATCTCTAAGCACCTTAAAGCCATTTTTAGCATTTCTAACCCATGTTTGCAAATCTCTAAGCACTTTCAAGCCATTTTTAGCATTTCTAACCCATGTTTGCACATCTCTAAGCAATTTTGAATGACATTTTTGGCCATTTCTAACCCATTTTTGCCGATCTCTACGAACTTTTAAGCCTTTTTTGGCCTTTTCTATCCCGTCTGCACATCTCTAACAATTATGAAGCCATTTTTGGCCATTTCTGACTCATGTTTGCTCATCCCTAAGCAATTCTGAATTGCATTTTTCGCTGTTTCTAACCCATTTTTGCAGATCTCTACGAACTTTTATGCCTTTTTTGGCCTTTTCTATCCAGTTTGCACACCTCTAACCATTTTGAAGCCATTTTTGGCCATTTCTAACCTTTTTTTGCAAATCTCTAAGCACTTTAAAGCCATTTTTAGCATTTCTAACCTATTTTTGCAAATCTCTAAGCACTTTCAAGCCATTTTTAGCATTTCTAACCCATGTTTGCACATCTCTAAGCAATTTTGAA
Organism: Lathamus discolor; assembly: GCF_037157495.1. Classification (NCBI taxonomy): domain Eukaryota; kingdom Metazoa; phylum Chordata; class Aves; order Psittaciformes; family Psittacidae; genus Lathamus; species Lathamus discolor. Next base: position 29,758,817 of record NC_088908.1, read on the forward strand.
TGGCATTTTTGGACGTTTCTAACCCATGTTTGCACATCTCTAAGCAATTTTGAATGGCATTTTTGGCCGTTTCTAACCCATTTTTGCAAATCCCTAAGCACTTTAAAGCCTTTTTTGGCTTTTTCTTTCCAGTTTGCACATCTCTACCCATTTCAAAGCCATTTTTGGCCATTTCTAACCCTTTTTTGCTAATGTCTAAGCACTTTAAAGCCATTTTGGCCATTTCTAACCAATTTTTGCAAATCCCAAAGCACTTTAAAGCCATTTTTGGCATTTGTAACCCATGTTTGCACATCTCTAAGCAATTTTGAATGGCATTTTTGGCCGTTTCTAACCCATTGTTGCAGATCTCTAAGCATTTTTAAGACTTTTTTGTCCTTTTCTATGCAGTTTGTGCATCTCTAACCATTTTGAAGCCATTTTTGGCCATTTCTAACCCTTTTTTGCTAATCTCTAAGCACTTTCAAGCCATTTTTAGCATTTCTAACCCATGTTTGCACATCTCGAAGCAATTTTGAATGGCATTTTTGGACGTTTCTAACCCATTTTTGCAAATCCCTAAGCACTTTAAAGCCATTTTCAGCATTTCTAACTCGTTATTGCACATCTCTATGCACTTTTAAGCCATTTTGGCCATTCCTAACCCATTTTTGCACATCTCTAAGCACTTTTAAACCATTTTTTGTCCATTTCTAACCCATGTTTGCACATCTCTAAGCAATTTTGAATGGCATTTTTGGCCGTTTCTAACCATTTTTGCAAATCCCTAAGCACTTTAAAGCCATTTTTGGCATTTCTAACCCGTTTTTGGAAATCTCTAAGCACTTTAAAGCCATGTTTGGCATTTCGAACCCATTTTTGCACATCTCTAAGCACTTTTAAACCATTTTTGGCCATTTCTAACCCATGCTTGCTCATCTCTAAGCAATTTTGAATGACATTTTTGGCCATTTCTAACCCATTTTTGCCGATCTCTACGAACTTTTAAGCCTTTTTTGGCCTTTTCTATCCCGTCTGCACATCTCTAACAATTTTGAAGCCATTTTTGGCCATTTCTAACTCATGTTTGCTCATCCCTAAGCAATTCTGAATTGCATTTTTCGCTGTTTCTATCCCATTTTTGCAGATCTCTACGAACTTTTATGCCTTTTTTGGCCTTTTCTATCCAGTTTGCACATCTCTAACCATTTTGAAGCCATTTTTGGCCATTTCTAACCCTTTTTTGCAAATCTCTAAGCACTTTAAAGCCATTTTTAGCATTTCTAACCCATGTTTGCACATCTCTAAGCAATTTTGAATGGCATTTTTGGACGTTTCTAACCCATGTTTGCACATCTCTAAGCAATTTTGAATGGCATTTTTGGCCGTTTCTAACCCATTTTTGCAAATCCCTAAGCACTTTAAAGCCTTTTTTGGCTTTTTCTTTCCAGTTTGCACATCTCTACCCATTTCAAAGCCATTTTTGGCCATTTCTAACCCTTTTTTGCTAATGTCTAAGCACTTTAAAGCCATTTTGGCCATTTCTAACCAATTTTTGCAAATCCCAAAGCACTTTAAAGCCATTTTTGGCATTTGTAACCCATGTTTGCACATCTCTAAGCAATTTTGAATGGCATTTTTGGCCGTTTCTAACCCATTGTTGCAGATCTCTAAGCATTTTTAAGACTTTTTTGTCCTTTTCTATGCAGTTTGTGCATCTCTAACCATTTTGAAGCCATTTTTGGCCATTTCTAACCCTTTTTTGCTAATCTCTAAGCACTTTCAAGCCATTTTTAGCATTTCTAACCCATGTTTGCACATCTCGAAGCAATTTTGAATGGCATTTTTGGCCGTTTCTAACCCATTTTTGCAAATCCCTAAGCACTTTAAAGCCATTTTCAGCATTTCTAACTCGTTATTGCACATCTCTATGCACTTTTAAGCCATTTTGGCCATTCCTAACCCATTTTTGCACATCTCTAAGCACTTTTAAACCATTTTTGGTCCATTTCTAACCCATGTTTGCACATCTCTAAGCAATTTTGAATGGCATTTTTGGCCGTTTCTAACCATTTTTGCAAATCCCTAAGCACTTTAAAGCCATTTTTGGCATTTCTAACCCGTTTTTGGAAATCTCTAAGCACTTTAAAGCCATGTTTGGCATTTCGAACCCATTTTTGCACATCTCTAAGCACTTTTAAACCATTTTTGGCCATTTCTAACCCATGCTTGCTCATCTCTAAGCAATTTTGAATGACATTTTTGGCCATTTCTAACCCATTTTTGCCGATCTCTACGAACTTTTAAGCCTTTTTTGGCCTTTTCTATCCCGTCTGCACATCTCTAACAATTTTGAAGCCATTTTTGGCCATTTCTAACTCATGTTTGCTCATCCCTAAGCAATTCTGAATTGCATTTTTCGCTGTTTCTAACCCATTTTTGCAGATCTCTACGAACTTTTATGCCTTTTTTGGCCTTTTCTATCCAGTTTGCACATCTCTAACCATTTTGAAGCCATTTTTGGCCATTTCTAACCCTTTTTTGCAAATCTCTAAGCACCTTAAAGCCATTTTTAGCATTTCTAACCCATGTTTGCAAATCTCTAAGCACTTTCAAGCCATTTTTAGCATTTCTAACCCATGTTTGCACATCTCTAAGCAATTTTGAATGACATTTTTGGCCATTTCTAACCCATTTTTGCCGATCTCTACGAACTTTTAAGCCTTTTTTGGCCTTTTCTATCCCGTCTGCACATCTCTAACAATTATGAAGCCATTTTTGGCCATTTCTAACTCATGTTTGCTCATCCCTAAGCAATTCTGAATTGCATTTTTCGCTGTTTCTAACCCATTTTTGCAGATCTCTACGAACTTTTATGCCTTTTTTGGCCTTTTCTATCCAGTTTGCACACCTCTAACCATTTTGAAGCCATTTTTGGCCATTTCTAACCTTTTTTTGCAAATCTCTAAGCACTTTCAAGCCATTTTTAGCATTTCTAACCCATGTTTGCACATCTCTAAGCAATTTTGAATGGCATTTTTGGACGTTTCTAACCCTTGTTTGCACATCTCTAAGCAATTTTGAATGGCATTTTTGGCCGTTTCTAACCCATTTTTGCAAATCCCTAAGCACTTTAAAGCCTTTTTTGGCTTTTTCTTTCCAGTTTGCACATCTCTACCCATTTCAAAGCCATTTTTGGCCATTTCTAACCCTTTTTTGCTAATGTCTAAGCACTTTAAAGCCATTTTGGCCATTTCTAACCAATTTTTGCAAATCCCAAAGCACTTTAAAGCCATTTTTGGCATTTGTAACCCATGTTTGCACATCTCTAAGCAATTTTGAATGGCATTTTTGGCCGTTTCTAACCCATTGTTGCAGATCTCTAAGCATTTTTAAGACTTTTTTGTCCTTTTCTATGCAGTTTGTGCATCTCTAACCATTTTGAAGCCATTTTTGGCCATTTCTAACCCTTTTTTGCTAATCTCTAAGCACTTTCAAGCCATTTTTAGCATTTCTAACCCATGTTTGCACATCTCGAAGCAATTTTGAATGGCATTTTTGGCCGTTTCTAACCCATTTTTGCAAATCCCTAAGCACTTTAAAGCCATTTTCAGCATTTCTAACTCGTTATTGCACATCTCTATGCACTTTTAAGCCATTTTGGCCATTCCTAACCCATTTTTGCACATCTCTAAGCACTTTTAAACCATTTTTGGTCCATTTCTAACCCATGTTTGCACATCTCTAAGCAATTTTGAATGGCATTTTTGGCCGTTTCTAACCATTTTTGCAAATCCCTAAGCACTTTAAAGCCATTTTTGGCATTTCTAACCCGTTTTTGGAAATCTCTAAGCACTTTAAAGCCATGTTTGGCATTTCGAACCCATTTTTGCACATCTCTAAGCACTTTTAAACCATTTTTGGCCATTTCTAACCCATGCTTGCTCATCTCTAAGCAATTTTGAATGACATTTTTGGCCATTTCTAACCCATTTTTGCCGATCTCTACGAACTTTTAAGCCTTTTTTGGCCTTTTCTATCCCGTCTGCACATCTCTAACAATTTTGAAGCCATTTTTGGCCATTTCTAACTCATGTTTGCTCATCCCTAAGCAATTCTGAATTGCATTTTTCGCTGTTTCTATCCCATTTTTGCAGATCTCTACGAACTTTTATGCCTTTTTTGGCCTTTTCTATCCAGTTTGCACATCTCTAACCATTTTGAAGCCATTTTTGGCCATTTCTAACCCTTTTTTGCAAATCTCTAAGCACCTTAAAGCCATTTTTAGCATTTCTAACCCATGTTTGCAAATCTCTAAGCACTTTCAAGCCATTTTTAGCATTTCTAACCCATGTTTGCACATCTCTAAGCAATTTTGAATGACATTTTTGGCCATTTCTAACCCATTTTTGCCGATCTCTACTAACTTTTAAGCCTTTTTTGGCCTTTTCTATCCCATCTGCACATCTCTAACAATTATGAAGCCATTTTTGGCCATTTCTAACCCTTTTTTGCTAATGTCTAAGCACTTTAAAGCCTTTTTTAGCATTTCTAACCCATGTTTGCACATCTCTAAGCAATTTTGAATGGCATTTTTGGACGTTTCTAACCCTTGTTTGCACATCTCTAAGCAATTTTGAATGGCATTTTTGGACGTTTCTAACCCTTGTTTGCACATCTCTAAGCAATTTTGAATGGCATTTTTGGACGTTTCTAACCCTTGTTTGCACATCTCTAAGCAATTTTGAATGGCATTTTTGGCCGTTTCTAACCCATTTTTGCAAATCCCTAAGCACTTTAAAGCCTTTTTTGGCTTTTTCTTTCCAGTTTGCACATCTCTACCCATTTCAAAGCCATTTTTGGCCATTTCTAACCCTTTTTTGCTAATGTCTAAGCACTTTAAAGCCATTTTGGCCATTTCTAACCAATTTTTGCAAATCCCAAAGCACTTCAAAGCCATTTTTGGCATTTGTAACCCATGTTTGCACATCTCTAAGCAATTTTGAATGGCATTTTTGGCCGTTTCTAACCCATTGTTGCAGATCTCTAAGCATTTTTAAGACTTTTTTGTCCTTTTCTATGCAGTTTGTGCATCTCTAACCATTTTGAAGCCATTTTTGGCCATTTCTAACCCTTTTTTGCTAATCTCTAAGCACTTTCAAGCCATTTTTAGCATTTCTAACCCATGTTTGCACATCTCGAAGCAATTTTGAATGGCATTTTTGGACGTTTCTAACCCATTTTTGCAAATCCCTAAGCACTTTAAAGCCATTTTCAGCATTTCTAACTCGTTATTGCACATCTCTATGCACTTTTAAGCCATTTTGGCCATTCCTAACCCATTTTTGCACATCTCTAAGCACTTTTAAACCATTTTTGGTCCATTTCTAACCCATGTTTGCACATCTCTAAGCAATTTTGAATGGCATTTTTGGCCGTTTCTAACCATTTTTGCAAATCCCTAAGCACTTTAAAGCCATTTTTGGCATTTCTAACCCGTTTTTGGAAATCTCTAAGCACTTTAAAGCCATGTTTGGCATTTCGAACCCATTTTTGCACATCTCTAAGCACTTTTAAACCATTTTTGGCCATTTCTAACCCATGCTTGCTCATCTCTAAGCAATTTTGAATGACATTTTTGGCCATTTCTAACCCATTTTTGCCGATCTCTACGAACTTTTAAGCCTTTTTTGGCCTTTTCTATCCCGTCTGCACATCTCTAACAATTTTGAAGCCATTTTTGGCCATTTCTAACTCATGTTTGCTCATCCCTAAGCAATTCTGAATTGCATTTTTCGCTGTTTCTATCCCATTTTTGCAGATCTCTACGAACTTTTATGCCTTTTTTGGCCTTTTCTATCCAGTTTGCACATCTCTAACCATTTTGAAGCCATTTTTGGCCATTTCTAACCCTTTTTTGCAAATCTCTAAGCACCTTAAAGCCATTTTTAGCATTTCTAACCCATGTTTGCAAATCTCTAAGCACTTTCAAGCCATTTTTAGCATTTCTAACCCATGTTTGCACATCTCTAAGCAATTTTGAATGACATTTTTGGCCATTTCTAACCCATTTTTGCCGATCTCTACGAATTTTTAAGCCTTTTTTGGCCTTTTCTATCCCGTCTGCACATCTCTACCCATTTCAAAGCCATTTTTGGCCATTTCTAACTCATGTTTGCTCATCCCTAAGCAATTCTGAATTGCATTTTTCGCTGTTTCTAACCCATTTTTGCAGATCTCTACGAACTTTTATGCCTTTTTTGGCCTTTTCTATCCAGTTTGCACACCTCTAACCATTTTGAAGCCATTTTTGGCCATTTCTAACCTTTTTTTGCAAATCTCTAAGCACTTTAAAGCCATTTTTAGCATTTCTAACCTATTTTTGCAAATCTCTAAGCACTTTCAAGCCATTTTTAGCATTTCTAACCCATGTTTGCACATCTCTAAGCAATTTTGAATGGCATTTTTGGACGTTTCTAACCCATGTTTGCACATCTCTAAGCAATTTTGAATGGCATTTTTGGCCGTTTCTAACCCATTTTTGCAAATCCCTAAGCACTTTAAAGCCTTTTTTGGCTTTTTCTTTCCAGTTTGCACATCTCTACCCATTTCAAAGCCATTTTTGGCCATTTCTAACCCTTTTTTGCTAATGTCTAAGCACTTTAAAGCCATTTTGGCCATTTCTAACCAATTTTTGCAAATCCCAAAGCACTTTAAAGCCATTTTTGGCATTTGTAACCCATGTTTGCACATCTCTAAGCAATTTTGAATGGCATTTTTGGCCGTTTCTAACCCATTGTTGCAGATCTCTAAGCATTTTTAAGACTTTTTTGTCCTTTTCTATGCAGTTTGTGCATCTCTAACCATTTTGAAGCCATTTTTGGCCATTTCTAACCCTTTTTTGCTAATCTCTAAGCACTTTCAAGCCATTTTTAGCATTTCTAACCCATGTTTGCACATCTCGAAGCAATTTTGAATGGCATTTTTGGCCGTTTCTAACCCATTTTTGCAAATCCCTAAGCACTTTAAAGCCATTTTCAGCATTTCTAACTCGTTATTGCACATCTCTATGCACTTTTAAGCCATTTTGGCCATTCCTAACCCATTTTTGCACATCTCTAAGCACTTTTAAACCATTTTTGGTCCATTTCTAACCCATGTTTGCACATCTCTAAGCAATTTTGAATGGCATTTTTGGCCGTTTCTAACCATTTTTGCAAATCCCTAAGCACTTTAAAGCCATTTTTGGCATTTCTAACCCGTTTTTGGAAATCTCTAAGCACTTTAAAGCCATGTTTGGCATTTCGAACCCATTTTTGCACATCTCTAAGCACTTTTAAACCATTTTTGGCCATTTCTAACCCATGCTTGCTCATCTCTAAGCAATTTTGAATGACATTTTTGGCCATTTCTAACCCATTTTTGCCGATCTCTACGAACTTTTAAGCCTTTTTTGGCCTTTTCTATCCCGTCTGCACATCTCTAACAATTTTGAAGCCATTTTTGGCCATTTCTAACTCATGTTTGCTCATCCCTAAGCAATTCTGAATTGCATTTTTCGCTGTTTCTAACCCATTTTTGCAGATCTCTACGAACTTTTATGCCTTTTTTGGCCTTTTCTATCCAGTTTGCACATCTCTAACCATTTTGAAGCCATTTTTGGCCATTTCTAACCCTTTTTTGCAAATCTCTAAGCACCTTAAAGCCATTTTTAGCATTTCTAACCCATGTTTGCAAATCTCTAAGCACTTTCAAGCCATTTTTAGCATTTCTAACCCATGTTTGCACATCTCTAAGCAATTTTGAATGACATTTTTGGCCATTTCTAACCCATTTTTGCCGATCTCTACTAACTTTTAAGCCTTTTTTGGCCTTTTCTATCCCATCTGCACATCTCTAACAATTATGAAGCCATTTTTGGCCATTTCTAACTCATGTTTGCTCATCCCTAAGCAATTCTGAATTGCATTTTTCGCTGTTTCTATCCCATTTTTGCAGATCTCTACGAACTTTTATGCCTTTTTTGGCCTTTTCTATCCAGTTTGCACATCTCTAACCATTTTGAAGCCATTTTTGGCCATTTCTAACCCTTTTTTGCAAATCTCTAAGCACTTTAAAGCCATTTTTAGCATTTCTAACCCATGTTTGCAAATCTCTAAGCACTTTCAAGCCATTTTTAGCATTTCTAACCCATGTTTGCACATCTCTAAGCAATTTTGAATGGCATTTTTGGACGTTTCTAACCCTTGTTTGCACATCTCTAAGCAATTTTGAATGGCATTTTTGGCCGTTTCTAACCCATTTTTGCAAATCCCTAAGCACTTTAAAGCCTTTTTTGGCTTTTTCTTTCCAGTTTGCACATCTCTACCCATTTCAAAGCCATTTTTGGCCATTTCTAACCCTTTTTTGCTAATGTCTAAGCACTTTAAAGCCATTTTGGCCATTTCTAACCAATTTTTGCAAATCCCAAAGCACTTTAAAGCCATTTTTGGCATTTGTAACCCATGTTTGCACATCTCTAAGCAATTTTGAATGGCATTTTTGGCCGTTTCTAACCCATTGTTGCAGATCTCTAAGCATTTTTAAGACTTTTTTGTCCTTTTCTATGCAGTTTGTGCATCTCTAACCATTTTGAAGCCATTTTTGGCCATTTCTAACCCTTTTTTGCTAATCTCTAAGCACTTTCAAGCCATTTTTAGCATTTCTAACCCATGTTTGCACATCTCGAAGCAATTTTGAATGGCATTTTTGGACGTTTCTAACCCATTTTTGCAAATCCCTAAGCACTTTAAAGCCATTTTCAGCATTTCTAACTCGTTATTGCACATCTCTATGCACTTTTAAGCCATTTTGGCCATTCCTAACCCATTTTTGCACATCTCTAAGCACTTTTAAACCATTTTTTGTCCATTTCTAACCCATGTTTGCACATCTCTAAGCAATTTTGAATGGCATTTTTGGCCGTTTCTAACCATTTTTGCAAATCCCTAAGCACTTTAAAGCCATTTTTGGCATTTCTAACCCGTTTTTGGAAATCTCTAAGCACTTTAAAGCCATGTTTGGCATTTCGAACCCATTTTTGCACATCTCTAAGCACTTTTAAACCATTTTTGGCCATTTCTAACCCATGCTTGCTCATCTCTAAGCAATTTTGAATGACATTTTTGGCCATTTCTAACCCATTTTTGCCGATCTCTACGAACTTTTAAGCCTTTTTTGGCCTTTTCTATCCCGTCTGCACATCTCTAACAATTTTGAAGCCATTTTTGGCCATTTCTAACTCATGTTTGCTCATCCCTAAGCAATTCTGAATTGCATTTTTCGCTGTTTCTATCCCATTTTTGCAGATCTCTACGAACTTTTATGCCTTTTTTGGCCTTTTCTATCCAGTTTGCACATCTCTAACCATTTTGAAGCCATTTTTGGCCATTTCTAACCCTTTTTTGCAAATCTCTAAGCACTTTAAAGCCATTTTTAGCATTTCTAACCCATGTTTGCACGTCTCTAAGCAATTTTGAATGGCATTTTTGGACGTTTCTAACCCATGTTTGCACATCTCTAAGCAATTTTGAATGGCATTTTTGGCCGTTTCTAACCCATTTTTGCAAATCCCTAAGCACTTTAAAGCCTTTTTTGGCTTTTTCTTTCCAGTTTGCACATCTCTACCCATTTCAAAGCCATTTTTGGCCATTTCTAACCCTTTTTTGCTAATGTCTAAGCACTTTAAAGCCATTTTGGCCATTTCTAACCAATTTTTGCAAATCCCAAAGCACTTTAAAGCCATTTTTGGCATTTGTAACCCATGTTTGCGCATCTCTAAGCAATTTTGAATGGCATTTTTGGCCGTTTCTAACCCATTGTTGCAGATCTCTAAGCATTTTTAAGACTTTTTTGTCCTTTTCTATGCAGTTTGTGCATCTCTAACCATTTTGAAGCCATTTTTGGCCATTTCTAACCCTTTTTTGCTAATCTCTAAGCACTTTCAAGCCATTTTTAGCATTTCTAACCCATGTTTGCACATCTCGAAGCAATTTTGAATGGCATTTTTGGACGTTTCTAACCCATTTTTGCAAATCCCTAAGCACTTTAAAGCCATTTTCAGCATTTCTAACTCGTTATTGCACATCTCTATGCACTTTTAAGCCATTTTGGCCATTCCTAACCCATTTTTGCACATCTCTAAGCACTTTTAAACCATTTTTGGTCCATTTCTAACCCATGTTTGCACATCTCTAAGCAATTTTGAATGGCATTTTTGGCCGTTTCTAACCATTTTTGCAAATCCCTAAGCACTTTAAAGCCATTTTTGGCATTTCTAACCCGTTTTTGGAAATCTCTAAGCACTTTAAAGCCATGTTTGGCATTTCGAACCCATTTTTGCACATCTCTAAGCACTTTTAAACCATTTTTGGCCATTTCTAACCCATGCTTGCTCATCTCTAAGCAATTTTGAATGACATTTTTGGCCATTTCTAACCCATTTTTGCCGATCTCTACGAACTTTTAAGCCTTTTTTGGCCTTTTCTATCCCGTCTGCACATCTCTAACAATTTTGAAGCCATTTTTGGCCATTTCTAACTCATGTTTGCTCATCCCTAAGCAATTCTGAATTGCATTTTTCGCTGTTTCTAACCCATTTTTGCAGATCTCTACGAACTTTTATGCCTTTTTTGGCCTTTTCTATCCAGTTTGCACATCTCTAACCATTTTGAAGCCATTTTTGGCCATTTCTAACCCTTTTTTGCAAATCTCTAAGCACCTTAAAGCCATTTTTAGCATTTCTAACCCATGTTTGCAAATCTCTAAGCACTTTCAAGCCATTTTTAGCATTTCTAACCCATGTTTGCACATCTCTAAGCAATTTTGAATGACATTTTTGGCCATTTCTAACCCATTTTTGCCGATCTCTACTAACTTTTAAGCCTTTTTTGGCCTTTTCTATCCCATCTGCACATCTCTAACAATTATGAAGCCATTTTTGGCCATTTCTAACTCATGTTTGCTCATCCCTAAGCAATTCTGAATTGCATTTTTCGCTGTTTCTATCCCATTTTTGCAGATCTCTACGAACTTTTATGCCTTTTTTGGCCTTTTCTATCCAGTTTGCACATCTCTAACCATTTTGAAGCCATTTTTGGCCATTTCTAACCCTTTTTTGCAAATCTCTAAGCACTTTAAAGCCATTTTTAGCATTTCTAACCCATGTTTGCAAATCTCTAAGCACTTTCAAGCCATTTTTAGCATTTCTAACCCATGTTTGCACATCTCTAAGCAATTTTGAATGGCATTTTTGGACGTTTCTAACCCTTGTTTGCACATCTCTAAGCAATTTTGAATGGCATTTTTGGCCGTTTCTAACCCATTTTTGCAAATCCCTAAGCACTTTAAAGCCTTTTTTGGCTTTTTCTTTCCAGTTTGCACATCTCTACCCATTTCAAAGCCATTTTTGGCCATTTCTAACCCTTTTTTGCTAATGTCTAAGCACTTTAAAGCCATTTTGGCCATTTCTAACCAATTTTTGCAAATCCCAAAGCACTTTAAAGCCATTTTTGGCATTTGTAACCCATGTTTGCACATCTCTAAGCAATTTTGAATGGCATTTTTGGCCGTTTCTAACCCATTGTTGCAGATCTCTAAGCATTTTTAAGACTTTTTTGTCCTTTTCTATGCAGTTTGTGCATCTCTAACCATTTTGAAGCCATTTTTGGCCATTTCTAACCCTTTTTTGCTAATCTCTAAGCACTTTCAAGCCATTTTTAGCATTTCTAACCCATGTTTGCACATCTCGAAGCAATTTTGAATGGCATTTTTGGACGTTTCTAACCCATTTTTGCAAATCCCTAAGCACTTTAAAGCCATTTTCAGCATTTCTAACTCGTTATTGCACATCTCTATGCACTTTTAAGCCATTTTGGCCATTCCTAACCCATTTTTGCACATCTCTAAGCACTTTTAAACCATTTTTTGTCCATTTCTAACCCATGTTTGCACATCTCTAAGCAATTTTGAATGGCATTTTTGGCCGTTTCTAACCATTTTTGCAAATCCCTAAGCACTTTAAAGCCATTTTTGGCATTTCTAACCCGTTTTTGGAAATCTCTAAGCACTTTAAAGCCATGTTTGGCATTTCGAACCCATTTTTGCACATCTCTAAGCACTTTTAAACAATTTTTGGCCATTTCTAACCCATGCTTGCTCATCTCTAAGCAATTTTGAATGACATTTTTGGCCATTTCTAACCCATTTTTGCCGATCTCTACGAACTTTTAAGCCTTTTTTGGCCTTTTCTATCCCGTCTGCACATCTCTAACAATTTTGAAGCCATTTTTGGCCATTTCTAACTCATGTTTGCTCATCCCTAAGCAATTCTGAATTGCATTTTTCGCTGTTTCTATCCCATTTTTGCAGATCTCTACGAACTTTTATGCCTTTTTTGGCCTTTTCTATCCAGTTTGCACATCTCTAACCATTTTGAAGCCATTTTTGGCCATTTCTAACCCTTTTTTGCAAATCTCTAAGCACTTTAAAGCCATTTTTAGCATTTCTAACCCATGTTTGCACGTCTCTAAGCAATTTTGAATGGCATTTTTGGACGTTTCTAACCCATGTTTGCACATCTCTAAGCAATTTTGAATGGCATTTTTGGCCGTTTCTAACCCATTTTTGCAAATCCCTAAGCACTTTAAAGCCTTTTTTGGCTTTTTCTTTCCAGTTTGCACATCTCTACCCATTTCAAAGCCATTTTTGGCCATTTCTAACCCTTTTTTGCTAATGTCTAAGCACTTTAAAGCCATTTTGGCCATTTCTAACCAATTTTTGCAAATCCCAAAGCACTTTAAAGCCATTTTTGGCATTTGTAACCCATGTTTGCACATCTCTAAGCAATTTTGAATGGCATTTTTGGCCGTTTCTAACCCATTGTTGCAGATCTCTAAGCATTTTTAAGACTTTTTTGTCCTTTTCTATGCAGTTTGTGCATCTCTAACCATTTTGAAGCCATTTTTGGCCATTTCTAACCCTTTTTTGCTAATCTCTAAGCACTTTCAAGCCATTTTTAGCATTTCTAACCCATGTTTGCACATCTCGAAGCAATTTTGAATGGCATTTTTGGACGTTTCTAACCCATTTTTGCAAATCCCTAAGCACTTTAAAGCCATTTTCAGCATTTCTAACTCGTTATTGCACATCTCTATGCACTTTTAAGCCATTTTGGCCATTCCTAACCCATTTTTGCACATCTCTAAGCACTTTTAAACCATTTTTTGTCCATTTCTAACCCATGTTTGCACATCTCTAAGCAATTTTGAATGGCATTTTTGGCCGTTTCTAACCATTTTTGCAAATCCCTAAGCACTTTAAAGCCATTTTTGGCATTTCTAACCCGTTTTTGGAAATCTCTAAGCACTTTAAAGCCATGTTTGGCATTTCGAACCCATTTTTGCACATCTCTAAGCACTTTTAAACCATTTTTGGCCATTTCTAACCCATGCTTGCTCATCTCTAAGCAATTTTGAATGACATTTTTGGCCATTTCTAACCCATTTTTGCCGATCTCTACGAACTTTTAAGCCTTTTTTGGCCTTTTCTATCCCGTCTGCACATCTCTAACAATTTTGAAGCCATTTTTGGCCATTTCTAACTCATGTTTGCTCATCCCTAAGCAATTCTGAATTGCATTTTTCGCTGTTTCTATCCCATTTTTGCAGATCTCTACGAACTTTTATGCCTTTTTTGGCCTTTTCTATCCAGTTTGCACATCTCTAACCATTTTGAAGCCATTTTTGGCCATTTCTAACCCTTTTTTGCAAATCTCTAAGCACTTTAAAGCCATTTTTAGCATTTCTAACCCATGTTTGCACGTCTCTAAGCAATTTTGAATGGCATTTTTGGACGTTTCTAACCCATGTTTGCACATCTCTAAGCAATTTTGAATGGCATTTTTGGCCGTTTCTAACCCATTTTTGCAAATCCCTAAGCACTTTAAAGCCTTTTTTGGCTTTTTCTTTCCAGTTTGCACATCTCTACCCATTTCAAAGCCATTTTTGGCCATTTCTAACCCTTTTTTGCTAATGTCTAAGCACTTTAAAGCCATTTTGGCCATTTCTAACCAATTTTTGCAAATCCCAAAGCACTTTAAAGCCATTTTTGGCATTTGTAACCCATGTTTGCACATCTCTAAGCAATTTTGAATGGCATTTTTGGCCGTTTCTAACCCATTGTTGCAGATCTCTAAGCATTTTTAAGACTTTTTTGTCCTTTTCTATGCAGTTTGTGCATCTCTAACCATTTTGAAGCCATTTTTGGCCATTTCTAACCCTTTTTTGCTAATCTCTAAGCACTTTCAAGCCATTTTTAGCATTTCTAACCCATGTTTGCACATCTCGAAGCAATTTTGAATGGCATTTTTGGACGTTTCTAACCCATTTTTGCAAATCCCTAAGCACTTTAAAGCCATTTTCAGCATTTCTAACTCGTTATTGCACATCTCTATGCACTTTTAAGCCATTTTGGCCATTCCTAACCCATTTTTGCACATCTCTAAGCACTTTTAAACCATTTTTTGTCCATTTCTAACCCATGTTTGCACATCTCTAAGCAATTTTGAATGGCATTTTTGGCCGTTTCTAACCATTTTTGCAAATCCCTAAGCACTTTAAAGCCATTTTTGGCATTTCTAACCCGTTTTTGGAAATCTCTAAGCACTTTAAAGCCATGTTTGGCATTTCGAACCCATTTTTGCACATCTCTAAGCACTTTTAAACCATTTTTGGCCATTTCTAACCCATGCTTGCTCATCTCTAAGCAATTTTGAATGACATTTTTGGCCATTTCTAACCCATTTTTGCCGATCTCTACGAACTTTTAAGCCTTTTTTGGCCTTTTCTATCCCGTCTGCACATCTCTAACAATTTTGAAGCCATTTTTGGCCATTTCTAACTCATGTTTGCTCATCCCTAAGCAATTCTGAATTGCATTTTTCGCTGTTTCTATCCCATTTTTGCAGATCTCTACGAACTTTTATGCCTTTTTTGGCCTTTTCTATCCAGTTTGCACATCTCTAACCATTTTGAAGCCATTTTTGGCCATTTCTAACCCTTTTTTGCAAATCTCTAAGCACTTTCAAGCCATTTTTAGCATTTCTAACCCATGTTTGCACATCTCTAAGCAATTTTGAATGGCATTTTTGGACGTTTCTAACCCATGTTTGCACATCTCTAAGCAATTTTGAATGGCATTTTTGGCCGTTTCTAACCCATTTTTGCAAATCCCTAAGCACTTTAAAGCCTTTTTTGGCTTTTTCTTTCCAGTTTGCACATCTCTACCCATTTCAAAGCCATTTTTGGCCATTTCTAACCCTTTTTTGCTAATGTCTAAGCACTTTAAAGCCATTTTGGCCATTTCTAACCAATTTTTGCA
This sequence comes from Lathamus discolor, assembly GCF_037157495.1. Lineage (NCBI taxonomy): Eukaryota > Metazoa > Chordata > Aves > Psittaciformes > Psittacidae > Lathamus > Lathamus discolor. Next base: position 29,774,213 of record NC_088908.1, read on the forward strand.
AATCCCAAAGCACTTTAAAGCCATTTTTGGCATTTGTAACCCATGTTTGCACATCTCTAAGCAATTTTGAATGGCATTTTTGGCCGTTTCTAACCCATTGTTGCAGATCTCTAAGCATTTTTAAGACTTTTTTGTCCTTTTCTATGCAGTTTGTGCATCTCTAACCATTTTGAAGCCATTTTTGGCCATTTCTAACCCTTTTTTGCTAATCTCTAAGCACTTTCAAGCCATTTTTAGCATTTCTAACCCATGTTTGCACATCTCGAAGCAATTTTGAATGGCATTTTTGGCCGTTTCTAACCCATTTTTGCAAATCCCTAAGCACTTTAAAGCCATTTTCAGCATTTCTAACTCGTTATTGCACATCTCTATGCACTTTTAAGCCATTTTGGCCATTCCTAACCCATTTTTGCACATCTCTAAGCACTTTGAAACCATTTTTTGTCCATTTCTAACCCATGTTTGCACATCTCTAAGCAATTTTGAATGGCATTTTTGGCCGTTTCTAACCATTTTTGCAAATCCCTAAGCACTTTAAAGCCATTTTTGGCATTTCTAACCCGTTTTTGGAAATCTCTAAGCACTTTAAAGCCATGTTTGGCATTTCGAACCCATTTTTGCACATCCCTAAGCACTTTTAAACCATTTTTGGCCATTTCTAACCCATGCTTGCTCATCTCTAAGCAATTTTGAATGACATTTTTGGCCATTTCTAACCCATTTTTGCCGATCTCTACGAACTTTTAAGCCTTTTTTGGCCTTTTCTATCCCGTCTGCACATCTCTAACAATTTTGAAGCCATTTTTGGCCATTTCTAACTCATGTTTGCTCATCCCTAAGCAATTCTGAATTGCATTTTTCGCTGTTTCTATCCCATTTTTGCAGATCTCTACGAACTTTTATGCCTTTTTTGGCCTTTTCTATCCAGTTTGCACATCTCTAACCATTTTGAAGCCATTTTTGGCCATTTCTAACCCTTTTTTGCAAATCTCTAAGCACTTTAAAGCCATTTTTAGCATTTCTAACCCATGTTTGCACATCTCTAAGCAATTTTGAATGGCATTTTTGGACATTTCTAACCCATGTTTGCACATCTCTAAGCAATTTTGAATGGCATTTTTGGCCGTTTCTAACCCATTTTTGCAAATCCCTAAGCACTTTAAAGCCTTTTTTGGCTTTTTCTTTCCAGTTTGCACATCTCTACCCATTTCAAAGCCATTTTTGGCCATTTCTAACCCTTTTTTGCTAATGTCTAAGCACTTTAAAGCCATTTTGGCCATTTCTAACCAATTTTTGCAAATCCCAAAGCACTTTAAAGCCATTTTTGGCATTTGTAACCCATGTTTGCACATCTCTAAGCAATTTTGAATGGCATTTTTGGCCGTTTCTAACCCATTGTTGCAGATCTCTAAGCATTTTTAAGACTTTTTTGTCCTTTTCTATGCAGTTTGTGCATCTCTAACCATTTTGAAGCCATTTTTGGCCATTTCTAACCCTTTTTTGCTAATCTCTAAGCACTTTCAAGCCATTTTTAGCATTTCTAACCCATGTTTCCACATCTCGAAGCAATTTTGAATGGCATTTTTGGACGTTTCTAACCCATTTTTGCAAATCCCTAAGCACTTTAAAGCCATTTTCAGCATTTCTAACTCGTTATTGCACATCTCTATGCACTTTTAAGCCATTTTGGCAATTCCTAACCCATTTTTGCACATCTCTAAGCACTTTTAAACCATTTTTTGTCCATTTCTAACCCATGTTTGCACATCTCTAAGCAATTTTGAATGGCATTTTTGGCCGTTTCTAACCCATTTTTGCAAATCCCTAAGCACTTTAAAGCCTTTTTTGGCTTTTTCTTTCCCGTTTGCACATCTCTACCCATTTCAAAGCCATTTTTGGCCATTTCTAACCCTTTTTTGCTAATGTCTAAGCACTTTAAAGCCATTTTGGCCATTTCTAACCAATTTTTGCAAATCCCAAAGCACTTTCAAGCCATTTTTGGCATTTGTAACCCATGTTTGCACATCTCTAAGCAATTTTGAATGGCATTTTTGGCCGTTTCTAACCCATTGTTGCAGATCTCTAAGCATTTTTAAGACTTTTTTGTCCTTTTCTATGCAGTTTGTGCATCTCTAACCATTTTGAAGCCATTTTTGGCCATTTCTAACCCTTTTTTGCTAATCTCTAAGCACTTTCAAGCCATTTTTAGCATTTCTAACCCATGTTTGCACATCTCGAAGCAATTTTGAATGGCATTTTTGGACGTTTCTAACCCATTTTTGCAAATCCCTAAGCACTTTAAAGCCATTTTCAGCATTTCTAACTCGTTATTGCACATCTCTATGCACTTTTAAGCCATTTTGGCCATTCCTAACCCATTTTTGCACATCTCTAAGCACTTTTAAACCATTTTTGGTCCATTTCTAACCCATGTTTGCACATCTCTAAGCAATTTTGAATGGCATTTTTGGCCGTTTCTAACCATTTTTGCAAATCCCTAAGCACTTTAAAGCCATTTTTGGCATTTCTAACCCGTTTTTGGAAATCTCTAAGCACTTTAAAGCCATGTTTGGCATTTCGAACCCATTTTTGCACATCTCTAAGCACTTTTAAACCATTTTTGGCCATTTCTAACCCATGCTTGCTCATCTCTAAGCAATTTTGAATGACATTTTTGGCCATTTCTAACCCATTTTTGCCGATCTCTACGAACTTTTAAGCCTTTTTTGGCCTTTTCTATCCCGTCTGCACATCTCTAACAATTTTGAAGCCATTTTTGGCCATTTCTAACTCATGTTTGCTCATCCCTAAGCAATTCTGAATTGCATTTTTCGCTGTTTCTAACCCATTTTTGCAGATCTCTACGAACTTTTATGCCTTTTTTGGCCTTTTCTATCCAGTTTGCACATCTCTAACCATTTTGAAGCCATTTTTGGCCATTTCTAACCCTTTTTTGCAAATCTCTAAGCACCTTAAAGCCATTTTTAGCATTTCTAACCCATGTTTGCAAATCTCTAAGCACTTTCAAGCCATTTTTAGCATTTCTAACCCATGTTTGCACATCTCTAAGCAATTTTGAATGACATTTTTGGCCATTTCTAACCCATTTTTGCCGATCTCTACTAACTTTTAAGCCTTTTTTGGCCTTTTCTATCCCATCTGCACATCTCTAACAATTATGAAGCCATTTTTGGCCATTTCTAACTCATGTTTGCTCATCCCTAAGCAATTCTGAATTGCATTTTTCGCTGTTTCTAACCCATTTTTGCAGATCTCTACGAACTTTTATGCCTTTTTTGGCCTTTTCTATCCAGTTTGCACACCTCTAACCATTTTGAAGCCATTTTTGGCCATTTCTAACCTTTTTTTGCAAATCTCTAAGCACTTTAAAGCCATTTTTAGCATTTCTAACCTATTTTTGCAAATCTCTAAGCACTTTCAAGCCATTTTTAGCATTTCTAACCCATGTTTGCACATCTCTAAGCAATTTTGAATGGCATTTTTGGACGTTTCTAACCCTTGTTTGCACATCTCTAAGCAATTTTGAATGGCATTTTTGGCCGTTTCTAACCCATTTTTGCAAATCCCTAAGCACTTTAAAGCCTTTTTTGGCTTTTTCTTTCCAGTTTGCACATCTCTACCCATTTCAAAGCCATTTTTGGCCATTTCTAACCCTTTTTTGCTAATGTCTAAGCACTTTAAAGCCATTTTGGCCATTTCTAACCAATTTTTGCAAATCCCAAAGCACTTTAAAGCCATTTTTGGCATTTGTAACCCATGTTTGCACATCTCTAAGCAATTTTGAATGGCATTTTTGGCCGTTTCTAACCCATTGTTGCAGATCTCTAAGCATTTTTAAGACTTTTTTGTCCTTTTCTATGCAGTTTGTGCATCTCTAACCATTTTGAAGCCATTTTTGGCCATTTCTAACCCTTTTTTGCTAATCTCTAAGCACTTTCAAGCCATTTTTAGCATTTCTAACCCATGTTTGCACATCTCGAAGCAATTTTGAATGGCATTTTTGGACGTTTCTAACCCATTTTTGCAAATCCCTAAGCACTTTAAAGCCATTTTCAGCATTTCTAACTCGTTATTGCACATCTCTATGCACTTTTAAGCCATTTTGGCCATTCCTAACCCATTTTTGCACATCTCTAAGCACTTTTAAACCATTTTTTGTCCATTTCTAACCCATGTTTGCACATCTCTAAGCAATTTTGAATGGCATTTTTGGCCGTTTCTAACCATTTTTGCAAATCCCTAAGCACTTTAAAGCCATTTTTGGCATTTCTAACCCGTTTTTGGAAATCTCTAAGCACTTTAAAGCCATGTTTGGCATTTCGAACCCATTTTTGCACATCTCTAAGCACTTTTAAACCATTTTTGGCCATTTCTAACCCATGCTTGCTCATCTCTAAGCAATTTTGAATGACATTTTTGGCCATTTCTAACCCATTTTTGCCGATCTCTACGAACTTTTAAGCCTTTTTTGGCCTTTTCTATCCCGTCTGCACATCTCTAACAATTTTGAAGCCATTTTTGGCCATTTCTAACTCATGTTTGCTCATCCCTAAGCAATTCTGAATTGCATTTTTCGCTGTTTCTATCCCATTTTTGCAGATCTCTACGAACTTTTATGCCTTTTTTGGCCTTTTCTATCCAGTTTGCACATCTCTAACCATTTTGAAGCCATTTTTGGCCATTTCTAACCTGTTTTTGCAAATCTCTAAGCACTTTAAAGCCATTTTGGCCATTTCTAACCCATTTTTGCAAATCTCTAAGCACTTTCAAGCCACTTTTAGCATTTCTAACCCATGTTTGCACATCTCTAAGCAATTTTGAATGGCATTTTTGGACGTTTCTAACCCATGTTTGCACATCTCTAAGCAATTTTGAATGGCATTTTTGGCCGTTTCTAACCCATTTTTGCAAATCCCTAAGCACTTTAAAGCCTTTTTTGGCTTTTTCTTTCCAGTTTGCACATCTCTACCCATTTCAAAGCCATTTTTGGCCATTTCTAACCCTTTTTTGCTAATGTCTAAGCACTTTAAAGCCATTTTGGCCATTTCTAACCAATTTTTGCAAATCCCAAAGCACTTTAAAGCCATTTTTGGCATTTGTAACCCATGTTTGCACATCTCTAAGCAATTTTGAATGGCATTTTTGGCCGTTTCTAAACCATTGTTGCAGATCTCTAAGCATTTTTAAGACTTTTTTGTCCTTTTCTATGCAGTTTGTGCATCTCTAACCATTTTGAAGCCATTTTTGGCCATTTCTAACCCTTTTTTGCTAATCTCTAAGCACTTTCAAGCCATTTCTAGCATTTCTAACCCATGTTTGCACATCTCTAAGCAATTTTGAATGGCATTTTTGGACGTTTCTAACCCATTTTTGCAAATCCCTAAGCACTTTAAAGCCATTTTCAGCATTTCTAACTCGTTATTGCACATCTCTATGCACTTTTAAGCCATTTTGGCCATTCCTAACCCATTTTTGCACATCTCTAAGCACTTTTAAACCGTTTTTTGTCCATTTCTAACCCATGTTTGCACATCTCTAAGCAATTTTGAATGGCATTTTTGGCCGTTTCTAACCATTTTTGCAAATCCCTAAGCACTTTAAAGCCATTTTTGGCATTTCTAACCCGTTTTTGGAAATCTCTAAGCACTTTAAAGCCATGTTTGGCATTTCAAACCCATTTTTGCACATCTCTAAGCACTTTTAAACCATTTTTGGCCATTTCTAACCCATGCTTGCTCATCTCTAAGCAATTTTGAATGACATTTTTGGCCATTTCTAACCCATTTTTGCCGATCTCTACGAACTTTTAAGCCTTTTTTGGCCTTTTCTATCCCGTCTGCACATCTCTAACAATTTTGAAGCCATTTTTGGCCATTTCTAACTCATGTTTGCTCATCCCTAAGCAATTCTGAATTGCATTTTTCGCTGTTTCTATCCCATTTTTGCAGATCTCTACGAACTTTTATGCCTTTTTTGGCCTTTTCTATCCAGTTTGCACATCTCTAACCATTTTGAAGCCATTTTTGGCCATTTCTAACCCTTTTTTGCAAATCTCTAAGCACTTTAAAGCCATTTTTAGCATTTCTAACCCATTTTTGCACATCTCTAAGCAATTTTGAATGGCATTTTTGGACGTTTCTAACCCTTGTTTGCACATCTCTAAGCAATTTTGAATGGCATTTTTGGCCGTTTCTAACCCATTTTTGCAAATCCCTAAGCACTTTAAAGCCTTTTTTGGCTTTTTCTTTCCAGTTTGCACATCTCTACCCATTTCAAAGCCATTTTTGGCCATTTCTAACCCTTTTTTGCTAATGTCTAAGCACTTTAAAGCCATTTTGGCCATTTCTAACCAATTTTTGCAAATCCCAAAGCACTTTAAAGCCATTTTTGGCATTTGTAACCCATGTTTGCACATCTCTAAGCAATTTTGAATGGCATTTTTGGCCGTTTCTAACCCATTGTTGCAGATCTCTAAGCATTTTTAAGACTTTTTTGTCCTTTTCTATGCAGTTTGTGCATCTCTAACCATTTTGAAGCCATTTTTGGCCATTTCTAACCCTTTTTTGCTAATCTCTAAGCACTTTCAAGCCATTTTTAGCATTTCTAACCCATGTTTGCACATCTCGAAGCAATTTTGAATGGCATTTTTGGCCGTTTCTAACCATTTTTGCAAATCCCTAAGCACTTTAAAGCCATTTTTGGCATTTCTAACCCGTTTTTGGAAATCTCTAAGCACTTTAAAGCCATGTTTGGCATTTCGAACCCATTTTTGCACATCTCTAAGCACTTTTAAACCATTTTTGGCCATTTCTAACCCATGCTTGCTCATCTCTAAGCAATTTTGAATGACATTTTTGGCCATTTCTAACCCATTTTTGCCGATCTCTACGAACTTTTAAGCCTTTTTTGGCCTTTTCTATCCCGTCTGCACATCTCTAACAATTTTGAAGCCATTTTTGGCCATTTCTAACTCATGTTTGCTCATCCCTAAGCAATTCTGAATTGCATTTTTCGCTGTTTCTATCCCATTTTTGCAGATCTCTACGAACTTTTATGCCTTTTTTGGCCTTTTCTATCCAGTTTGCACATCTCTAACCATTTTGAAGCCATTTTTGGCCATTTCTAACCCTTTTTTGCAAATCTCTAAGCACTTTAAAGCCATTTTTAGCATTTCTAACCCATTTTTGCAAATCTCTAAGCACTTTCAAGCCATTTTTAGCATTTCTAACCCATGTTTGCACATCTCTAAGCAATTTTGAATGGCATTTTTGGACGTTTCTAACCCTTGTTTGCACATCTCTAAGCAATTTTGAATGGCATTTTTGGACGTTTCTAACCCATTTTTGCAAATCCCTAAGCACTTTAAAGCCTTTTTTGGCTTTTTCTTTCCAGTTTGCACATCTCTACCCATTTCAAAGCCATTTTTGGCCATTTCTAACCCTTTTTTGCTAATGTCTAAGCACTTTAAAGCCATTTTGGCCATTTCTAACCAATTTTTGCAAATCCCAAAGCACTTTAAAGCCATTTTTGGCATTTGTAACCCATGTTTGCACATCTCTAAGCAATTTTGAATGGCATTTTTGGCCGTTTCTAACCCATTGTTGCAGATCTCTAAGCATTTTTAAGACTTTTTTGTCCTTTTCTATGCAGTTTGTGCATCTCTAACCATTTTGAAGCCATTTTTGGCCATTTCTAACCCTTTTTTGCTAATCTCTAAGCACTTTCAAGCCATTTTTAGCATTTCTAACCCATGTTTGCACATCTCGAAGCAATTTTGAATGGCATTTTTGGCCGTTTCTAACCATTTTTGCAAATCCCTAAGCACTTTAAAGCCATTTTTGGCATTTCTAACCCGTTTTTGGAAATCTCTAAGCACTTTAAAGCCATGTTTGGCATTTCGAACCCATTTTTGCACATCTCTAAGCACTTTTAAACCATTTTTGGCCATTTCTAACCCATGCTTGCTCATCTCTAAGCAATTTTGAATGACATTTTTGGCCATTTCTAACCCATTTTTGCCGATCTCTACGAACTTTTAAGCCTTTTTTGGCCTTTTCTATCCCGTCTGCACATCTCTAACAATTTTGAAGCCATTTTTGGCCATTTCTAACTCATGTTTGCTCATCCCTAAGCAATTCTGAATTGCATTTTTCGCTGTTTCTATCCCATTTTTGCAGATCTCTACGAACTTTTATGCCTTTTTTGGCCTTTTCTATCCAGTTTGCACATCTCTAACCATTTTGAAGCCATTTTTGGCCATTTCTAACCCTTTTTTGCAAATCTCTAAGCACTTTCAAGCCATTTTTAGCATTTCTAACCCATGTTTGCACATCTCTAAGCAATTTTGAATGGCATTTTTGGACGTTTCTAACCCTTGTTTGCACATCTCTAAGCAATTTTGAATGGCATTTTTGGCCGTTTCTAACCCATTTTTGCAAATCCCTTAGCACTTTAAAGCCTTTTTTGGCTTTTTCTTTCCAGTTTGCACATCTCTACCCATTTCAAAGCCATTTTTGGCCATTTCTAACCCTTTTTTGCTAATGTCTAAGCACTTTAAAGCCATTTTGGCCATTTCTAACCAATTTTTGCAAATCCCAAAGCACTTTAAAGCCATTTTTGGCATTTGTAACCCATGTTTGCACATCTCTAAGCAATTTTGAATGGCATTTTTGGCCGTTTCTATCCCATTGTTGCAGATCTCTAAGCATTTTTAAGACTTTTTTGTCCTTTTCTATGCAGTTTGTGCATCTCTAATCATTTTGAAGCCATTTTTGGCCATTTCTAACCCTTTTTTGCTAATCTCTAAGCACTTTCAAGCCATTTTTAGCATTTCTAACCCATGTTTGCACATCTCGAAGCAATTTTGAATGGCATTTTTGGACGTTTCTAACCCATGTTTGCACATCTCGAAGCAATTTTGAATGGCATTTTTGGCCGTTTCTAACCCATTTTTGCAAATCCCTAAGCACTTTAAAGCCATTTTCAGCATTTCTAACTCGTTATTGCACATCTCTATGCACTTTTAAGCCATTTTGGCCATTCCTAACCCATTTTTGCACATCTCTAAGCACTTTTAAACCATTTTTGGTCCATTTCTAACCCATGTTTGCACATCTCTAAGCAATTTTGAATGGCATTTTTGGCCGTTTCTAACCATTTTTGCAAATCCCTAAGCACTTTAAAGCCATTTTTGGCATTTCTAACCCGTTTTTGGAAATCTCTAAGCACTTGAAAGCCATGTTTGGCATTTCGAACCCATTTTTGCACATCTCTAAGCACTTTTAAACCATTTTTGGCCATTTCTAACCCATGCTTGCTCATCTCTAAGCAATTTTGAATGACATTTTTGGCCATTTCTAACCCATTTTTGCCGATCTCTACGAACTTTTAAGCCTTTTTTGGCCTTTTCTATCCCGTCTGCACATCTCTAACAATTTTGAAGCCATTTTTGGCCATTTCTAACTCATGTTTGCTCATCCCTAAGCAATTCTGAATTGCATTTTTCGCAGTTTCTATCCCATTTTTGCAGATCTCTACGAACTTTTATGCCTTTTTTGGCCTTTTCTATCCAGTTTGCACATCTCTAACCATTTTGAAGCCATTTTTGGCCATTTCTAACCCTTTTTTGCAAATCTCTAAGCACCTTAAAGCCATTTTTAGCATTTCTAACCCATGTTTGCAAATCTCTAAGCACTTTCAAGCCATTTTTAGCATTTCTAACCCATGTTTGCACATCTCTAAGCAATTTTGAATGACATTTTTGGCCATTTCTAACCCATTTTTGCCGATCTCTACGAACTTTTAAGCCTTTTTTGGCCTTTTCTATCCCGTCTGCACATCTCTAACAATTATGAAGCCATTTTTGGCCATTTCTAACTCATGTTTGCTCATCCCTAAGCAATTCTGAATTGCATTTTTCGCTGTTTCTAACCCATTTTTGCAGATCTCTACGAACTTTTATGCCTTTTTTGGCCTTTTCTATCCAGTTTGCACACCTCTAACCATTTTGAAGCCATTTTTGGCCATTTCTAACCTTTTTTTGCAAATCTCTAAGCACTTTAAAGCCATTTTTAGCATTTCTAACCTATTTTTGCAAATCTCTAAGCACTTTCAAGCCATTGTTAGCATTTCTAACCCATGTTTGCACATCTCTAAGCAATTTTGAATGGCATTTTTGGCCGTTTCTAACCCATTTTTGCAAATCCCTAAGCACTTTAAAGCCTTTTTTGGCTTTTTCTTTCCAGTTTGCACATCTCTACCCATTTCAAAGCCATTTTTGGCCATTTCTAACCCTTTTTTGCTAATGTCTAAGCACTTTAAAGCCATTTTGGCCATTTCTAACCAATTTTTGCAAATCCCAAAGCACTTTAAAGCCATTTTTGGCATTTGTAACCCATGTTTGCACATCTCTAAGCAATTTTGAATGGCATTTTTGGCCGTTTCTAACCCATTGTTGCAGATCTCTAAGCATTTTTAAGACTTTTTTGTCCTTTTCTATGCAGTTTGTGCATCTCTAACCATTTTGAAGCCATTTTTGGCCATTTCTAACCCTTTTTTGCTAATCTCTAAGCACTTTCAAGCCATTTTTAGCATTTCTAACCCATGTTTGCACATCTCGAAGCAATTTTGAATGGCATTTTTGGACGTTTCTAACCCATGTTTGCACATCTCTAAGCAATTTTGAATGGCATTTTTGGCCGTTTCTAACCCATTTTTGCAAATCCCTAAGCACTTTAAAGCCATTTTCAGCATTTCTAACTCGTTATTGCACATCTCTATGCACTTTTAAGCCATTTTGGCCATTCCTAACCCATTTTTGCACATCTCTAAGCACTTTTAAACCATTTTTGGTCCATTTCTAACCCATGTTTGCACATCTCTAAGCAATTTTGAATGGCATTTTTGGCCGTTTCTAACCATTTTTGCAAATCCCTAAGCACTTTAAAGCCATTTTTGGCATTTCTAACCCGTTTTTGGAAATCTCTAAGCACTTTAAAGCCATGTTTGGCATTTCGAACCCATTTTTGCACATCTCTAAGCACTTTTAAACCATTTTTGGCCATTTCTAACCCATGCTTGCTCATCTCTAAGCAATTTTGAATGACATTTTTGGCCATTTCTAACCCATTTTTGCCGATCTCTACGAACTTTTAAGCCTTTTTTGGCCTTTTCTATCCCGTCTGCACATCTCTAACAATTTTGAAGCCATTTTTGGCCATTTCTAACTCATGTTTGCTCATCCCTAAGCAATTCTGAATTGCATTTTTCGCTGTTTCTATCCCATTTTTGCAGATCTCTACGAACTTTTAAGCCTTTTTTGGCCTTTTCTATCCAGTTTGCACATCTCTAACCATTTTGAAGCCATTTTTGGCCATTTCTAACCCTTTTTTGCAAATCTCTAAGCACCTTAAAGCCATTTTTAGCATTTCTAACCCATGTTTGCAAATCTCTAAGCACTTTCAAGCCATTTTTAGCATTTCTAACCCATGTTTGCACATCTCTAAGCAATTTTGAATGACATTTTTGGCCATTTCTAACCCATTTTTGCCGATCTCTACGAACTTTTAAGCCTTTTTTGGCCTTTTCTATCCCGTCTGCACATCTCTAACAATTATGAAGCCATTTTTGGCCATTTCTAACTCATGTTTGCTCATCCCTAAGCAATTCTGAATTGCATTTTTCGCTGTTTCTATCCCATTTTTGCAGATCTCTACGAACTTTTATGCCTTTTTTGGCCTTTTCTATCCAGTTTGCACATCTCTAACCATTTTGAAGCCATTTTTGGCCATTTCTAACCCTTTTTTGCAAATCTCTAAGCACTTTCAAGCCATTTTTAGCATTTCTAACCCATGTTTGCACATCTCTAAGCAATTTTGAATGGCATTTTTGGACGTTTCTAACCCTTGTTTGCACATCTCTAAGCAATTTTGAATGGCATTTTTGGCCGTTTCTAACCCATTTTTGCAAATCCCTTAGCACTTTAAAGCCTTTTTTGGCTTTTTCTTTCCAGTTTGCACATCTCTACCCATTTCAAAGCCATTTTTGGCCATTTCTAACCCTTTTTTGCTAATGTCTAAGCACTTTAAAGCCATTTTGGCCATTTCTAACCAATTTTTGCAAATCCCAAAGCACTTTAAAGCCATTTTTGGCATTTGTAACCCATGTTTGCACATCTCTAAGCAATTTTGAATGGCATTTTTGGCCGTTTCTATCCCATTGTTGCAGATCTCTAAGCATTTTTAAGACTTTTTTGTCCTTTTCTATGCAGTTTGTGCATCTCTAATCATTTTGAAGCCATTTTTGGCCATTTCTAACCCTTTTTTGCTAATCTCTAAGCACTTTCAAGCCATTTTTAGCATTTCTAACCCATGTTTGCACATCTCGAAGCAATTTTGAATGGCATTTTTGGACGTTTCTAACCCATGTTTGCACATCTCGAAGCAATTTTGAATGGCATTTTTGGCCGTTTCTAACCCATTTTTGCAAATCCCTAAGCACTTTAAAGCCATTTTCAGCATTTCTAACTCGTTATTGCACATCTCTATGCACTTTTAAGCCATTTTGGCCATTCCTAACCCATTTTTGCACATCTCTAAGCACTTTTAAACCATTTTTGGTCCATTTCTAACCCATGTTTGCACATCTCTAAGCAATTTTGAATGGCATTTTTGGCCGTTTCTAACCATTTTTGCAAATCCCTAAGCACTTTAAAGCCATTTTTGGCATTTCTAACCCGTTTTTGGAAATCTCTAAGCACTTGAAAGCCATGTTTGGCATTTCGAACCCATTTTTGCACATCTCTAAGCACTTTTAAACCATTTTTGGCCATTTCTAACCCATGCTTGCTCATCTCTAAGCAATTTTGAATGACATTTTTGGCCATTTCTAACCCATTTTTGCCGATCTCTACGAACTTTTAAGCCTTTTTTGGCCTTTTCTATCCCGTCTGCACATCTCTAACAATTTTGAAGCCATTTTTGGCCATTTCTAACTCATGTTTGCTCATCCCTAAGCAATTCTGAATTGCATTTTTCGCTGTTTCTATCCCATTTTTGCAGATCTCTACGAACTTTTATGCCTTTTTTGGCCTTTTCTATCCAGTTTGCACATCTCTAACCATTTTGAAGCCATTTTTGGCCATTTCTAACCCTTTTTTGCAAATCTCTAAGCACCTTAAAGCCATTTTTAGCATTTCTAACCCATGTTTGCAAATCTCTAAGCACTTTCAAGCCATTTTTAGCATTTCTAACCCATGTTTGCACATCTCTAAGCAATTTTGAATGACATTTTTGGCCATTTCTAACCCATTTTTGCCGATCTCTACGAACTTTTAAGCCTTTTTTGGCCTTTTCTATCCCGTCTGCACATCTCTAACAATTATGAAGCCATTTTTGGCCATTTCTAACTCATGTTTGCTCATCCCTAAGCAATTCTGAATTGCATTTTTCGCTGTTTCTAACCCATTTTTGCAGATCTCTACGAACTTTTATGCCTTTTTTGGCCTTTTCTATCCAGTTTGCACACCTCTAACCATTTTGAAGCCATTTTTGGCCATTTCTAACCTTTTTTTGCAAATCTCTAAGCACTTTAAAGCCATTTTTAGCATTTCTAACCTATTTTTGCAAATCTCTAAGCACTTTCAAGCCATTGTTAGCATTTCTAACCCATGTTTGCACATCTCTAAGCAATTTTGAATGGCATTTTTGGCCGTTTCTAACCCATTTTTGCAAATCCCTAAGCACTTTAAAGCCTTTTTTGGCTTTTTCTTTCCAGTTTGCACATCTCTACCCATTTCAAAGCCATTTTTGGCCATTTCTAACCCTTTTTTGCTAATGTCTAAGCACTTTAAAGCCATTTTGGCCATTTCTAACCAATTTTTGCAAATCAAATCCCAAAGCACTTTAAAGCCATTTTTGGCATTTGTAACCCATGTTTGCACATCTCTAAGCAATTTTGAATGGCATTTTTGGCCGTTTCTAACCCAATTGTTGCAGATCTCTAAGCATTTTTAAGACTTTTTTGTCCTTTTCTATGCAGTTTGTGCATCTCTAACCATTTTGAAGCCATTTTTGGCCATTTCTAACCCTTTTTTGCTAATCTCTAAGCACTTTCAAGCCATTTTTAGCATTTCTAACCCATGTTTGCACATCTCGAAGCAATTTTGAATGGCATTTTTGGACGTTTCTAACCCATGTTTGCACATCTCTAAGCAATTTTGAATGGCATTTTTTGGCCGTTTCTAACCCATTTTTGCAATCCCTAAGCACTTTAAAGCCAATTTTCAGCATTTCTAACTCGTTATTGCACATCTCTATGCACTTTTAAGCCATTTTGGCCATTCCTAACCCATTTTTGCACATCTCTAAGCACTTTTAAACCATTTTTGGTCCATTTCTAACCCATGTTTGCACATCTCTAAGCAATTTTGAATGGCATTTTTGGCCGTTTCTAACCATTTTTGCAAATCCCTAAGCACTTTAAAGCCATTTTTGGCATTTCTAACCCGTTTTTGGAAATCTCTAAGCACTTTAAAGCCATGTTTGGCATTTCGAACCCATTTTTGCACATCTCTAAGCACTTTTAAACCATTTTTGGCCATTTCTAACCCATGCTTGCTCATCTCTAAGCAATTTGAATGACATTTTTGGCCATTTCTAACCCATTTTTGCCGATCTCTACGAACTTTTAAGCCTTTTTTGGCCTTTTCTAATCCCGTCTGCACATCTCTAACAATTTTGAAGCCATTTTTGGCCATTTCTAACTCATGTTTGTCCATCCCTAAGCAATTCTGAATTGCATTTTTCGCTGTTTCTATCCCATTTTTGCAGATCTCTACGAACTTTTAAGCCTTTTTTGGCCTTTTCTATCCAGTTTGCACATCTCTAACCATTTTGAAGCCATTTTTGGCCATTTCTAACCCTTTTTGGCAAATCTCTAAGCACCTTTAAAGCCATTTTTAGCATTTCTAACCCATGTTTGCAAATCTCTAAGCACTTTCAAGCCATTTTTAGCATTTCTAACCCATGTTTGCACATCTCTAAGCAATTTTGAATGACATTTTTGGCCATTTCTAACCCATTTTTGCCGATCTCTACGAACTTTTAGGCCTTTTTTGGCCTTTTCTATCCCGTCTGCACATCTCTAACAATTATGAAGCATTTTTGGCCATTTCTAACTCATGTTTGCTCATCCTCTAAGCAATTCTGAATTGCATTTTTCGCTGTTTCTAACCCAATTTTTGCAGATCTCTACGAACTTTTATGCCTTTTTTGGCTCTTTTCTATCCAGTTTGCACACCTTCTAACCATTTTGAAGCCATTTTTGGCCATTTCTAACCTTTTTTTGCAAATCTCTAAGCACTTTCAAGCCATTTTTAGCATTTCTAACCCAATGTTTGCACATCTCGAAGCAATTTTGAATGGCATTTTTGGACGTTTCTTACCCTTGTTTGCACATCTCTAAGCAATTTTGAATGGCATTTTTGGCCCGTTTCTAACCCATTTTTGCAAATCCCTAAGCACTTTAAAGCCTTTTTTGGCTTTTTCTTTCAGTTTGCACATCTCTACCCATTTCAAAGCATTTTTGGCCATTTCTAACCCTTTTTGCTAATGTCTAAGCACTTTAAAGCCATTTTGGCCATTTCTAACCAATTTTTGCAAATCCCAAAGCACTTTAAAGCCATTTTTGGCATTTGTAACCATGTTTGCACATCTCTAAGCAATTTTGAATCGCATTTTTGGCCGTTTCTATCCCATGTGTTGCAGATCTCTAAGCATTTTTAAGACTTTTTTGTCCTTTTCTATGCAGTTTGTGCATCTCTAACGGCATTTTTGAAGCCCATTTTTGGCCTTTTCTAACCCTTTTTTGCTAATCTCTAAGCACTTTCAAGCCATTTTAGCATTTCTAACCCATGTTTGCACATCTCGAAGCAATTTTGAATGGCATTTTTGGACGTTTCTTAACCCATGTTTGCAAATCCCTAAGCACTTTTAAGCCATTTTCAGCATTTCTAACTCGTTATTGCACATCTCTATGCACTTTTAAGCCATTTTGGCCATTCCTAACCCATTTTTGCACATCTCTAAGCACTTTTAAACCATTTTTGGTCCATTTCTAACCCATGTTTGCACATCTCTAAGCAATTTTGAATGGCATTTTTGGCCGTTTCTAACCATTTTTGCAAATCCCTAAGCACTTTAAAGCCATTTTTGGCATTTCTAACCGAGTTTTTGGAAATCTCTAAGCACTTGAAAGCCATGTTTGGCATTTCGAAACCCATTTTTGCACATCTCTAAGCACTTTTAAACCATTTTTTGGCCATTTCTAACCCATGCTTTGCTCATCTCTAAGCAATTTTGAATGACATTTTTGGCCATTTCTAACCCATTTTTGCCGATCTCTACGAACTTTTAAGCCTTTTTTGGCCTTTTCTATCCCGTCTGCACATCTCTAACAATTTTGAAGCATTTTTGGCCATTTCTAACTCATGTTTGCTCATCCCTAAGCAATTCTGAATTGCATTTTTCGCTGTTTCTATCCCATTTTTTGCAGATCTCTACGAACTTTTATGCCTTTTTTGGCCTTTTCTATCCAGTTTGCACATCTCTAACCATTTTGAAGCCATTTTTGGCCATTTCTAACCCTTTTTTTGCAAATCTCTAAGCACCTTAAAGCCATTTTTAGCATTTCTAACCCATGTTTGCAAATCTCTAAGCACTTTCAAGCCATTTTTAGCTTTTCTAACCCATGTTTGCACATCTCTAAGCAATTTGAATGACATTTTTGGCCATTTCTAACCCATTTTTGCCGATCTCTACGAACTTTTAAGCCTTTTTTGGCCTTTTCTATCCCGTCTGCACATCTCTAACAATTATGAAGCCATTTTTGGCCATTTCTAACTCATGTTTGCTCATCCTAAGCAATTCTGAATTGCATTTTTTCGCTGTTTCTAACCCATTTTTGCAGATCTCTACGAACTTTTATGCCTATTTTTGGCTCTTTCTATCCAGTTTGCACACCTCTAACCATTTTGAAGCCATTTTTGGCCATTTCTAACCTTTTTTTGCAAATCTCTAAGCACTTCAAAGCCATTTTTAGCATTTCTAACCTATTTTTGCAAATCTCTAAGCACTTTCAAGCCATTGTTAGCATTTCTAACCCATGTTTGCACATCTCTAAGCAATTTTGAATGGCATTTTTGGCCGTTTCTAACCCATTTTTGCAAATCCCTAAGCACTTTAAAGCCTTTTTTGGCTCTTTTCTTTCCAGTTTGCACATCTCTACCATTTCAAAGCCATTTTTGGCCATTTCTAACCCTTTTTTGCTAATGTCTAAGCACTTTAAAGCCATTTTGGCCATTTCTAACCAATTTTTGCAAATCCCAAAGCACTTTAAAGCCATTTTTGGCATTTGTAACCCATGTTTGCACATCTCTAAGCAATTTTGAATGGCATTTTTGGCCGTTTCTAACCATTTTTGCAAATCCCTAAGCACTTTAAAGCCATTTTTGGCATTTCTAACCCTTTTTTGGAAATCTCTAAGCACTTTAAAGCCATGTTTGGCATTTCGAACCCATTTTTGCACATCTCTAAGCACTTTTAAACCATTTTTGGCCATTTCTAACCCATGCTTGCTCATCTCTAAGCAATTTTGAATGACATTTTTGGCCATTTCTAACCCATTTTTGCCGATCTCTACGAACTTTTAAGCCTTTTTTTGGCCTTTTCTATCCCGTCTGCACATCTCTAACAATTTTGAAGCCATTTTTGGCCATTTCTAACTCATGTTTGCTCATCCCTAAGCAATTCTGAATTGCATTTTTCGCTGTTTCTATCCCATTTTTGCAGATCTCTACGAACTTTTATGCCTTTTTTGGCCTTTTCTATCCAGTTTGCACATCTCTAACCATTTTTGAAGCCATTTTTGGCCATTTCTAACCTTTTTTGCAAATCTCTAAGCACTTTCAAGCCATTTTTAGCATTTCTAACCCATGTTTGCACATCTCTAAGCAATTATTGAATGGCATTTTTGGACGTTTCTAACCCTTGTTTGCACATCTACTAAGCAATTTTGAATGGCATTTTTGGCCGTTTCTAACCATTTTTGCAAATCCCTAAGCACTTTAAGCCTTTTTTGGCTTTTTCTTTCCAGTTTGCACATCTCTACCCATTTCAAAGCCATTTTTGGCCATTTCTAACCCTTTTTGCTAATGTCTAAGCACTTTAAGCCATTTTGGCCATTTCTAACCAATTTTTGCAAATCCCAAAGCACTTTAAAGCCATTTTTGGCATTTGTAACCCATGTTTGCACATCTCTAAGCAATTTTGAATGGCATTTTTGGCTAGTTTCTAACCCATTGTTGCAGATCTCTAAGCATTTTTAAGACTTTTTTGTCCTTTTCTATGCAGTTTGTGCATCTCTAACCATTTTGAAGCCATTTTTGGCCATTTCTAACCCTTTTTTGCTAATCTCTAAGCACTTTCAAGCCATTTTTAGCATTTCTAACCCATGTTTGCACATCTCGAAGCAATTTTGAATGCATTTTTGGCCGTTTCTAACCCATTTTTTGCAAATCCCTAAGCACTTTAAAGCCATTTTCAGCATTTCTAACTTGTTATTGCACATCTCTATGCACTTTTAAGCCATTTTGGCCATTCCTAACCCATTTTTGCACATCTCTAAGCACTTTTAAACCATTTTTGGTCCATTTCTAACCCATGTTTGCACATCTCTAAGCAATTTTGAATGGCATTTTTGGCCGTTTCTAACCATTTTTGCAAATCCCTAAGCACTTTAAAGCCATTTTTGGCATTTCTAACCCGTTTTTTGGAATCTCTAAGCACTTTAAAGCCATGTTTGGCATTTCGAACCCATTTTTGCACATCTCTAAGCACTTTTAAACCATTTTTGGCCATTTCTAACCCATGCTTGCTCATCTCTAAGCAATTTTGAATACATTTTTGGCCATTTCTAACCCATTTTTGCCGATCTCTACGAACTTTTAAGCCTTTTTTGGCCTTTTCTATCCCGTCTGCACATCTCTAACAATTTTGAAGCCATTTTTGGCCATTTCTAACTCATGTTTGCTCATCCCTAAGCAATTCTGAATTGCATTTTTCGCTGTTTCTATCCCATTTTTGCAGATCTCTACGAACTTTTATGCCTTTTTTGGCCTTTTCTATCCAGTTTGCACATCTCTAACCATTTTGAAGCCATTTTTGGCCATTTCTAACCCTTTTTTGCAAATGTCTAAGCACTTTAAAGCCATTTTTAGCATTTCTAACCCATTTTTGCAAATCTCTAAGCACTTTCAAGCCATTTTTAGCATTTCTAACCCATGTTTGCACATCTCTAAGCAATTTTGAATGGCATTTTTGGACGTTTCTAACCCATGTTTGCACATCTCTAAGCAATTTTGAATGGCATTTTTGGCCGTTTCTAACCCATTTTGCAAATCCCTAAGCACTTTAAAGCCATTTTCAGCATTTCTAACTCGTTATTGCACATCTCTATGCACTTTTAAGCCATTTTGGCCATTCCTAACCCATTTTTGCAAATCCCTAAGCACTTTAAAGCCATTTTTAGCATTTCTAACCCATGTTTGCACATCTCTAAGCAATTTTGAATGCATTTTTGGCCGTTTCTAACCATTTTTGCAATCCCTAAGCACTTTAAAGCCATTTTGGCATTTCTAACCCGTTTTGGAAATCTCTAAGCACTTTAAAGCCATGTTTGGCATTTCGAACCCATTTTTGCACATCTGTAAGCACTTTTAAACCATTTTGGCCATTTCTAACCCATTTTTTGCCGATCTCTACGAACTTTTAAGCCTTTTTTGGCCTTTTCTATCCCGTCTGCACATCTCTAACAATTTTGAAGCCATTTTTGGCCATTTCTAACTCATGTTTGCTCATCCTAAGCAATTCTGAATTGCATTTTTCGCTGTTTCTATCCCATTTTTGCAGATCTCTACGAACTTTTATGCCTTTTTTGGCCTTTTCTATCCAGTTTGCACATCTCTAACCATTTTGAAGCCATTTTGGCCATTTCTAACCCGTTTTTGGAAATCTCTAAGCACTTTAAAGCCATTTTTAGCATTTCTAACCCATGTTTGCACATCTCTAAGCAATTTTGAATGGCATTTTTGGCCGTTTCTAAGCATTTTTGCAAATCCCTAAGCACTTTAAAGCCATTTTCAGCATTTCTAACTCGTTATTGCACATCTCTATGCACTTTTAAGCCATTTTGGCCATTCCTAACCCATTTTTGCACATCTCTAAGCACTTTTAAACCATTTTTTGTCCATTTCTAACCCATGTTTGCACATCTCTTAGCAATTTTGAATGGCATTTTTGGCCAGTTTCTAACCATTTTTGCAAATCCCTAAGCACTTTAAAGCCATTTTTGGCATTTCTAACCCGTTTTTGGAAATCTCTAAGCACTTTAAAGCCAATGTTTGGCATTTCGAACCCATTTTTGCACATCTCTAAGCACTTTTAAACCATTTTTGGCCATTTCTAACCCATGCTTGCTCATCTCTAAGCAATTTTGAATGACATTTTTGGCCATTTCTAACCCATTTTTGCGATCTCTACGAACTTTTAAGCCTTTTTTGGCCTTTTCTATCCCGTCTGCACATCTCTAACAATTTTGAAGCCATTTTTGGCCATTTCTAACTCATGTTTGCTCATCCCTAAGCAATTCTGAATTGCATTTTTCGCTGTTTCTATCCCTATTTTGCAGATCTCTACGAACTTTTATGCCTTTTTTGGCCTTTTCTATCCAGTTTGCACATCTCTAACCATTTTGAAGCCATTTTTGGCCATTTCTAACCCTTTTTTGCAAATCTCTAAGCACTCTTAAAGCCATTTTTAGCATTTCTAACCATGTTTGCAAATCTCTAAGCACTTTCAAGCCATTTTTAGCATTTCTAACCCATGTTTGCACATCTCTAAGCATTTTAGAATGACATTTTTGGCCATTTCTAACCCATTTTGCCGATCTCTACGAACTTTTAAGCCTTTTTTGGCCTTTTCTATCCCAGTCTGCACATCTCTAACAATTTTGAAGCCATTTTTTGGCCATTTCTAACTCATGTTTGCTTCATCCCTAAGCAATTCTGAATTGCATTTTTCGCTGTTTCTAACCATTTTTGCAGATCTCTACGAACTTTTATGCCTTTTTTGGCCTTTTCTATCCAGTTTGCACACCTCTAACCATTTTGAAGCCATTTTTGGCCATTTCTAACCTTTTTTTTGCAATCTCTAAGCACTTTCAAGCCATTTTTTAGCATTTCTAACCCATTTTTGCAAATCTCTAAGCACTTTCAAGCCATTGTTAGCATTTCTAACCCATGTTTGCACATCTCTAAGCAATTTTGAATGGCATTTTTGGCCGTTTCTAACCCATTTTTTGCAAATCCCTAAGCACTTTAAAGCCTTTTTTGGCTTTTTCTTTCCAGTTTGCACATCTCTACCCATTTCAAAGCCATTTTTGGCCATTTCTAACCCTTTTTTGCTAATGTCTAAGCACTTTAAAGCCATTTTGGCCATTTCTAACCAATTTTTGCAAATCCCAAAGCACTTTAAAGCATTTTTGGCATTTGTAACCCATGTTTGCACATCTCTAAGCAATTTTGAATGGCATTTTTGGCCGTTTCTAACCATTTTTGCAAATCCCTAAGCACTTTAAAGCCATTTTTGGCATTTCTAACCCTTTTTTGGAAATCTCTAAGCACTTTAAAGCCATGTTTGGCATTTCGAACCCATTTTTGCACATCTCTAAGCACTTTTAAACCATTTTTGGCCATTTCTAACCCATGCTTGCTCATCTCTAAGCAATTTTGAATTACATTTTTGGCCATTTCTAACCCATTTTTGCCGATCTCTACGAACTTTTAAGCCTTTTTTGGCCTTTTCTATCCCGTCTGCACATCTCTAACAATTTTGAAGCCATTTTTGGCATTTCTAACTCATGTTTGCTCATCCCTAAGCAATTCTGAATTGCATTTTTCGCTGTTTCTATCCCTTTTTTGCAGATCTCTACGAACTTTTATGCCTTTTTTGGCCTTTTCTATCCAGTTTGCACATCTCTAACCATTTTGAAGCCATTTTTGGCCATTTCTAACCCTTTTTTGCAAATCTCTAAGCACTTTAAAGCCATTTTTAGCATTTCTAACCCATGTTTGCACATCTCTAAGCAATTTTGAATGGCATTTTTGGACGTTTCTAACCCTTGTTTGCACATCTCTAAGCAATTTTGAATGGCATTTTTGGCCGTTTCTAACCCATTTTTGCAAATCCCTAAGCACTTTAAAGCCTTTTTTGGCTTTTTCTTTCCAGTTTGCACATCTCTACCCATTTCAAAGCCATTTTTGGCCATTTCTAACCCTTTTTTGCTAATGTCTAAGCACTTTAAAGCCATTTTGGCCATTTCTAACCAATTTTTGCAAATCCCAAAGCACTTTAAAGCCATTTTTGGCATTTGTAACCCATGTTTGCACATCTCTAAGCAATTTTGAATGGCATTTTTGGCCGTTTCTAACCCATTGTTGCAGATCTCTAAGCATTTTTAAGACTTTTTTGTCCTTTTCTATGCAGTTTGTGCATCTCTAACCATTTTGAAGCCATTTTTGGCCATTTCTAACCCTTTTTTGCTAATCTCTAAGCACTTTCAAGCCATTTTTAGCATTTCTAACCCATGTTTGCACATCTCGAAGCAATTTTGAATGGCATTTTTGGCCGTTTCTAACCCATTTTTTGCAAATCCCTAAGCACTTTAAAGCCATTTTCAGCATTTCTAACTCGTTATTGCACATCTCTATGCACTTTTAAGCCATTTTGGCCATTCCTAACCCATTTTTGCACATCTCTAAGCACTTTTAAACCATTTTTGCGCATTTCTAACCCATGTTTGCACATCTCTAAGCAATTTTGAATGGCATTTTGGCCGTTTTCTAACCATTTTTGCAAATCCCTAAGCACTTTAAAGCCATTTTTGGCATTTCTAACCCGTTTTTTGGAAATCTCTAAGCACTTTAAAGCCATGTTTGGCATTTCGACCCATTTTTGCACATCTCTAAGCACTTTTTAACCATTTTTGGCCATTTCTAACCCATGCTTGCTCATCTCTAAGCAATTTTGAATGACATTTTTGGCCATTTCTAACCCATTTTTGCCGATCTCTTACGAACTTTTAAGCCTTTTTTGGCCTTTTTCTATCCCGTCTGCACATCTCTAACAATTTTGAAGCCATTTTTGGCCATTTCTAACTCATGTTTGCTCATCCCTAAGCAATTCTGAATTGCATTTTTCGCTGTTTCTATCCCATTTTTGCAGATCTCTACGAACTTTTATGCCTTTTTTGGCCTTTTCTATCCAGTTTGCACATCTCTAACCATTTTGAAGCCATTTTTGGCCATTTCTAACCCTTTTTTGCAAATGTCTAAGCACTTTAAAGCCATTTTTAGCATTTCTAACCCATTTTTGCAAATCTCTAAGCACTTTCAAGCCATTTTTAGCATTTCTAACCATGTTTGCACATCTCGAAGCAATTTTGAATGGCATTTTTGGACGTTTCTAACCCATGTTTGCACATCTCTAAGCAATTTTGAATGGCATTTTTGGCCGTTTCTAACCCATTTTTGCAAATCCCTAAGCACTTTAAAGCCATTTTCAGCATTTCTAACTCGTTATTGCACATCTCTATGCACTTTTAAGCCATTTTGGCCATTCCTAACCCATTTTTGCAAATCCCTAAGCACTTTAAAGCCATTTTTAGCATTTCTAACCCATGTTTGCACATCTCTAAGCAATTTTGAATGGCATTTTTGGCCGTTTCTAACCATTTTTGCAAATCCCTAAGCACTTTAAAGCCATTTTTGGCATTTCTAACCCGTTTTTGGAAATCTCTAAGCACTTTAAAGCCATGTTTGGCATTTCGAACCATTTTTGCACATCTGTAAGCACTTTTAATCCCATTTTTGGCCATTTCTAACCATTTTTGCCGATCTCTACGAACTTTTAAGCCTTTTTTGGCCTTTTCTATCCCGTCTGCACATCTCTAACAATTTTGAAGCCATTTTTGGCCATTTCTAACTCATGTTTGCTCATCCCTAAGCAATTCTGAATTGCATTTTTCGCTGTTTCTATCCCATTTTTGCAGATCTCTACGAACTTTATGCCTTTTTTGGCCTTTTCTATCCAGTTTGCACATCTCTAACCATTTTGAAGCCATTTTTGGCCATTTCTAACCCGTTTTTTGGAAATCTCTAAGCACTTTAAAGCCATTTTTAGCATTTCTAACCCATGTTTGCACATCTCTAAGCAATTTTGAATGGCGATTTGGCCGTTTTCTAAGCCATTTTTGCAAATCCCTAAGCACTTTAAAGCCATTTTCAGCATTTCTAACTCGTTATTGGACATCTCTATGCACTTTTAAGCCATTTTGGCCATTCCTAACCCATTTTTGCACATCTCTAAGCACTTTTAAACCATTTTTTGTCCATTTCTAACCCATGTTTGCACATCTCTTAGCAATTTTGAATGGCATTTTTGGAAGTTTCTAACCCATTGTTGCAGATCTCTAAGCATTTTTAAGACTTTTTTGTCCTTTTCTATGCAGTTTGTGCATCTCTAACCATTTTGAAGCCATTTTTGGCCATTTCTAACCCTTTTTTGCTAATCTCTAAGCACTTTCAAGCCATTTTTAGCATTTCTAACCATGTTTGCACATCTCGAAGCAATTTTGAATGGCATTTTTTGGACGTTTCTAACCCATTTTTGCAAATCCCTAAGCACTTTAAAGCCATTTTCAGCATTTCTAACTCGTTATTGCACATCTCTATGCACTTTTAAGCATTTTGGCCATTCCTAACCCATTTTTGCACATCTCTAAGCACTTTTAAACCATTTTTTGTCCATTTCTAACCCATGTTTGCACATCTCTAAGCAATTTTGAATGGCATTTTTGGCCGTTTCTAACCATTTTTGCAAATCCCTAAGCACTTTAAAGCCATTTTTGGCATTTCTACCCGTTTTTGGAAATCTCTAAGCACTTTAAAGCCATGTTTGGCATTTCGAACCCATTTTTGCACATCTCTAAGCACTTTTAAACCATTTTTGGCCATTTCTAACCCATGCTTGCTCATCTCTAAGCAATTTTGAATGACATTTTTGGCCATTTCTAACCCATTTTTGCCGATCTCTACGAACTTTTAAGCCTTTTTTGGCCTTTTCTATCCCGTCTGCACATCTCTAACAATTTTGAAGCCATTTTTGGCCATTCTAACTCATGTTTGCTCATCCCTAAGCAATTCTGAATTGCATTTTTCGCTGTTTCTATCCCATTTTTGCAGATCTCTACGAACTTTTATGCCTTTTTTGGCCTTTTCTATCCAGTTTGCACATCTCTAACATTTTGAAGCCATTTTTGGCCATTTCTAACCCTTTTTTGCAAATCCCTAAGCACTTTAAAGCCATTTTTAGCATTTCTAACCCATTTTTGCAAATCTCTAAGCACTTTCAAGCCATTTTTAGCATTTCTAACCCATGTTTGCACATCTCTAAGCAATTTTGAATGGCATTTTTGGACGTTTCTAACCCATGTTTGCACATCTCTAAGCAATTTTGAATGGCATTTTTGGCCGTTTCTAACCCATTTTTGCAAATCCCTTAGCACTTTAAAGCCTTTTTGGCTTTTTCTTTCCAGTTTGCACATCTCTACCCATTTCAAAGCCATTTTTGGCCATTTCTAACCCTTTTTTGCTAATGTCTAAGCACTTATAAAGCCATTTTGGCCATTTCTAACCAATTTTTGCAAATCCCAAAGCACTTTAAAGCCATTTTTGGCATTTGTAACCCATGTTTGCACATCTCTAAGCAATTTTGAATGGCATTTTTGGCCGTTTCTAACCCATTGTTGCAGATCTCTAAGCATTTTTAAAGACTTTTTTGTCCTTTTCTATGCAGTTTGTGCATCTCTAACCATTTTGAAGCCATTTTTGGCCATTTCTAACCCTTTTTGCTAATCTCTAAGCACTTTCAAGCCATTTTTAGCATTTCTAACCCATGTTTGCACATCTCGAAGCAATTTTGAATGGCATTTTTGGCCGTTTCTAACCCATTTTTGCAAATCCCTAAGCACTTTAAAGCCATTTTCAGCATTTCTAACTCGTTATTGCACATCTCTATGCACTTTTAAGCCATTTTGGCCATTCCTAACCCATTTTTGCACATCTCTAAGCACTTTTAAACCATTTTTGGTCCATTTCTAACCCATGTTTGCACATCTCTAAGCAATTTTGAATGGCATTTTTGGCCGTTTCTAACCATTTTTGCAAATCCCTAAGCACTTTAAAGCCATTTTTGGCATTTCTAACCCGTTTTTGGAAATCTCTAAGCACTTTAAAGCCATGTTTGGCATTTCGAACCCATTTTTGCACATCTCTAAGCACTTTTAAACCATTTTTGGCCATTTCTAACCCATGCTTGCTCATCTCTAAGCAATTTTGAATGACATTTTTGGCCATTTCTAACCCATTTTTGCCGATCTCTACGAACTTTTAAGC
The DNA here is from genome assembly GCF_037157495.1 of Lathamus discolor. NCBI lineage: Eukaryota > Metazoa > Chordata > Aves > Psittaciformes > Psittacidae > Lathamus > Lathamus discolor. The sequence goes on from NC_088908.1 coordinate 29,800,800, forward strand.
CTTTTTTGGCCTTTTCTATCCCGTCTGCACATCTCTAACAATTTTGAAGCCATTTTTGGCCATTTCTAACTCATGTTTGCTCATCCCTAAGCAATTCTGAATTGCATTTTTCGCTGTTTCTAACCCATTTTTGCAGATCTCTACGAACTTTTATGCCTTTTTTGGCCTTTTCTATCCAGTTTGCACATCTCTAACCATTTTGAAGCCATTTTTGGCCATTTCTAACCCTTTTTTGCAAATCTCTAAGCACCTTAAAGCCATTTTTAGCATTTCTAACCCATGTTTGCAAATCTCTAAGCACTTTCAAGCCATTTTTAGCATTTCTAACCCATGTTTGCACATCTCTAAGCAATTTTGAATGACATTTTTGGCCATTTCTAACCCATTTTTGCCGATCTCTACGAACTTTTAAGCCTTTTTTGGCCTTTTCTATCCCGTCTACACATCTCTAACAATTATGAAGCCATTTTTGGCCATTTCTAACTCATGTTTGCTCATCCCTAAGCAATTCTGAATTGCATTTTTCGCTGTTTCTAACCCATTTTTGCAGATCTCTACGAACTTTTATGCCTTTTTTGGCCTTTTCTATCCAGTTTGCACACCTCTAACCATTTTGAAGCCATTTTTGGCCATTTCTAACCTTTTTTTGCAAATCTCTAAGCACTTTAAAGCCATTTTTAGCATTTCTAGCCTATTTTTGCAAATCTCTAAGCACTTTCAAGCCATTTTTAGCATTTCTAACCCATGTTTGCACATCTCTAAGCAATTTTGAATGGCATTTTTGGACGTTTCTAACCCATGTGTGCACATCTCTAAGCAATTTTGAATGGCATTTTTGGCCGTTTCTAACCCATTTTTGCAAATCCCTAAGCACTTTAAAGCCTTTTTTGGCTTTTTCTTTCCAGTTTGCACATCTCTACCCATTTCAAAGCCATTTTTGGCCATTTCTAACCCTTTTTTGCTAATGTCTAAGCACTTTAAAGCCATTTTGGCCATTTCTAACCAATTTTTGCAAATCCCAAAGCACTTTAAAGCCATTTTTGGCATTTGTAACCCATGTTTGCACATCTCTAAGCAATTTTGAATGGCATTTTTGGAAGTTTCTAACCCATTGTTGCAGATCTCTAAGCATTTTTAAGACTTTTTTGTCCTTTTCTATGCAGTTTGTGCATCTCTAACCATTTTGAAGCCATTTTTGGCCATTTCTAACCCTTTTTTGCTAATCTCTAAGCACTTTCAAGCCATTTTTAGCATTTCTAACCCATGTTTGCACATCTCGAAGCAATTTTGAATGGCATTTTTGGCCGTTTCTAACCCATTTTTGCAAATCCCTAAGCACTTTAAAGCCATTTTCAGCATTTCTAACTCGTTATTGCACATCTCTATGCACTTTTAAGCCATTTTGGCCATTCCTAACCCATTTTTGCACATCTCTAAGCACTTTTAAACCATTTTTGGTCCATTTCTAACCCATGTTTGCACATCTCTAAGCAATTTTGAATGGCATTTTTGGCCGTTTCTAACCATTTTTGCAAATCCCTAAGCACTTTAAAGCCATTTTTGGCATTTCTAACCCGTTTTTGGAAATCTCTAAGCACTTTAAAGCCATGTTTGGCATTTCGAACCCATTTTTGCACATCTCTAAGCACTTTTAAACCATTTTTGGCCATTTCTAACCCATGCTTGCTCATCTCTAAGCAATTTTGAATGACATTTTTGGCCATTTCTAACCCATTTTTGCCGATCTCTACGAACTTTTAAGCCTTTTTTGGCCTTTTCTATCCCGTCTGCACATCTCTAACAATTTTGAAGCCATTTTTGGCCATTTCTAACTCATGTTTGCTCATCCCTAAGCAATTCTGAATTGCATTTTTCGCTGTTTCTATCCCATTTTTGCAGATCTCTACGAACTTTTATGCCTTTTTTGGCCTTTTCTATCCAGTTTGCACATCTCTAACCATTTTGAAGCCATTTTTGGCCATTTCTAACCCTTTTTTGCAAATCTCTAAGCACCTTAAAGCCATTTTTAGCATTTCTAACCCATGTTTGCAAATCTCTAAGCACTTTCAAGCCATTTTTAGCATTTCTAACCCATGTTTGCACATCTCTAAGCAATTTTGAATGACATTTTTGGCCATTTCTAACCCATTTTTGCCGATCTCTACGAACTTTTAAGCCTTTTTTGGCCTTTTCTATCCCGTCTACACATCTCTAACAATTATGAAGCCATTTTTGGCCATTTCTAACTCATGTTTGCTCATCCCTAAGCAATTCTGAATTGCATTTTTCGCTGTTTCTAACCCATTTTTGCAGATCTCTACGAACTTTTATGCCTTTTTTGGCCTTTTCTATCCAGTTTGCACACCTCTAACCATTTTGAAGCCATTTTTGGCCATTTCTAACCTTTTTTTGCAAATCTCTAAGCACTTTAAAGCCATTTTTAGCATTTCTAGCCTATTTTTGCAAATCTCTAAGCACTTTCAAGCCATTTTTAGCATTTCTAACCCATGTTTGCACATCTCTAAGCAATTTTGAATGGCATTTTTGGACGTTTCTAACCCATGTGTGCACATCTCTAAGCAATTTTGAATGGCATTTTTGGCCGTTTCTAACCCATTTTTGCAAATCCCTAAGCACTTTAAAGCCTTTTTTGGCTTTTTCTTTCCAGTTTGCACATCTCTACCCATTTCAAAGCCATTTTTGGCCATTTCTAACCCTTTTTTGCTAATGTCTAAGCACTTTAAAGCCATTTTGGCCATTTCTAACCAATTTTTGCAAATCCCAAAGCACTTTAAAGCCATTTTTGGCATTTGTAACCCATGTTTGCACATCTCTAAGCAATTTTGAATGGCATTTTTGGAAGTTTCTAACCCATTGTTGCAGATCTCTAAGCATTTTTAAGACTTTTTTGTCCTTTTCTATGCAGTTTGTGCATCTCTAACCATTTTGAAGCCATTTTTGGCCATTTCTAACCCTTTTTTGCTAATCTCTAAGCACTTTCAAGCCATTTTTAGCATTTCTAACCCATGTTTGCACATCTCGAAGCAATTTTGAATGGCATTTTTGGACGTTTCTAACCCATTTTTGCAAATCCCTAAGCACTTTAAAGCCATTTTCAGCATTTCTAACTCGTTATTGCACATCTCTATGCACTTTTAAGCCATTTTGGCCATTCCTAACCCATTTTTGCACATCTCTAAGCACTTTTAAACCATTTTTTGTCCATTTCTAACCCATGTTTGCACATCTCTAAGCAATTTTGAATGGCATTTTTGGCCGTTTCTAACCATTTTTGCAAATCCCTAAGCACTTTAAAGCCATTTTTGGCATTTCTAACCCGTTTTTGGAAATCTCTAAGCACTTTAAAGCCATGTTTGGCATTTCAAACCCATTTTTGCACATCTCTAAGCACTTTTAAACCATTTTTGGCCATTTCTAACCCATGCTTGCTCATCTCTAAGCAATTTTGAATGACATTTTTGGCCATTTCTAACCCATTTTTGCCGATCTCTACGAACTTTTAAGCCTTTTTTGGCCTTTTCTATCCCGTCTGCACATCTCTAACAATTTTGAAGCCATTTTTGGCCATTTCTAACTCATGTTTGCTCATCCCTAAGCAATTCTGAATTGCATTTTTCGCTGTTTCTATCCCATTTTTGCAGATCTCTACGAACTTTTATGCCTTTTTTGGCCTTTTCTATCCAGTTTGCACATCTCTAACCATTTTGAAGCCATTTTTGGCCATTTCTAACCCTTTTTTGCAAATCCCTAAGCACTTTAAAGCCATTTTTAGCATTTCTAACCCATTTTTGCAAATCTCTAAGCACTTTCAAGCCATTTTTAGCATTTCTAACCCATGTTTGCACATCTCTAAGCAATTTTGAATGGCATTTTTGGACGTTTCTAACCCATGTGTGCACATCTCTAAGCAATTTTGAATGGCATTTTTGGCCGTTTCTAACCCATTTTTGCAAATCCCTAAGCACTTTAAAGCCTTTTTTGGCTTTTTCTTTCCAGTTTGCACATCTCTACCCATTTCAAAGCCATTTTTGGCCATTTCTAACCCTTTTTTGCTAATGTCTAAGCACTTTAAAGCCATTTTGGCCATTTCTAACCAATTTTTGCAAATCCCAAAGCACTTTAAAGCCATTTTTGGCATTTGTAACCCATGTTTGCACATCTCTAAGCAATTTTGAATGGCATTTTTGGAAGTTTCTAACCCATTGTTGCAGATCTCTAAGCATTTTTAAGACTTTTTTGTCCTTTTCTATGCAGTTTGTGCATCTCTAACCATTTTGAAGCCATTTTTGGCCATTTCTAACCCTTTTTTGCTAATCTCTAAGCACTTTCAAGCCATTTTTAGCATTTCTAACCCATGTTTGCACATCTCGAAGCAATTTTGAATGGCATTTTTGGACGTTTCTAACCCATTTTTGCAAATCCCTAAGCACTTTAAAGCCATTTTCAGCATTTCTAACTCGTTATTGCACATCTCTATGCACTTTTAAGCCATTTTGGCCATTCCTAACCCATTTTTGCACATCTCTAAGCACTTTTAAACCATTTTTTGTCCATTTCTAACCCATGTTTGCACATCTCTAAGCAATTTTGAATGGCATTTTTGGCCGTTTCTAACCATTTTTGCAAATCCCTAAGCACTTTAAAGCCATTTTTGGCATTTCTAACCCGTTTTTGGAAATCTCTAAGCACTTTAAAGCCATGTTTGGCATTTCAAACCCATTTTTGCACATCTCTAAGCACTTTTAAACCATTTTTGGCCATTTCTAACCCATGCTTGCTCATCTCTAAGCAATTTTGAATGACATTTTTGGCCATTTCTAACCCATTTTTGCCGATCTCTACGAACTTTTAAGCCTTTTTTGGCCTTTTCTATCCCGTCTGCACATCTCTAACAATTTTGAAGCCATTTTTGGCCATTTCTAACTCATGTTTGCTCATCCCTAAGCAATTCTGAATTGCATTTTTCGCTGTTTCTATCCCATTTTTGCAGATCTCTACGAACTTTTATGCCTTTTTTGGCCTTTTCTATCCAGTTTGCACATCTCTAACCATTTTGAAGCCATTTTTGGCCATTTCTAACCCTTTTTTGCAAATCCCTAAGCACTTTAAAGCCATTTTTAGCATTTCTAACCCATTTTTGCAAATCTCTAAGCACTTTCAAGCCATTTTTAGCATTTCTAACCCATGTTTGCACATCTCTAAGCAATTTTGAATGGCATTTTTGGACGTTTCTAACCCATGTTTGCACATCTCTAAGCAATTTTGAATGGCATTTTTGGCCGTTTCTAACCCATTTTTGCAAATCCCTTAGCACTTTAAAGCCTTTTTTGGCTTTTTCTTTCCAGTTTGCACATCTCTACCCATTTCAAAGCCATTTTTGGCCATTTCTAACCCTTTTTTGCTAATGTCTAAGCACTTTAAAGCCATTTTGGCCATTTCTAACCAATTTTTGCAAATCCCAAAGCACTTTAAAGCCATTTTTGGCATTTGTAACCCATGTTTGCACATCTCTAAGCAATTTTGAATGGCATTTTTGGCCGTTTCTAACCCATTGTTGCAGATCTCTAAGCATTTTTAAGACTTTTTTGTCCTTTTCTATGCAGTTTGTGCATCTCTAACCATTTTGAAGCCATTTTTGGCCATTTCTAACCCTTTTTTGCTAATCTCTAAGCACTTTCAAGCCATTTTTAGCATTTCTAACCCATGTTTGCACATCTCGAAGCAATTTTGAATGGCATTTTTGGCCGTTTCTAACCCATTTTTGCAAATCCCTAAGCACTTTAAAGCCATTTTCAGCATTTCTAACTCGTTATTGCACATCTCTATGCACTTTTAAGCCATTTTGGCCATTCCTAACCCATTTTTGCACATCTCTAAGCACTTTTAAACCATTTTTTGTCCATTTCTAACCCATGTTTGCACATCTCTAAGCAATTTTGAATGGCATTTTTGGCCGTTTCTAACCATTTTTGCAAATCCCTAAGCACTTTAAAGCCATTTTTGGCATTTCTAACCCGTTTTTGGAAATCTCTAAGCACTTTAAATCCATGTTTGGCATTTCGAACCCATTTTTGCACATCTCTAAGCACTTTTAAACCATTTTTGGCCATTTCTAACCCATGCTTGCTCATCTCTAAGCAACTTTGAATGACATTTTTGGCCATTTCTAACCCATTTTTGCCGATCTCTACGAACTTTTAAGCCTTTTTTGGCCTTTTCTATCCCGTCTGCACATCTCTAACAATTTTGAAGCCATTTTTGGCCATTTCTAACTCATGTTTGCTCATCCCTAAGCAATTCTGAATTGCATTTTTCGCTGTTTCTAACCCATTTTTGCAGATCTCTACGAACTTTTATGCCTTTTTTGGCCTTTTCTATCCAGTTTGCACATCTCTAACCATTTTGAAGCCATTTTTGGCCATTTCTAACCCTTTTTTGCAAATCTCTAAGCACCTTAAAGCCATTTTTAGCATTTCTAACCCATGTTTGCAAATCTCTAAGCACTTTCAAGCCATTTTTAGCATTTCTAACCCATGTTTGCACATCTCTAAGCAATTTTGAATGACATTTTTGGCCATTTCTAACCCATTTTTGCCGATCTCTACGAACTTTTAAGCCTTTTTTGGCCTTTTCTATCCCGTCTGCACATCTCTAACAATTATTATGCCATTTTTGGCCATTTCTAACTCATGTTTGCTCATCCCTAAGCAATTCTGAATTGCATTTTTCGCTGTTTCTAACCCATTTTTGCAGATCTCTACGAACTTTTATGCCTTTTTTGGCCTTTTCTATCCAGTTTGCACACCTCTAACCATTTTGAAGCCATTTTTGGCCATTTCTAACCTTTTTTTGCAAATCTCTAAGCACTTTAAAGCCATTTTTAGCATTTCTAACCTATTTTTGCAAATCTCTAAGCACTTTCAAGCCATTTTTAGCATTTCTAACCCATGTTTGCACATCTCTAAGCAATTTTGAATGGCATTTTTGGACGTTTCTAACCCTTGTTTGCACATCTCTAAGCAATTTTGAATGGCATTTTTGGCCGTTTCTAACCCATTTTTGCAAATCCCTAAGCACTTTAAAGCCTTTTTTGGCTTTTTCTTTCCAGTTTGCACATCTCTACCCATTTCAAAGCCATTTTTGGCCATTTCTAACCCTTTTTTGCTAATGTCTAAGCACTTTAAAGCCATTTTGGCCATTTCTAACCAATTTTTGCAAATCCCAAAGCACTTTAAAGCCATTTTTGGCATTTGTAACCCATGTTTGCACATCTCTAAGCAATTTTGAATGGCATTTTTGGCCGTTTCTAACCCATTGTTGCAGATCTCTAAGCATTTTTAAGACTTTTTTGTCCTTTTCTACGCAGTTTGTGCATCTCTAACCATTTTGAAGCCATTTTTGGCCATTTCTAACCCTTTTTTGCTAATCTCTAAGCACTTTCAAGCCATTTTTAGCATTTCTAACCCATGTTTGCACATCTCGAAGCAATTTTGAATGGCATTTTTGGCCGTTTCTAACCCATTTTTGCAAATCCCTAAGCACTTTAAAGCCATTTTCAGCATTTCTAACTCGTTATTGCACATCTCTATGCACTTTTAAGCCATTTTGGCCATTCCTAACCCATTTTTGCACATCTCTAAGCACTTTTAAACCATTTTTGGTCCATTTCTAACCCATGTTTGCACATCTCTAAGCAATTTTGAATGGCATTTTTGGCCGTTTCTAACCATTTTTGCAAATCCCTAAGCACTTTAAAGCCATTTTTGGCATTTCTAACCCGTTTTTGGAAATCTCTAAGCACTTTAAAGCCATGTTTGGCATTTCGAACCCATTTTTGCACATCTCTAAGCACTTTTAAACCATTTTTGGCCATTTCTAACCCATGCTTGCTCATCTCTAAGCAATTTTGAATGACATTTTTGGCCATTTCTAACCCATTTTTGCCGATCTCTACAAACTTTTAAGCCTTTTTTGGCCTTTTCTATCCCGTCTGCACATCTCTAACAATTTTGAAGCCATTTTTGGCCATTTCTAACTCATGTTTGCTCATCCCTAAGCAATTCTGAATTGCATTTTTCGCTGTTTCTATCCCATTTTTGCAGATCTCTACGAACTTTTATGCCTTTTTTGGCCTTTTCTATCCAGTTTGCACATCTCTAACCATTTTGAAGCCATTTTTGGCCATTTCTAACCCTTTTTTGCAAATCTCTAAGCACCTTAAAGCCATTTTTAGCATTTCTAACCCATGTTTGCAAATCTCTAAGCACTTTCAAGCCATTTTTAGCATTTCTAACCCATGTTTGCACATCTCTAAGCAATTTTGAATGACATTTTTGGCCATTTCTAACCCATTTTTGCCGATCTCTACTAACTTTTAAGCCTTTTTTGGCCTTTTCTATCCCATCTGCACATCTCTAACAATTATGAAGCCATTTTTGGCCATTTCTAACTCATGTTTGCTCATCCCTAAGCAATTCTGAATTGCATTTTTCGCTGTTTCTAACCCATTTTTGCAGATCTCTACGAACTTTTATGCCTTTTTTGGCCTTTTCTATCCAGTTTGCACACCTCTAACCATTTTGAAGCCATTTTTGGCCATTTCTAACCTTTTTTTGCAAATCTCTAAGCACTTTAAAGCCATTTTTAGCATTTCTAACCTATTTTTGCAAATCTCTAAGCACTTTCAAGCCATTTTTAGCATTTCTAACCCATGTTTGCACATCTCTAAGCAATTTTGAATGGCATTTTTGGACGTTTCTAACCCTTGTTTGCACATCTCTAAGCAATTTTGAATGGCATTTTTGGCCGTTTCTAACCCATTTTTGCAAATCCCTAAGCACTTTAAAGCCTTTTTTGGCTTTTTCTTTCCAGTTTGCACATCTCTACCCATTTCAAAGCCATTTTTGGCCATTTCTAACCCTTTTTTGCTAATGTCTAAGCACTTTAAAGCCATTTTGGCCATTTCTAACCAATTTTTGCAAATCCCAAAGCACTTTAAAGCCATTTTTGGCATTTGTAACCCATGTTTGCACATCTCTAAGCAATTTTGAATGGCATTTTTGGAAGTTTCTAACCCATTGTTGCAGATCTCTAAGCATTTTTAAGACTTTTTTGTCCTTTTCTATGCAGTTTGTGCATCTCTAACCATTTTGAAGCCATTTTTGGCCATTTCTAACCCTTTTTTGCTAATCTCTAAGCACTTTCAAGCCATTTTTAGCATTTCTAACCCATGTTTGCACATCTCGAAGCAATTTTGAATGGCATTTTTGGACGTTTCTAACCCATTTTTGCAAATCCTTAAGCACTTTAAAGCCATTTTCAGCATTTCTAACTCGTTATTGCACATCTCTATGCACTTTTAAGCCATTTTGGCCATTCCTAACCCATTTTTGCACATCTCTAAGCACTTTTAAACCATTTTTTGTCCATTTCTAACCCATGTTTGCACATCTCTAAGCAATTTTGAATGGCATTTTTGGCCGTTTCTAACCATTTTTGCAAATCCCTAAGCACTTTAAAGCCATTTTTGGCATTTCTAACCCGTTTTTGGAAATCTCTAAGCACTTTAAAGCCATGTTTGGCATTTCGAACCCATTTTTGCACATCTCTAAGCACTTTTAAACCATTTTTGGCCATTTCTAACCCATGCTTGCTCATCTCTAAGCAATTTTGAATGACATTTTTGGCCATTTCTAACCCATTTTTGCCGATCTCTACGAACTTTTAAGCCTTTTTTGGCCTTTTCTATCCCGTCTGCACATCTCTAACAATTTTGAAGCCATTTTTGGCCATTTCTAACTCATGTTTGCTCATCCCTAAGCAATTCTGAATTGCATTTTTCGCTGTTTCTATCCCATTTTTGCAGATCTCTACGAACTTTTATGCCTTTTTTGGCCTTTTCTATCCAGTTTGCACATCTCTAACCATTTTGAAGCCATTTTTGGCCATTTCTAACCCTTTTTTGCAAATCTCTAAGCACCTTAAAGCCAATTTTAGCATTTCTAACCCATGTTTGCAAATCTCTAAGCACTTTCAAGCCATTTATAGCATTTCTAACCCATGTTTGCACATCTCTAAGCAATTTTGAATGACATTTTTGGCCATTTCTAACCCATTTTTGCCGATCTCTACGAACTTTTAAGCCTTTTTTGGCCTTTTCTATCCCGTCTGCACATCTCTACCCATTTCAAAGCCATTTTTGGCCATTTCTAACTCATGTTTGCTCATCCCTAAGCAATTCTGAATTGCATTTTTCGCTGTTTCTAACCCATTTTTGCAGATCTCTACGAACTTTTATGCCTTTTTTGGCCTTTTCTATCCAGTTTGCACACCTCTAACCATTTTGAAGCCATTTTTGGCCATTTCTAACCCTTTTTTGCAAATCTCTAAGCACTTTAAAGCCATTTTTAGCATTTCTAACCCATGTTTGCACATCTCTAAGCAATTTTGAATGGCATTTTTGGACGTTTCTAACCCTTGTTTGCACATCTCTAAGCAATTTTGAATGGCATTTTTGGACGTTTCTAACCCTTGTTTGCACATCTCTAAGCAATTTTGAATGGCATTTTTGGCCGTTTCTAACCCATTTTTGCAAATCCCTAAGCACTTTAAAGCCTTTTTTGGCTTTTTCTTTCCAGTTTGCACATCTCTACCCATTTCAAAGCCATTTTTGGCCATTTCTAACCCTTTTTTGCTAATGTCTAAGCACTTTAAAGCCATTTTGGCCATTTCTAACCAATTTTTGCAAATCCCAAAGCACTTTAAAGCCATTTTTGGCATTTGTAACCCATGTTTGCACATCTCTAAGCAATTTTGAATGGCATTTTTGGAAGTTTCTAACCCATTGTTGCAGATCTCTAAGCATTTTTAAGACTTTTTTGTCCTTTTCTATGCAGTTTGTGCATCTCTAACCATTTTGAAGCCATTTTTGGCCATTTCTAACCCTTTTTTGCTAATCTCTAAGCACTTTCAAGCCATTTTTAGCATTTCTAACCCATGTTTGCACATCTCGAAGCAATTTTGAATGGCATTTTTGGACGTTTCTAACCCATTTTTGCAAATCCCTAAGCACTTTAAAGCCATTTTCAGCATTTCTAACTCGTTATTGCACATCTCTATGCACTTTTAAGCCATTTTGGCCATTCCTAACCCATTTTTGCACATCTCTAAGCACTTTTAAACCATTTTTTGTCCATTTCTAACCCATGTTTGCACATCTCTAAGCAATTTTGAATGGCATTTTTGGCCGTTTCTAACCATTTTTGCAAATCCCTAAGCACTTTAAAGCCATTTTTGGCATTTCTAACCCGTTTTTGGAAATCTCTAAGCACTTTAAAGCCATGTTTGGCATTTCGAACCCATTTTTGCACATCTCTAAGCACTTTTAAACCATTTTTGGCCATTTCTAACCCATGCTTGCTCATCTCTAAGCAATTTTGAATGACATTTTTGGCCATTTCTAACCCATTTTTGCCGATCTCTACGAACTTTTAAGCCTTTTTTGGCATTTTCTATCCCGTCTGCACATCTCTAACAATTTTGAAGCCATTTTTGGCCATTTCTAACTCATGTTTGCTCATCCCTAAGCAATTCTGAATTGCATTTTTCGCTGTTTCTATCCCATTTTTGCAGATCTCTATGAACTTTTATGCCTTTTTTGGCCTTTTCTATCCAGTTTGCACATCTCTAACCATTTTGAAGCCATTTTTGGCCATTTCTAACCCTTTTTTGCAAATCTCTAAGCACCTTAAAGCCATTTTTAGCATTTCTAACCCATGTTTGCAAATCTCTAAGCACTTTCAAGCCATTTTTAGCATTTCTAACCCATGTTTGCACATCTCTAAGCAATTTTGAATGACATTTTTGGCCATTTCTAACCCATTTTTGCCGATCTCTACTAACTTTTAAGCCTTTTTTGGCCTTTTCTATCCCATCTGCACATCTCTAACAATTATGAAGCCATTTTTGGCCATTTCTAACTCATGTTTGCTCATCCCTAAGCAATTCTGAATTGCATTTTTCGCTGTTTCTAACCCATTTTTGCAGATCTCTACGAACTTTTATGCCTTTTTTGGCCTTTTCTATCCAGTTTGCACACCTCTAACCATTTTGAAGCCATTTTTGGCCATTTCTAACCTTTTTTTGCAAATCTCTAAGCACTTTAAAGCCATTTTTAGCATTTCTAACCCATGTTTGCACATCTCTAAGCAATTTTGAATGGCATTTTTGGACGTTTCTAACCCTTGTTTGCACATCTCTAAGCAATTTTGAATGGCATTTTTGGACGTTTCTAACCCATTTTTGCAAATCCCTAAGCACTTTAAAGCCTTTTTTGGCTTTTTCTTTCCAGTTTGCACATCTCTACCCATTTCAAAGCCATTTTTGGCCATTTCTAACCCTTTTTTGCTAATGTCTAAGCACTTTAAAGCCATTTTGGCCATTTCTAACCAATTTTTGCAAATCCCAAAGCACTTTAAAGCCATTTTTGGCATTTGTAACCCATGTTTGCACATCTCTAAGCAATTTTGAATGGCATTTTTGGCCGTTTCTAACCCATTGTTGCAGATCTCTAAGCATTTTTAAGACTTTTTTGTCCTTTTCTATGCAGTTTGTGCATCTCTAACCATTTTGAAGCCATTTTTGGCCATTTCTAACCCTTTTTTGCTAATCTCTAAGCACTTTCAAGCCATTTTTAGCATTTCTAACCCATGTTTGCACATCTCGAAGCAATTTTGAATGGCATTTTTGGCCGTTTCTAACCCATTTTTGCAAATCCCTAAGCACTTTAAAGCCATTTTCAGCATTTCTAACTCGTTATTGCACATCTCTATGCACTTTTAAGCCATTTTGGCCATTCCTAACCCATTTTTGCACATCTCTAAGCACTTTTAAACCATTTTTGGTCCATTTCTAACCCATGTTTGCACATCTCTAAGCAATTTTGAATGGCATTTTTGGCCGTTTCTAACCATTTTTGCAAATCCCTAAGCACTTTAAAGCCATTTTTGGCATTTCTAACCCGTTTTTGGAAATCTCTAAGCACTTTAAAGCCATGTTTGGCATTTCGAACCCATTTTTGCACATCTCTAAGCACTTTTAAACCATTTTTGGCCATTTCTAACCCATGCTTGCTCATCTCTAAGCAATTTTGAATGACATTTTTGGCCATTTCTAACCCATTTTTGCCGATCTCTACGAACTTTTAAGCCTTTTTTGGCCTTTTCTATCCCGTCTGCACATCTCTAACCATTTTGAAGCCATTTTTGGCCATTTCTAACTCATGTTTGCTCATCCCTAAGCAATTCTGAATTGCATTTTTCGCTGTTTCTATCCCATTTTTGCAGATCTCTACGAACTTTTATGCCTTTTTTGGCCTTTTCTATCCAGTTTGCACATCTCTAACCATTTTGAAGCCATTTTTGGCCATTTCTAACCCTTTTTTGCAAATCTCTAAGCACCTTAAAGCCATTTTTAGCATTTCTAACCCATGTTTGCAAATCTCTAAGCACTTTCAAGCCATTTTTAGCATTTCTAACCCATGTTTGCACATCTCTAAGCAATTTTGAATGACATTTTTGGCCATTTCTAACCCATTTTTGCCGATCTCTACTAACTTTTAAGCCTTTTTTGGCCTTTTCTATCCCATCTGCACATCTCTAACAATTATGAAGCCATTTTTGGCCATTTCTAACTCATGTTTGCTCATCCCTAAGCAATTCTGAATTGCATTTTTCGCTGTTTCTAACCCATTTTTGCCGATCTCTACGAACTTTTATGCCTTTTTTGGCCTTTTCTATCCAGTTTGCACACCTCTAACCATTTTGAAGCCATTTTTGGCCATTTCTAACCCTTTTTTGCAAATCTCTAAGCACTTTAAAGCCATTTTTAGCATTTCTAACCCTTGTTTGCACATCTCTAAGCAATTTTGAATGGCATTTTTGGCCGTTTCTAACCCATTTTTGCAAATCCCTAAGCACTTTAAAGCCTTTTTTGGCTTTTTCTTTCCAGTTTGCACATCTCTACCCATTTCAAAGCCATTTTTGGCCATTTCTAACCCTTTTTTGCTAATGTCTAAGCACTTTAAAGCCATTTTGGCCATTTCTAACCAATTTTTGCAAATCCCAAAGCACTTTAAAGCCATTTTTGGCATTTGTAACCCATGTTTGCACATCTCTAAGCAATTTTGAATGGCATTTTTGGAAGTTTCTAACCCATTGTTGCAGATCTCTAAGCATTTTTAAGACTTTTTTGTCCTTTTCTATGCAGTTTGTGCATCTCTAACCATTTTGAAGCCATTTTTGGCCATTTCTAACCCTTTTTTGCTAATCTCTAAGCACTTTCAAGCCATTTTTAGCATTTCTAACCCATGTTTGCACATCTCGAAGCAATTTTGAATGGCATTTTTGGACGTTTCTAACCCATTTTTGCAAATCCCTAAGCACTTTAAAGCCATTTTCAGCATTTCTAACTCGTTATTGCACATCTCTATGCACTTTTAAGCCATTTTGGCCATTCCTAACCCATTTTTGCACATCTCTAAGCACTTTTAAACCATTTTTTGTCCATTTCTAACCCATGTTTGCACATCTCTAAGCAATTTTGAATGGCATTTTTGGCCGTTTCTAACCATTTTTGCAAATCCCTAAGCACTTTAAAGCCATTTTTGGCATTTCTAACCCGTTTTTGGAAATCTCTAAGCACTTTAAAGCCATGTTTGGCATTTCGAACCCATTTTTGCACATCTCTAAGCACTTTTAAACCATTTTTGGCCATTTCTAACCCATGCTTGCTCATCTCTAAGCAATTTTGAATGACATTTTTGGCCATTTCTAACCCATTTTTGCCGATCTCTACGAACTTTTAAGCCTTTTTTGGCCTTTTCTATCCCGTCTGCACATCTCTAACAATTTTGAAGCCATTTTTGGCCATTTCTAACTCATGTTTGCTCATCCCTAAGCAATTCTGAATTGCATTTTTCGCTGTTTCTATCCCATTTTTGCAGATCTCTACGAACTTTTATGCCTTTTTTGGCCTTTTCTATCCAGTTTGCACATCTCTAACCATTTTGAAGCCATTTTTGGCCATTTCTAACCCTTTTTTGCAAATCCCTAAGCACTTTAAAGCCATTTTTAGCATTTCTAACCCATTTTTGCAAATCTCTAAGCACTTTCAAGCCATTTTTAGCATTTCTAACCCATGTTTGCACATCTCTAAGCAATTTTGAATGGCATTTTTGGAGGTTTCTAACCCATGTTTGCACATCTCTAAGCAATTTTGAATGGCATTTTTGGCCGTTTCTAACCCATTTTTGCAAATCCCTTAGCACTTTAAAGCCTTTTTTGGCTTTTTCTTTCCAGTTTGCACATCTCTACCCATTTCAAAGCCATTTTTGGCCATTTCTAACCCTTTTTTGCTAATGTCTAAGCACTTTAAAGCCATTTTGGCCATTTCTAACCAATTTTTGCAAATCCCAAAGCACTTTAAAGCCATTTTTGGCATTTGTAACCCATGTTTGCACATCTCTAAGCAATTTTGAATGGCATTTTTGGCCGTTTCTAACCCATTGTTGCAGATCTCTAAGCATTTTTAAGACTTTTTTGTCCTTTTCTATGCAGTTTGTGCATCTCTAACCATTTTGAAGCCATTTTTGGCCATTTCTAACCCTTTTTTGCTAATCTCTAAGCACTTTCAAGCCATTTTTAGCATTTCTAACCCATGTTTGCACATCTCGAAGCAATTTTGAATGGCATTTTTGGCCGTTTCTAACCCATTTTTGCAAATCCCTAAGCACTTTAAAGCCATTTTCAGCATTTCTAACTCGTTATTGCACATCTCTATGCACTTTTAAGCCATTTTGGCCATTCCTAACCCATTTTTGCACATCTCTAAGCACTTTTAAACCATTTTTTGTCCATTTCTAACCCATGTTTGCACATCTCTAAGCAATTTTGAATGGCATTTTTGGCCGTTTCTAACCATTTTTGCAAATCCCTAAGCACTTTAAAGCCATTTTTGGCATTTCTAACCCGTTTTTGGAAATCTCTAAGCACTTTAAAGCCATGTTTGGCATTTCGAACCCATTTTTGCACATCTCTAAGCACTTTTAAACCATTTTTGGCCATTTCTAACCCATGCTTGCTCATCTCTAAGCAATTTTGAATGACATTTTTGGCCATTTCTAACCCATTTTTGCCGATCTCTACGAACTTTTAAGCCTTTTTTGGCCTTTTCTATCCCGTCTGCACATCTCTAACAATTTTGAAGCCATTTTTGGCCATTTCTAACTCATGTTTGCTCATCCCTAAGCAATTCTGAATTGCATTTTTCGCTGTTTCTATCCCATTTTTGCAGATCTCTACGAACTTTTATGCCTTTTTTGGCCTTTTCTATCCAGTTTGCACATCTCTAACCATTTTGAAGCCATTTTTGGCCATTTCTAACCCTTTTTTGCAAATCTCTAAGCACCTTAAAGCCATTTTTAGCATTTCTAACCCATTTTTGCAAATCTCTAAGCACTTTCAAGCCATTTTTAGCATTTCTAACCCATGTTTGCACATCTCTAAGCAATTTTGAATGGCATTTTTGGAGGTTTCTAACCCATGTTTGCACATCTCTAAGCAATTTTGAATGGCATTTTTGGCCGTTTCTAACCCATTTTTGCAAATCCCTTAGCACTTTAAAGCCTTTTTTGGCTTTTTCTTTCCAGTTTGCACATCTCTACCCATTTCAAAGCCATTTTTGGCCATTTCTAACCCTTTTTTGCTAATGTCTAAGCACTTTAAAGCCATTTTGGCCATTTCTAACCAATTTTTGCAAATCCCAAAGCACTTTAAAGCCATTTTTGGCATTTGTAACCCATGTTTGCACATCTCTAAGCAATTTTGAATGGCATTTTTGGCCGTTTCTAACCCATTGTTGCAGATCTCTAAGCATTTTTAAGACTTTTTTGTCCTTTTCTATGCAGTTTGTGCATCTCTAACCATTTTGAAGCCATTTTTGGCCATTTCTAACCCTTTTTTGCAAATCTCTAAGCACTTTAAAGCCATTTTTAGCATTTCTAACCCTTGTTTGCACATCTCTAAGCAATTTTGAATGGCATTTTTGGCCGTTTCTAACCCATTTTTGCAAATCCCTAAGCACTTTAAAGCCTTTTTTGGCTTTTTCTTTCCAGTTTGCACATCTCTACCCATTTCAAAGCCATTTTTGGCCATTTCTAACCCTTTTTTGCTAATGTCTAAGCACTTTAAAGCCATTTTGGCCATTTCTAACCAATTTTTGCAAATCCCAAAGCACTTTAAAGCCATTTTTGGCATTTGTAACCCATGTTTGCACATCTCTAAGCAATTTTGAATGGCATTTTTGGAAGTTTCTAACCCATTGTTGCAGATCTCTAAGCATTTTTAAGACTTTTTTGTCCTTTTCTATGCAGTTTGTGCATCTCTAACCATTTTGAAGCCATTTTTGGCCATTTCTAACCCTTTTTTGCTAATCTCTAAGCACTTTCAAGCCATTTTTAGCATTTCTAACCCATGTTTGCACATCTCGAAGCAATTTTGAATGGCATTTTTGGACGTTTCTAACCCATTTTTGCAAATCCCTAAGCACTTTAAAGCCATTTTCAGCATTTCTAACTCGTTATTGCACATCTCTATGCACTTTTAAGCCATTTTGGCCATTCCTAACCCATTTTTGCACATCTCTAAGCACTTTTAAACCATTTTTTGTCCATTTCTAACCCATGTTTGCACATCTCTAAGCAATTTTGAATGGCATTTTTGGCCGTTTCTAACCATTTTTGCAAATCCCTAAGCACTTTAAAGCCATTTTTGGCATTTCTAACCCGTTTTTGGAAATCTCTAAGCACTTTAAAGCCATGTTTGGCATTTCGAACCCATTTTTGCACATCTCTAAGCACTTTTAAACCATTTTTGGCCATTTCTAACCCATGCTTGCTCATCTCTAAGCAATTTTGAATGACATTTTTGGCCATTTCTAACCCATTTTTGCCGATCTCTACGAACTTTTAAGCCTTTTTTGGCCTTTTCTATCCCGTCTGCACATCTCTAACAATTTTGAAGCCATTTTTGGCCATTTCTAACTCATGTTTGCTCATCCCTAAGCAATTCTGAATTGCATTTTTCGCTGTTTCTATCCCATTTTTGCAGATCTCTACGAACTTTTATGCCTTTTTTGGCCTTTTCTATCCAGTTTGCACATCTCTAACCATTTTGAAGCCATTTTTGGCCATTTCTAACCCTTTTTTGCAAATCCCTAAGCACTTTAAAGCCATTTTTAGCATTTCTAACCCATTTTTGCAAATCTCTAAGCACTTTCAAGCCATTTTTAGCATTTCTAACCCATGTTTGCACATCTCTAAGCAATTTTGAATGGCATTTTTGGAGGTTTCTAACCCATGTTTGCACATCTCTAAGCAATTTTGAATGGCATTTTTGGCCGTTTCTAACCCATTTTTGCAAATCCCTTAGCACTTTAAAGCCTTTTTTGGCTTTTTCTTTCCAGTTTGCACATCTCTACCCATTTCAAAGCCATTTTTGGCCATTTCTAACCCTTTTTTGCTAATGTCTAAGCACTTTAAAGCCATTTTGGCCATTTCTAACCAATTTTTGCAAATCCCAAAGCACTTTAAAGCCATTTTTGGCATTTGTAACCCATGTTTGCACATCTCTAAGCAATTTTGAATGGCATTTTTGGCCGTTTCTAACCCATTGTTGCAGATCTCTAAGCATTTTTAAGACTTTTTTGTCCTTTTCTATGCAGTTTGTGCATCTCTAACCATTTTGAAGCCATTTTTGGCCATTTCTAACCCTTTTTTGCTAATCTCTAAGCACTTTCAAGCCATTTTTAGCATTTCTAACCCATGTTTGCACATCTCGAAGCAATTTTGAATGGCATTTTTGGCCGTTTCTAACCCATTTTTGCAAATCCCTAAGCACTTTAAAGCCATTTTCAGCATTTCTAACTCGTTATTGCACATCTCTATGCACTTTTAAGCCATTTTGGCCATTCCTAACCCATTTTTGCACATCTCTAAGCACTTTTAAACCATTTTTTGTCCATTTCTAACCCATGTTTGCACATCTCTAAGCAATTTTGAATGGCATTTTTGGCCGTTTCTAACCATTTTTGCAAATCCCTAAGCACTTTAAAGCCATTTTTGGCATTTCTAACCCGTTTTTGGAAATCTCTAAGCACTTTAAAGCCATGTTTGGCATTTCGAACCCATTTTTGCACATCTCTAAGCACTTTTAAACCATTTTTGGCCATTTCTAACCCATGCTTGCTCATCTCTAAGCAATTTTGAATGACATTTTTGGCCATTTCTAACCCATTTTTGCCGATCTCTACGAACTTTTAAGCCTTTTTTGGCCTTTTCTATCCCGTCTGCACATCTCTAACAATTTTGAAGCCATTTTTGGCCATTTCTAACTCATGTTTGCTCATCCCTAAGCAATTCTGAATTGCATTTTTCGCTGTTTCTATCCCATTTTTGCAGATCTCTACGAACTTTTATGCCTTTTTTGGCCTTTTCTATCCAGTTTGCACATCTCTAACCATTTTGAAGCCATTTTTGGCCATTTCTAACCCTTTTTTGCAAATCTCTAAGCACCTTAAAGCCATTTTTAGCATTTCTAACCCATTTTTGCAAATCTCTAAGCACTTTCAAGCCATTTTTAGCATTTCTAACCCATGTTTGCACATCTCTAAGCAATTTTGAATGGCATTTTTGGAGGTTTCTAACCCATGTTTGCACATCTCTAAGCAATTTTGAATGGCATTTTTGGCCGTTTCTAACCCATTTTTGCAAATCCCTTAGCACTTTAAAGCCTTTTTTGGCTTTTTCTTTCCAGTTTGCACATCTCTACCCATTTCAAAGCCATTTTTGGCCATTTCTAACCCTTTTTTGCTAATGTCTAAGCACTTTAAAGCCATTTTGGCCATTTCTAACCAATTTTTGCAAATCCCAAAGCACTTTAAAGCCATTTTTGGCATTTGTAACCCATGTTTGCACATCTCTAAGCAATTTTGAATGGCATTTTTGGCCGTTTCTAACCCATTGTTGCAGATCTCTAAGCATTTTTAAGACTTTTTTGTCCTTTTCTATGCAGTTTGTGCATCTCTAACCATTTTGAAGCCATTTTTGGCCATTTCTAACCCTTTTTTGCAAATCTCTAAGCACTTTAAAGCCATTTTTAGCATTTCTAACCCTTGTTTGCACATCTCTAAGCAATTTTGAATGGCATTTTTGGCCGTTTCTAACCCATTTTTGCAAATCCCTAAGCACTTTAAAGCCTTTTTTGGCTTTTTCTTTCCAGTTTGCACATCTCTACCCATTTCAAAGCCATTTTTGGCCATTTCTAACCCTTTTTTGCTAATGTCTAAGCACTTTAAAGCCATTTTGGCCATTTCTAACCAATTTTTGCAAATCCCAAAGCACTTTAAAGCCATTTTTGGCATTTGTAACCCATGTTTGCACATCTCTAAGCAATTTTGAATGGCATTTTTGGAAGTTTCTAACCCATTGTTGCAGATCTCTAAGCATTTTTAAGACTTTTTTGTCCTTTTCTATGCAGTTTGTGCATCTCTAACCATTTTGAAGCCATTTTTGGCCATTTCTAACCCTTTTTTGCTAATCTCTAAGCACTTTCAAGCCATTTTTAGCATTTCTAACCCATGTTTGCACATCTCGAAGCAATTTTGAATGGCATTTTTGGACGTTTCTAACCCATTTTTGCAAATCCCTAAGCACTTTAAAGCCATTTTCAGCATTTCTAACTCGTTATTGCACATCTCTATGCACTTTTAAGCCATTTTGGCCATTCCTAACCCATTTTTGCACATCTCTAAGCACTTTTAAACCATTTTTTGTCCATTTCTAACCCATGTTTGCACATCTCTAAGCAATTTTGAATGGCATTTTTGGCCGTTTCTAACCATTTTTGCAAATCCCTAAGCACTTTAAAGCCATTTTTGGCATTTCTAACCCGTTTTTGGAAATCTCTAAGCACTTTAAAGCCATGTTTGGCATTTCGAACCCATTTTTGCACATCTCTAAGCACTTTTAAACCATTTTTGGCCATTTCTAACCCATGCTTGCTCATCTCTAAGCAATTTTGAATGACATTTTTGGCCATTTCTAACCCATTTTTGCCGATCTCTACGAACTTTTAAGCCTTTTTTGGCCTTTTCTATCCCGTCTGCACATCTCTAACAATTTTGAAGCCATTTTTGGCCATTTCTAACTCATGTTTGCTCATCCCTAAGCAATTCTGAATTGCATTTTTCGCTGTTTCTATCCCATTTTTGCAGATCTCTACGAACTTTTATGCCTTTTTTGGCCTTTTCTATCCAGTTTGCACATCTCTAACCATTTTGAAGCCATTTTTGGCCATTTCTAACCCTTTTTTGCAAATCCCTAAGCACTTTAAAGCCATTTTTAGCATTTCTAACCCATTTTTGCAAATCTCTAAGCACTTTCAAGCCATTTTTAGCATTTCTAACCCATGTTTGCACATCTCTAAGCAATTTTGAATGGCATTTTTGGAGGTTTCTAACCCATGTTTGCACATCTCTAAGCAATTTTGAATGGCATTTTTGGCCGTTTCTAACCCATTTTTGCAAATCCCTTAGCACTTTAAAGCCTTTTTTGGCTTTTTCTTTCCAGTTTGCACATCTCTACCCATTTCAAAGCCATTTTTGGCCATTTCTAACCCTTTTTTGCTAATGTCTAAGCACTTTAAAGCCATTTTGGCCATTTCTAACCAATTTTTGCAAATCCCAAAGCACTTTAAAGCCATTTTTGGCATTTGTAACCCATGTTTGCACATCTCTAAGCAATTTTGAATGGCATTTTTGGCCGTTTCTAACCCATTGTTGCAGATCTCTAAGCATTTTTAAGACTTTTTTGTCCTTTTCTATGCAGTTTGTGCATCTCTAACCATTTTGAAGCCATTTTTGGCCATTTCTAACCCTTTTTTGCTAATCTCTAAGCACTTTCAAGCCATTTTTAGCATTTCTAACCCATGTTTGCACATCTCGAAGCAATTTTGAATGGCATTTTTGGCCGTTTCTAACCCATTTTTGCAAATCCCTAAGCACTTTAAAGCCATTTTCAGCATTTCTAACTCGTTATTGCACATCTCTATGCACTTTTAAGCCATTTTGGCCATTCCTAACCCATTTTTGCACATCTCTAAGCACTTTTAAACCATTTTTTGTCCATTTCTAACCCATGTTTGCACATCTCTAAGCAATTTTGAATGGCATTTTTGGCCGTTTCTAACCATTTTTGCAAATCCCTAAGCACTTTAAAGCCATTTTTGGCATTTCTAACCCGTTTTTGGAAATCTCTAAGCACTTTAAAGCCATGTTTGGCATTTCGAACCCATTTTTGCACATCTCTAAGCACTTTTAAACCATTTTTGGCCATTTCTAACCCATGCTTGCTCATCTCTAAGCAATTTTGAATGACATTTTTGGCCATTTCTAACCCATTTTTGCCGATCTCTACGAACTTTTAAGCCTTTTTTGGCCTTTTCTATCCCGTCTGCACATCTCTAACAATTTTGAAGCCATTTTTGGCCATTTCTAACTCATGTTTGCTCATCCCTAAGCAATTCTGAATTGCATTTTTCGCTGTTTCTATCCCATTTTTGCAGATCTCTACGAACTTTTATGCCTTTTTTGGCCTTTTCTATCCAGTTTGCACATCTCTAACCATTTTGAAGCCATTTTTGGCCATTTCTAACCCTTTTTTGCAAATCTCTAAGCACCTTAAAGCCATTTTTAGCATTTCTAACCCATTTTTGCAAATCTCTAAGCACTTTCAAGCCATTTTTAGCATTTCTAACCCATGTTTGCACATCTCTAAGCAATTTTGAATGGCATTTTTGGAGGTTTCTAACCCATGTTTGCACATCTCTAAGCAATTTTGAATGGCATTTTTGGCCGTTTCTAACCCATTTTTGCAAATCCCTTAGCACTTTAAAGCCTTTTTTGGCTTTTTCTTTCCAGTTTGCACATCTCTACCCATTTCAAAGCCATTTTTGGCCATTTCTAACCCTTTTTTGCTAATGTCTAAGCACTTTAAAGCCATTTTGGCCATTTCTAACCAATTTTTGCAAATCCCAAAGCACTTTAAAGCCATTTTTGGCATTTGTAACCCATGTTTGCACATCTCTAAGCAATTTTGAATGGCATTTTTGGCCGTTTCTAACCCATTGTTGCAGATCTCTAAGCATTTTTAAGACTTTTTTGTCCTTTTCTATGCAGTTTGTGCATCTCTAACCATTTTGAAGCCATTTTTGGCCATTTCTAACCCTTTTTTGCTAATCTCTAAGCACTTTCAAGCCATTTTTAGCATTTCTAACCCATGTTTGCACATCTCGAAGCAATTTTGAATGGCATTTTTGGCCGTTTCTAACCCATTTTTGCAAATCCCTAAGCACTTTAAAGCCATTTTCAGCATTTCTAACTCGTTATTGCACATCTCTATGCACTTTTAAGCCATTTTGGCCATTCCTAACCCATTTTTGCACATCTCTAAGCACTTTTAAACCATTTTTGGTCCATTTCTAACCCATGTTTGCACATCTCTAAGCAATTTTGAATGGCATTTTTGGCCGTTTCTAACCATTTTTGCAAATCCCTAAGCACTTTAAAGCCATTTTTGGCATTTCTAACCCGTTTTTGGAAATCTCTAAGCACTTTAAAGCCATGTTTGGCATTTCGAACCCATTTTTGCACATCTCTAAGCACTTTTAAACCATTTTTGGCCATTTCTAACCCATGCTTGCTCATCTCTAAGCAATTTTGAATGACATTTTTGGCCATTTCTAACCCATTTTTGCCGATCTCTACGAACTTTTAAGCCTTTTTTGGCCTTTTCTATCCCGTCTGCACATCTCTAACAATTTTGAAGCCATTTTTGGCCATTTCTAACTCATGTTTGCTCATCCCTAAGCAATTCTGAATTGCATTTTTCGCTGTTTCTATCCCATTTTTGCAGATCTCTACGAACTTTTATGCCTTTTTTGGCCTTTTCTATCCAGTTTGCACATCTCTAACCATTTTGAAGCCATTTTTGGCCATTTCTAACCCTTTTTTGCAAATCTCTAAGCACCTTAAAGCCATTTTTAGCATTTCTAACCCATGTTTGCAAATCTCTAAGCACTTTCAAGCCATTTTTAGCATTTCTAACCCATGTTTGCACATCTCTAAGCAATTTTGAATGACATTTTTGGCCATTTCTAACCCATTTTTGCCGATCTCTACTAACTTTTAAGCCTTTTTTGGCCTTTTCTATCCCATCTGCACATCTCTAACAATTATGAAGCCATTTTTGGCCATTTCTAACTCATGTTTGCTCATCCCTAAGCAATTCTGAATTGCATTTTTCGCTGTTTCTAACCCATTTTTGCAGATCTCTACGAACTTTTATGCCTTTTTTGGCCTTTTCTATCCAGTTTGCACACCTCTAACCATTTTGAAGCCATTTTTGGCCATTTCTAACCTTTTTTTGCAAATCTCTAAGCACTTTAAAGCCATTTTTAGCATTTCTAACCTATTTTTGCAAATCTCTAAGCACTTTCAAGCCATTTTTAGCATTTCTAACCCATGTTTGCACATCTCTAAGCAATTTTGAATGGCATTTTTGGACGTTTCTAACCCATGTTTGCACATCTCTAAGCAATTTTGAATGGCATTTTTGGCCGTTTCTAACCCATTTTTGCAAATCCCTAAGCACTTTAAAGCCTTTTTTGGCTTTTTCTTTCCAGTTTGCACATCTCTACCCATTTCAAAGCCATTTTTGGCCATTTCTAACCCTTTTTTGCTAATGTCTAAGCACTTTAAAGCCATTTTGGCCATTTCTAACCAATTTTTGCAAATCCCAAAGCACTTTAAAGCCATTTTTGGCATTTGTAACCCATGTTTGCACATCTCTAAGCAATTTTGAATGGCATTTTTGGCCGTTTCTAACCCATTGTTGCAGATCTCTAAGCATTTTTAAGACTTTTTTGTCCTTTTCTATGCAGTTTGTGCATCTCTAACCATTTTGAAGCCATTTTTGGCCATTTCTAACCCTTTTTTGCTAATCTCTAAGCACTTTCAAGCCATTTTTAGCATTTCTAACCCATGTTTGCACATCTCGAAGCAATTTTGAATGGCATTTTGGCCGTTTCTAACCCATTTTTGCAAATCCCTAAGCACTTTAAAGCCATTTTCAGCATTTCTAACTCGTTATTGCACATCTCTATGCACTTTTAAGCCATTTTGGCCATTCCTAACCCATTTTTGCACATCTCTAAGCACTTTTAAACCATTTTTGGTCCATTTCTAACCCATGTTTGCACATCTCTAAGCAATTTTGAATGGCATTTTTGGCCGTTTCTAACCATTTTTGCAAATCCCTAAGCACTTTAAAGCCATTTTTGGCATTTCTAACCCGTTTTTGGAAATCTCTAAGCACTTTAAAGCCATGTTTGGCATTTCGAACCCATTTTTGCACATCTCTAAGCACTTTTAAACCATTTTTGGCCATTTCTAACCCATGCTTGCTCATCTCTAAGCAATTTTGAATGACATTTTTGGCCATTTCTAACCCATCTTTGCCGATCTCTACGAACTTTTAAGCCTTTTTTGGCCTTTTCTATCCCGTCTGCACATCTCTAACAATTTTGAAGCCATTTTTGGCCATTTCTAACTCATGTTTGCTCATCCCTAAGCAATTCTGAATTGCATTTTTCGCTGTTTCTAACCCATTTTTGCAGATCTCTACGAACTTTTATGCCTTTTTTGGCCTTTTCTATCCAGTTTGCACATCTCTAACCATTTTGAAGCCATTTTTGGCCATTTCTAACCCTTTTTTGCAAATCTCTAAGCACCTTAAAGCCATTTTTAGCATTTCTAACCCATGTTTGCAAATCTCTAAGCACTTTCAAGCCATTTTTAGCATTTCTAACCCATGTTTGCACATCTCTAAGCAATTTTGAATGACATTTTTGGCCATTTCTAACCCATTTTTGCCGATCTCTACGAACTTTTAAGCCTTTTTTGGCCTTTTCTATCCCGTCTGCACATCTCTAACAATTATTATGCCATTTTTGGCCATTTCTAACTCATGTTTGCTCATCCCTAAGCAATTCTGAATTGCATTTTTCGCTGTTTCTAACCCATTTTTGCAGATCTCTACGAACTTTTATGCCTTTTTTGGCCTTTTCTATCCAGTTTGCACACCTCTAACCATTTTGAAGCCATTTTTGGCCATTTCTAACCTTTTTTTGCAAATCTCTAAGCACTTTAAAGCCATTTTTAGCATTTCTAACCTATTTTTGCAAATCTCTAAGCACTTTCAAGCCATTTTTAGCATTTCTAACCCATGTTTGCACATCTCTAAGCAATTTTGAATGGCATTTTTGGACGTTTCTAACCCTTGTTTGCACATCTCTAAGCAATTTTGAATGGCATTTTTGGCCGTTTCTAACCCATTTTTGCAAATCCCTAAGCACTTTAAAGCCTTTTTTGGCTTTTTCTTTCCAGTTTGCACATCTCTACCCATTTCAAAGCCATTTTTGGCCATTTCTAACCCTTTTTTGCTAATGTCTAAGCACTTTAAAGCCATTTTGGCCATTTCTAACCAATTTTTGCAAATCCCAAAGCACTTTAAAGCCATTTTTGGCATTTGTAACCCATGTTTGCACATCTCTAAGCAATTTTGAATGGCATTTTTGGCCGTTTCTAACCCATTGTTGCAGATCTCTAAGCATTTTTAAGACTTTTTTGTCCTTTTCTATGCAGTTTGTGCATCTCTAACCATTTTGAAGCCATTTTTGGCCATTTCTAACCCTTTTTTGCTAATCTCTAAGCACTTTCAAGCCATTTTTAGCATTTCTAACCCATGTTTGCACATCTCGAAGCAATTTTGAATGGCATTTTTGGACGTTTCTAACCCATTTTTGCAAATCCCTAAGCACTTTAAAGCCATTTTCAGCATTTCTAACTCGTTATTGCACATCTCTATGCACTTTTAAGCCATTTTGGCCATTCCTAACCCATTTTTGCACATCTCTAAGCACTTTTAAACCATTTTTTGTCCATTTCTAACCCATGTTTGCACATCTCTAAGCAATTTTGAATGGCATTTTTGGCCGTTTCTAACCATTTTTGCAAATCCCTAAGCACTTTAAAGCCATTTTTGGCATTTCTAACCCGTTTTTGGAAATCTCTAAGCACTTTAAAGCCATGTTTGGCATTTCGAACCCATTTTTGCACATCTCTAAGCACTTTTAAACCATTTTTGGCCATTTCTAACCCATGCTTGCTCATCTCTAAGCAATTTTGAATGACATTTTTGGCCATTTCTAACCCATTTTTGCCGATCTCTACGAACTTTTAAGCCTTTTTTGGCCTTTTCTATCCCGTCTGCACATCTCTAACAATTTTGAAGCCATTTTTGGCCATTTCTAACTCATGTTTGCTCATCCCTAAGCAATTCTGAATTGCATTTTTCGCTGTTTCTATCCCATTTTTGCAGATCTCTACGAACTTTTATGCCTTTTTTGGCCTTTTCTATCCAGTTTGCACATCTCTAACCATTTTGAAGCCATTTTTGGCCATTTCTAACCCTTTTTTTCAAATCTCTAAGCACTTTAAAGCCATTTTTAGCATTTCTAACCCATTTTTGCAAATCTCTAAGCACTTTCAAGCCATTTTTAGCATTTCTAACCCATGTTTGCACATCTCTAAGCAATTTTGAATGGCATTTTTGGCCGTTTCTAACCCATTTTTGCAAATCCCTAAGCACTTTAAAGCCTTTTTTGGCTTTTTCTTTCCAGTTTGCACATCTCTACCCATTTCAAAGCCATTTTTGGCCATTTCTAACCCTTTTTTGCTAATGTCTAAGCACTTTAAAGCCATTTTGGCCATTTCTAACCAATTTTTGCAAATCCCAAAGCACTTTAAAGCCATTTTTGGCATTTGTAACCCATGTTTGCACATCTCTAAGCAATTTTGAATGGCATTTTTGGCCGTTTCTAACCCATTGTTGCAGATCTCTAAGCATTTTTAAGACTTTTTTGTCCTTTTCTATGCAGTTTGTGCATCTCTAACCATTTTGAAGCCATTTTTGGCCATTTCTAACCCTTTTTTGCTAATCTCTAAGCACTTTCAAGCCATTTTTAGCATTTCTAACCCATGTTTGCACATCTCGAAGCAATTTTGAATGGCATTTTTGGACGTTTCTAACCCATTTTTGCAAATCCCTAAGCACTTTAAAGCCATTTTCAGCATTTCTAACTCGTTATTGCACATCTCTATGCACTTTTAAGCCATTTTGGCCATTCCTAACCCATTTTTGCACATCTCTAAGCACTTTTAAACCATTTTTTGTCCATTTCTAACCCATGTTTGCACATCTCTAAGCAATTTTGAATGGCATTTTTGGCCGTTTCTAACCATTTTTGCAAATCCCTAAGCACTTTAAAGCCATTTTTGGCATTTCTAACCCGTTTTTGGAAATCTCTAAGCACTTTAAAGCCATGTTTGGCATTTCGAACCCATTTTTGCACATCTCTAAGCACTTTTAAACCATTTTTGGCCATTTCTAACCCATGCTTGCTCATCTCTAAGCAATTTTGAATGACATTTTTGGCCATTTCTAACCCATTTTTGCCGATCTCTACGAACTTTTAAGCCTTTTTTGGCCTTTTCTATCCCGTCTGCACATCTCTAACAATTTTGAAGCCATTTTTGGCCATTTCTAACTCATGTTTGCTCATCCCTAAGCAATTCTGAATTGCATTTTTCGCTGTTTCTATCCCATTTTTGCAGATCTCTACGAACTTTTATGCCTTTTTTGGCCT
Source organism: Lathamus discolor (assembly GCF_037157495.1). Taxonomy (NCBI): domain Eukaryota; kingdom Metazoa; phylum Chordata; class Aves; order Psittaciformes; family Psittacidae; genus Lathamus; species Lathamus discolor. Next base: position 29,829,698 of record NC_088908.1, read on the forward strand.
TTTCTATCCAGTTTGCACATCTCTAACCATTTTGAAGCCATTTTTGGCCATTTCTAACCCTTTTTTGCAAATCTCTAAGCACCTTAAAGCCATTTTTAGCATTTCTAACCCATGTTTGCAAATCTCTAAGCACTTTCAAGCCATTTTTAGCATTTCTAACCCATGTTTGCACATCTCTAAGCAATTTTGAATGACATTTTTGGCCATTTCTAACCCATTTTTGCCGATCTCTACGAACTTTTAAGCCTTTTTTGGCCTTTTCTATCCCGTCTGCACATCTCTAACAATTATGAAGCCATTTTTGGCCATTTCTGACTCATGTTTGCTCATCCCTAAGCAATTCTGAATTGCATTTTTCGCTGTTTCTAACCCATTTTTGCAGATCTCTACGAACTTTTATGCCTTTTTTGGCCTTTTCTATCCAGTTTGCACACCTCTAACCATTTTGAAGCCATTTTTGGCCATTTCTAACCTTTTTTTGCAAATCTCTAAGCACTTTAAAGCCATTTTTAGCATTTCTAACCTATTTTTGCAAATCTCTAAGCACTTTCAAGCCATTTTTAGCATTTCTAACCCATGTTTGCACATATCTAAGCAATTTTGAATGGCATTTTTGGACGTTTCTAACCCATGTTTGCACATCTCTAAGCAATTTTGAATGGCATTTTTGGCCGTTTCTAACCCATTTTTGCAAATCCCTAAGCACTTTAAAGCCTTTTTTGGCTTTTTCTTTCCAGTTTGCACATCTCTACCCATTTCAAAGCCATTTTTGGCCATTTCTAACCCTTTTTTGCTAATGTCTAAGCACTTTAAAGCCATTTTGGCCATTTCTAACCAATTTTTGCAAATCCCAAAGCACTTTAAAGCCATTTTTGGCATTTGTAACCCATGTTTGCACATCTCTAAGCAATTTTGAATGGCATTTTTGGCCGTTTCTAACCCATTGTTGCAGATCTCTAAGCATTTTTAAGACTTTTTTGTCCTTTTCTATGCAGTTTGTGCATCTCTAACCATTTTGAAGCCATTTTTGGCCATTTCTAACCCTTTTTTGCTAATCTCTAAGCACTTTCAAGCCATTTTTAGCATTTCTAACCCATGTTTGCACATCTCGAAGCAATTTTGAATGGCATTTTTGGACGTTTCTAACCCATTTTTGCAAATCCCTAAGCACTTTAAAGCCATTTTCAGCATTTCTAACTCGTTATTGCACATCTCTATGCACTTTTAAGCCATTTTGGCCATTCCTAACCCATTTTTGCACATCTCTAAGCACTTTTAAACCATTTTTTGTCCATTTCTAACCCATGTTTGCACATCTCTAAGCAATTTTGAATGGCATTTTTGGCCGTTTCTAACCATTTTTGCAAATCCCTAAGCACTTTAAAGCCATTTTTGGCATTTCTAACCCGTTTTTGGAAATCTCTAAGCACTTTAAAGCCATGTTTGGCATTTCGAACCCATTTTTGCACATCTCTAAGCACTTTTAAACCATTTTTGGCCATTTCTAACCCATGCTTGCTCATCTCTAAGCAATTTTGAATGACATTTTTGGCCATTTCTAACCCATTTTTGCCGATCTCTACGAACTTTTAAGCCTTTTTTGGCCTTTTCTATCCCGTCTGCACATCTCTAACAATTTTGAAGCCATTTTTGGCCATTTCTAACTCATGTTTGCTCATCCCTAAGCAATTCTGAATTGCATTTTTCGCTGTTTCTATCCCATTTTTGCAGATCTCTACGAACTTTTATGCCTTTTTTGGCCTTTTCTATCCAGTTTGCACATCTCTAACCATTTTGAAGCCATTTTTGGCCATTTCTAACCCTTTTTTGCAAATCTCTAAGCACTTTAAAGCCATTTTTAGCATTTCTAACCCATGTTTGCACATCTCTAAGCAATTTTGAATGGCATTTTTGGACGTTTCTAACCCATGTTTGCACATCTCTAAGCAATTTTGAATGGCATTTTTGGCCGTTTCTAACCCATTTTTGCAAATCCCTAAGCACTTTAAAGCCTTTTTTGGCTTTTTCTTTCCAGTTTGCACATCTCTACCCATTTCAAAGCCATTTTTGGCCATTTCTAACCCTTTTTTGCTAATGTCTAAGCACTTTAAAGCCATTTTGGCCATTTCTAACCAATTTTTGCAAATCCCAAAGCACTTTAAAGCCATTTTTGGCATTTGTAACCCATGTTTGCACATCTCTAAGCAATTTTGAATGGCATTTTTGGCCGTTTCTAACCCATTGTTGCAGATCTCTAAGCATTTTTAAGACTTTTTTGTCCTTTTCTATGCAGTTTGTGCATCTCTAACCATTTTGAAGCCATTTTTGGCCATTTCTAACCCTTTTTTGCTAATCTCTAAGCACTTTCAAGCCATTTTTAGCATTTCTAACCCATGTTTGCACAACTCGAAGCAATTTTGAATGGCATTTTTGGACGTTTCTAACCCATTTTTGCAAATCCCTAAGCACTTTAAAGCCATTTTCAGCATTTCTAACTCGTTATTGCACATCTCTATGCACTTTTAAGCCATTTTGGCCATTCCTAACCCATTTTTGCACATCTCTAAGCACTTTGAAACCATTTTTGGTCCATTTCTAACCCATGTTTGCACATCTCTAAGCAATTTTGAATGGCATTTTTGGCCGTTTCTAACCATTTTTGCAAATCCCTAAGCACTTTAAAGCCATTTTTGGCATTTCTAACCCGTTTTTGGAAATCTCTAAGCACTTTAAAGCCATGTTTGGCATTTCGAACCCATTTTTGCACATCTCTAAGCACTTTTAAACCATTTTTGGCCATTTCTAACCCATGCTTGCTCATCTCTAAGCAATTTTGAATGACATTTTTGGCCATTTCTAACCCATTTTTGCCGATCTCTACGAACTTTTAAGCCTTTTTTGGCCTTTTCTATCCCGTCTGCACATCTCTAACAATTTTGAAGCCATTTTTGGCCATTTCTAACTCATGTTTGCTCATCCCTAAGCAATTCTGAATTGCATTTTTCGCTGTTTCTATCCCATTTTTGCAGATCTCTACGAACTTTTATGCCTTTTTTGGCCTTTTCTATCCAGTTTGCACATCTCTAACCATTTTGAAGCCATTTTTGGCCATTTCTAACCCTTTTTTGCAAATCTCTAAGCACTTTAAAGCCATTTTTAGCATTTCTAACCCATTTTTGCAAATCTCTAAGCACTTTCAAGCCATTTTTAGCATTTCTAACCCATGTTTGCACATCTCTAAGCAATTTTGAATGGCATTTTTGGACGTTTCTAACCCATGTTTGCACATCTCTAAGCAATTTTGAATGGCATTTTTGGCCGTTTCTAACCCATTTTTGCAAATCCCTAAGCACTTTAAAGCCTTTTTTGGCTTTTTCTTTCCAGTTTGCACATCTCTACCCATTTCAAAGCCATTTTTGGCCATTTCTAACCCTTTTTTGCTAATGTCTAAGCACTTTAAAGCCATTTTGGCCATTTCTAACCAATTTTTGCAAATCCCAAAGCACTTTAAAGCCATTTTTGGCATTTGTAACCCATGTTTGCACATCTCTAAGCAATTTTGAATGGCATTTTTGGCCGTTTCTAACCCATTGTTGCAGATCTCTAAGCATTTTTAAGACTTTTTTGTCCTTTTCTATGCAGTTTGTGCATCTCTAACCATTTTGAAGCCATTTTTGGCCATTTCTAACCCTTTTTTGCTAATCTCTAAGCACTTTCAAGCCATTTTTAGCATTTCTAACCCATGTTTGCACATCTCGAAGCAATTTTGAATGGCATTTTTGGACGTTTCTAACCCATTTTTGCAAATCCCTAAGCACTTTAAAGCCATTTTCAGCATTTCTAACTCGTTATTGCACATCTCTATGCACTTTTAAGCCATTTTGGCAATTCCTAACCCATTTTTGCACATCTCTAAGCACTTTTAAACCATTTTTTGTCCATTTCTAACCCATGTTTGCACATCTCTAAGCAATTTTGAATGGCATTTTTGGCCGTTTCTAACCCATTTTTGCAAATCCCTAAGCACTTTAAAGCCTTTTTTGGCTTTTTCTTTCCCGTTTGCACATCTCTACCCATTTCAAAGCCATTTTTGGCCATTTCTAACCCTTTTTTGCTAATGTCTAAGCACTTTAAAGCCATTTTGGCCATTTCTAACCAATTTTTGCAAATCCCAAAGCACTTTAAAGCCATTTTTGGCATTTGTAACCCATGTTTGCACATCTCTAAGCAATTTTGAATGGCATTTTTGGCCGTTTCTAACCCATTGTTGCAGATCTCTAAGCATTTTTAAGAGTTTTTTGTCCTTTTCTATGCAGTTTGTGCATCTCTAACCATTTTGAAGCCATTTTTGGCCATTTCTAACCCTTTTTTGCTAATCTCTAAGCACTTTCAAGCCATTTTTAGCATTTCTAACCCATGTTTGCACATCTCGAAGCAATTTTGAATGGCATTTTTGGACGTTTCTAACCATTTTTGCAAATCCCTAAGCACTTTAAAGCCATTTTTGGCATTTCTAACCCGTTTTTGGAAATCTCTAAGCACTTTAAAGCCATGTTTGGCATTTCGAACCCATTTTTGCACATCTCTAAGCACTTTTAAACCATTTTTGGCCATTTCTAACCCATGCTTGCTCATCTCTAAGCAATTTTGAATGACATTTTTGGCCATTTCTAACCCATTTTTGCCGATCTCTACGAACTTTTAAGCCTTTTTTGGCCTTTTCTATCCCGTCTGCACATCTCTAACAATTTTGAAGCCATTTTTGGCCATTTCTAACTCATGTTTGCTCATCCCTAAGCAATTCTGAATTGCATTTTTCGCTGTTTCTATCCCATTTTTGCAGATCTCTACGAACTTTTATGCCTTTTTTGGCCTTTTCTATCCAGTTTGCACATCTCTAACCATTTTGAAGCCATTTTTGGCCATTTCTAACCCTTTTTTGCAAATCTCTAAGCACTTTCAAGCCATTTTTAGCATTTCTAACCCATGTTTGCACATCTCTAAGCAATTTTGAATGGCATTTTTGGACGTTTCTAACCCATGTTTGCACATCTCTAAGCAATTTTGAATGGCATTTTTGGCCGTTTCTAACCCATTTTTGCAAATCCCTAAGCACTTTAAAGCCTTTTTTGGCTTTTTCTTTCCAGTTTGCACATCTCTACCCATTTCAAAGCCATTTTTGGCCATTTCTAACCCTTTTTTGCTAATGTCTAAGCACTTTAAAGCCATTTTGGCCATTTCTAACCAATTTTTGCAAATCCCAAAGCACTTTAAAGCCATTTTTGGCATTTGTAACCCATGTTTGCACATCTCTAAGCAATTTTGAATGGCATTTTTGGCCGTTTCTATCCCATTGTTGCAGATCTCTAAGCATTTTTAAGACTTTTTTGTCCTTTTCTATGCAGTTTGTGCATCTCTAACCATTTTGAAGCCATTTTTGGCCATTTCTAACCCTTTTTTGCTAATCTCTAAGCACTTTCAAGCCATTTTTAGCATTTCTAACCCATGTTTGCACATCTCGAAGCAATTTTGAATGGCATTTTTGGCCGTTTCTAACCCATTTTTGCAAATCCCTAAGCACTTTAAAGCCATTTTCAGCATTTCTAACTCGTTATTGCACATCTCTATGCACTTTTAAGCCATTTTGGCCATTCCTAACCCATTTTTGCACATCTCTAAGCACTTTTAAACCATTTTTTGTCCATTTCTAACCCATGTTTGCACATCTCTAAGCAATTTTGAATGGCATTTTTGGCCGTTTCTAACCATTTTTGCAAATCCCTAAGCACTTTAAAGCCATTTTTGGCATTTCTAACCCGTTTTTGGAAATCTCTAAGCACTTTAAAGCCATGTTTGGCATTTCGAACCCATTTTTGCACATCTCTAAGCACTTTTAAACCATTTTTGGCCATTTCTAACCCATGCTTGCTCATCTCTAAGCAATTTTGAATGACATTTTTGGCCATTTCTAACCCATTTTTGCCGATCTCTACGAACTTTTAAGCCTTTTTTGGCCTTTTCTATCCCGTCTGCACATCTCTAACAATTTTGAAGCCATTTTTGGCCATTTCTAACTCATGTTTGCTCATCCCTAAGCAATTCTGAATTGCATTTTTCGCTGTTTCTATCCCATTTTTGCAGATCTCTATGAACTTTTATGCCTTTTTTGGCCTTTTCTATCCAGTTTGCACATCTCTAACCATTTTGAAGCCATTTTTGGCCATTTCTAACCCTTTTTTGCAAATCTCTAAGCACTTTAAAGCCATTTTTAGCATTTCTAACCCATTTTTGCAAATCTCTAAGCACTTTCAAGCCATTTTTAGCATTTCTAACCCATGTTTGCACATCTCTAAGCAATTTTGAATGGCATTTTTGGACGTTTCTAACCCATGTTTGCACATCTCTAAGCAATTTTGAATGGCATTTTTGGCCGTTTCTAACCCATTTTTGCAAATCCCTAAGCACTTTAAAGCCTTTTTTGGCTTTTTCTTTCCAGTTTGCACATCTCTACCCATTTCAAAGCCATTTTTGGCCATTTCTAACCCTTTTTTGCTAATGTCTAAGCACTTTAAAGCCATTTTGGCCATTTCTAACCAATTTTTGCAAATCCCAAAGCACTTTAAAGCCATTTTTGGCATTTGTAACCCATGTTTGCACATCTCTAAGCAATTTTGAATGGCATTTTTGGCCGTTTCTAACCCATTGTTGCAGATCTCTAAGCATTTTTAAGACTTTTTTGTCCTTTTCTATGCAGTTTGTGCATCTCTAACCATTTTGAAGCCATTTTTGGCCATTTCTAACCCTTTTTTGCTAATCTCTAAGCACTTTCAAGCCATTTTTAGCATTTCTAACCCATGTTTGCACATCTCGAAGCAATTTTGAATGGCATTTTTGGACGTTTCTAACCCATTTTTGCAAATCCCTAAGCACTTTAAAGCCATTTTCAGCATTTCTAACTCGTTATTGCACATCTCTATGCACTTTTAAGCCATTTTGGCAATTCCTAACCCATTTTTGCACATCTCTAAGCACTTTTAAACCATTTTTTGTCCATTTCTAACCCATGTTTGCACATCTCTAAGCAATTTTGAATGGCATTTTTGGCCGTTTCTAACCCATTTTTGCAAATCCCTAAGCACTTTAAAGCCTTTTTTGGCTTTTTCTTTCCCGTTTGCACATCTCTACCCATTTCAAAGCCATTTTTGGCCATTTCTAACCCTTTTTTGCTAATGTCTAAGCACTTTAAAGCCATTTTGGCCATTTCTAACCAATTTTTGCAAATCCCAAAGCACTTTAAAGCCATTTTTGGCATTTGTAACCCATGTTTGCACATCTCTAAGCAATTTTGAATGGCATTTTTGGCCGTTTCTAACCCATTGTTGCAGATCTCTAAGCATTTGTAAGACTTTTTTGTCCTTTTCTATGCAGTTTGTGCATCTCTAACCATTTTGAAGCCATTTTTGGCCATTTCTAACCCTTTTTTGCTAATCTCTAAGCACTTTCAAGCCATTTTTAGCATTTCTAACCCATGTTTGCACATCTCGAAGCAATTTTGAATGGCATTTTTGGACGTTTCTAACCCATTTTTGCAAATCCCTAAGCACTTTAAAGCCATTTTCAGCATTTCTAACTCGTTATTGCACATCTCTATGCACTTTTAAGCCATTTTGGCCATTCCTAACCCATTTTTGCACATCTCTAAGCACTTTTAAACCATTTTTGGCCATTTCTAACCCATGCTTGCTCATCTCTAAGCAATTTTGAATGACATTTTTGACCATTTCTAACCCATTTTTGCCGATCTCTACGAACTTTTAAGCCTTTTTTGGCCTTTTCTATCCCGTCTGCACATCTCTAACAATTTTGAAGCCATTTTTGGCCATTTCTAACTCATGTTTGCTCATCCCTAAGCAATTCTGAATTGCATTTTTCGCTGTTTCTATCCCATTTTTGCAGATCTCTACGAACTTTTATGCCTTTTTTGGCCTTTTCTATCCAGTTTGCACATCTCTAACCATTTTGAAGCCATTTTTGGCCATTTCTAACCCTTTTTTGCAAATCTCTAAGCACTTTAAAGCCATTTTTAGCATTTCTAACCCATTTTTGCAAATCTCTAAGCACTTTCAAGCCATTTTTAGCATTTCTAACCCATGTTTGCACATCTCTAAGCAATTTTGAATGGCATTTTTGGACGTTTCTAACCCATGTTTGCACATCTCTAAGCAATTTTGAATGGCATTTTTGGCCGTTTCTAACCCATTTTTGCAAATCCCTAAGCACTTTAAAGCCTTTTTTGGCTTTTTCTTTCCAGTTTGCACATCTCTACCCATTTCAAAGCCATTTTTGGCCATTTCTAACCCTTTTTTGCTAATGTCTAAGCACTTTAAAGCCATTTTGGCCATTTCTAACCAATTTTTGCAAATCCCAAAGCACTTTAAAGCCATTTTTGGCATTTGTAACCCATGTTTGCACATCTCTAAGCAATTTTGAATGGCATTTTTGGCCGTTTCTAACCCATTGTTGCAGATCTCTAAGCATTTTTAAGACTTTTTTGTCCTTTTCTATGCAGTTTGTGCATCTCTAACCATTTTGAAGCCATTTTTGGCCATTTCTAACCCTTTTTTGCTAATCTCTAAGCACTTTCAAGCCATTTTTAGCATTTCTAACCCATGTTTGCACATCTCGAAGCAATTTTGAATGGCATTTTTGGACGTTTCTAACCCATTTTTGCAAATCCCTAAGCACTTTAAAGCCATTTTCAGCATTTCTAACTCGTTATTGCACATCTCTATGCACTTTTAAGCCATTTTGGCAATTCCTAACCCATTTTTGCACATCTCTAAGCACTTTTAAACCATTTTTTGTCCATTTCTAACCCATGTTTGCACATCTCTAAGCAATTTTGAATGGCATTTTTGGCCGTTTCTAACCCATTTTTGCAAATCCCTAAGCACTTTAAAGCCTTTTTTGGCTTTTTCTTTCCCGTTTGCACATCTCTACCCATTTCAAAGCCATTTTTGGCCATTTCTAACCCTTTTTTGCTAATGTCTAAGCACTTTAAAGCCATTTTGGCCATTTCTAACCAATTTTTGCAAATCCCAAAGCACTTTAAAGCCATTTTTGGCATTTGTAACCCATGTTTGCACATCTCTAAGCAATTTTGAATGGCATTTTTGGCCGTTTCTAACCCATTGTTGCAGATCTCTAAGCATTTTTAAGACTTTTTTGTCCTTTTCTATGCAGTTTGTGCATCTCTAACCATTTTGAAGCCATTTTTGGCCATTTCTAACCCTTTTTTGCTAATCTCTAAGCACTTTCAAGCCATTTTTAGCATTTCTAACCCATGTTTGCACATCTCGAAGCAATTTTGAATGGCATTTTTGGACGTTTCTAACCCATTTTTGCAAATCCCTAAGCACTTTAAAGCCATTTTCAGCATTTCTAACTCGTTATTGCACATCTCTATGCACTTTTAAGCCATTTTGGCAATTCCTAACCCATTTTTGCACATCTCTAAGCACTTTTAAACCATTTTTTGTCCATTTCTAACCCATGTTTGCACATCTCTAAGCAATTTTGAATGGCATTTTTGGCCGTTTCTAACCCATTTTTGCAAATCCCTAAGCACTTTAAAGCCTTTTTTGGCTTTTTCTTTCCCGTTTGCACATCTCTACCCATTTCAAAGCCATTTTTGGCCATTTCTAACCCTTTTTTGCTAATGTCTAAGCACTTTAAAGCCATTTTGGCCATTTCTAACCAATTTTTGCAAATCCCAAAGCACTTTAAAGCCATTTTTGGCATTTGTAACCCATGTTTGCACATCTCTAAGCAATTTTGAATGGCATTTTTGGCCGTTTCTAACCCATTGTTGCAGATCTCTAAGCATTTGTAAGACTTTTTTGTCCTTTTCTATGCAGTTTGTGCATCTCTAACCATTTTGAAGCCATTTTTGGCCATTTCTAACCCTTTTTTGCTAATCTCTAAGCACTTTCAAGCCATTTTTAGCATTTCTAACCCATGTTTGCACATCTCGAAGCAATTTTGAATGGCATTTTTGGACGTTTCTAACCCATTTTTGCAAATCCCTAAGCACTTTAAAGCCATTTTCAGCATTTCTAACTCGTTATTGCACATCTCTATGCACTTTTAAGCCATTTTGGCCATTCCTAACCCATTTTTGCACATCTCTAAGCACTTTTAAACCATTTTTGGCCATTTCTAACCCATGCTTGCTCATCTCTAAGCAATTTTGAATGACATTTTTGACCATTTCTAACCCATTTTTGCCGATCTCTACGAACTTTTAAGCCTTTTTTGGCCTTTTCTATCCCGTCTGCACATCTCTAACAATTTTGAAGCCATTTTTGGCCATTTCTAACTCATGTTTGCTCATCCCTAAGCAATTCTGAATTGCATTTTTCGCTGTTTCTAACCCATTTTTGCAGATCTCTACGAACTTTTATGCCTTTTTTGGCCTTTTCTATCCAGTTTGCACACCTCTAACCATTTTGAAGCCATTTTTGGCCATTTCTAACCCTTTTTTGCAAATCTCTAAGCACTTTAAAGCCATTTTTAGCATTTCTAACCCATGTTTGCACATCTCTAAGCAATTTTGAATGGCATTTTTGGACGTTTCTAACCCTTGTTTGCACATCTCTAAGCAATTTTGAATGGCATTTTTGGACGTTTCTAACCCATGTTTGCACATCTCTAAGCAATTTTGAATGGCATTTTTGGCCGTTTCTAACCCATTTTTGCAAATCCCTAAGCACTTTAAAGCCTTTTTTGGCTTTTTCTTTCCAGTTTGCACATCTCTACCCATTTCAAAGCCATTTTTGGCCATTTCTAACCCTTTTTTGCTAATGTCTAAGCACTTTAAAGCCATTTTGGCCATTTCTAACCAATTTTTGCAAATCCCAAAGCACTTTAAAGCCATTTTTGGCATTTGTAACCCATGTTTGCACATCTCTAAGCAATTTTGAATGGCATTTTTGGCCGTTTCTAACCCATTGTTGCAGATCTCTAAGCATTTTTAAGACTTTTTTGTCCTTTTCTATGCAGTTTGTGCATCTCTAACCATTTTGAAGCCATTTTTGGCCATTTCTAACCCTTTTTTGCTAATCTCTAAGCACTTTCAAGCCATTTTTAGCATTTCTAACCCATGTTTGCACATCTCGAAGCAATTTTGAATGGCATTTTTGGACGTTTCTAACCCATTTTTGCAAATCCCTAAGCACTTTAAAGCCATTTTCAGCATTTCTAACTCGTTATTGCACATCTCTATGCACTTTTAAGCCATTTTGGCAATTCCTAACCCATTTTTGCACATCTCTAAGCACTTTTAAACCATTTTTTGTCCATTTCTAACCCATGTTTGCACATCTCTAAGCAATTTTGAATGGCATTTTTGGCCGTTTCTAACCCATTTTTGCAAATCCCTAAGCACTTTAAAGCCTTTTTTGGCTTTTTCTTTCCCGTTTGCACATCTCTACCCATTTCAAAGCCATTTTTGGCCATTTCTAACCCTTTTTTGCTAATGTCTAAGCACTTTAAAGCCATTTTGGCCATTTCTAACCAATTTTTGCAAATCCCAAAGCACTTTAAAGCCATTTTTGGCATTTGTAACCCATGTTTGCACATCTCTAAGCAATTTTGAATGGCATTTTTGGCCGTTTCTAACCCATTGTTGCAGATCTCTAAGCATTTGTAAGACTTTTTTGTCCTTTTCTATGCAGTTTGTGCATCTCTAACCATTTTGAAGCCATTTTTGGCCATTTCTAACCCTTTTTTGCTAATCTCTAAGCACTTTCAAGCCATTTTTAGCATTTCTAACCCATGTTTGCACATCTCGAAGCAATTTTGAATGGCATTTTTGGACGTTTCTAACCCATTTTTGCAAATCCCTAAGCACTTTAAAGCCATTTTCAGCATTTCTAACTCGTTATTGCACATCTCTATGCACTTTTAAGCCATTTTGGCCATTCCTAACCCATTTTTGCACATCTCTAAGCACTTTTAAACCATTTTTGGTCCATTTCTAACCCATGTTTGCACATCTCTAAGCAATTTTGAATGGCATTTTTGGCCGTTTCTAACCATTTTTGCAAATCCCTAAGCACTTTAAAGCCATTTTTGGCATTTCTAACCCGTTTTTGGAAATCTCTAAGCACTTTAAAGCCATGTTTGGCATTTCGAACCCATTTTTGCACATCTCTAAGCACTTTTAAACCATTTTTGGCCATTTCTAACCCATGCTTGCTCATCTCTAAGCAATTTTGAATGACATTTTTGGCCATTTCTAACCCATTTTTGCCGATCTCTACGAACTTTTAAGCCTTTTTTGGCCTTTTCTATCCCGTCTGCACATCTCTAACAATTTTGAAGCCATTTTTGGCCATTTCTAACTCATGTTTGCTCATCCCTAAGCAATTCTGAATTGCATTTTTCGCTGTTTCTATCCCATTTTTGCAGATCTCTACGAACTTTTATGCCTTTTTTGGCCTTTTCTATCCAGTTTGCACATCTCTAACCATTTTGAAGCCATTTTTGGCCATTTCTAACCCTTTTTTGCAAATCTCTAAGCACTTTAAAGCCATTTTTAGCATTTCTAACCCATGTTTGCACATCTCTAAGCAATTTTGAATGGCATTTTTGGACGTTTCTAACCCATGTTTGCACATCTCTAAGCAATTTTGAATGGCATTTTTGGCCGTTTCTAACCCATTTTTGCAAATCCCTAAGCACTTTAATGCCTTTTTTGGCTTTTTCTTTCCAGTTTGCACATCTCTACCCATTTCAAAGCCATTTTTGGCCATTTCTAACCCTTTTTTGCTAATGTCTAAGCACTTTAAAGCCATTTTGGCCATTTCTAACCAATTTTTGCAAATCCCAAAGCACTTTAAAGCCATTTTTGGCATTTGTAACCCATGTTTGCACATCTCTAAGCAATTTTGAATGGCATTTTTGGCCGTTTCTAACCCATTGTTGCAGATCTCTAAGCATTTTTAAGACTTTTTTGTCCTTTTCTATGCAGTTTGTGCATCTCTAACCATTTTGAAGCCATTTTTGGCCATTTCTAACCCTTTTTTGCTAATCTCTAAGCACTTTCAAGCCATTTTTAGCATTTCTAACCCATGTTTGCACATCTCGAAGCAATTTTGAATGGCATTTTTGGACGTTTCTAACCCATTTTTGCAAATCCCTAAGCACTTTAAAGCCATTTTCAGCATTTCTAACTCGTTATTGCACATCTCTATGCACTTTTAAGCCATTTTGGCCATTCCTAACCCATTTTTGCACATCTCTAAGCACTTTTAAACCATTTTTTGTCCATTTCTAACCCATGTTTGCACATCTCTAAGCAATTTTGAATGGCATTTTTGGCCGTTTCTAACCATTTTTGCAAATCCCTAAGCACTTTAAAGCCATTTTTGGCATTTCTAACCCGTTTTTGGAAATCTCTAAGCACTTTAAAGCCATGTTTGGCATTTCGAACCCATTTTTGCACATCTCTAAGCACTTTTAAACCATTTTTGGCCATTTCTAACCCATGCTTGCTCATCTCTAAGCAATTTTGAATGACATTTTTGGCCATTTCTAACCCATTTTTGCCGATCTCTACGAACTTTTAAGCCTTTTTTGGCCTTTTCTATCCCGTCTGCACATCTCTAACAATTTTGAAGCCATTTTTGGCCATTTCTAACTCATGTTTGCGCATCCCTAAGCAATTCTGAATTGCATTTTTCGCTGTTTCTATCCCATTTTTGCAGATCTCTACGAACTTTTATGCCTTTTTTGGCCTTTTCTATCCAGTTTGCACATCTCTAACCATTTTGAAGCCATTTTTGGCCATTTCTAACCCTTTTTTGCAAATCTCTAAGCACTTTAAAGCCATTTTTAGCATTTCTAACCCATGTTTGCACATCTCTAAGCAATTTTGAATGGCATTTTTGGACGTTTCTAACCCATGTTTGCACATCTCTAAGCAATTTTGAATGGCATTTTTGGCCGTTTCTAACCCATTTTTGCAAATCCCTAAGCACTTTAAAGCCTTTTTTGGCTTTTTCTTTCCAGTTTGCACATCTCTACCCATTTCAAAGCCATTTTTGGCCATTTCTAACCCTTTTTTGCTAATGTCTAAGCACTTTAAAGCCATTTTGGCCATTTCTAACCAATTTTTGCAAATCCCAAAGCACTTTAAAGCCATTTTTGGCATTTGTAACCCATGTTTGCACATCTCTAAGCAATTTTGAATGGCATTTTTGGCCGTTTCTAACCCATTGTTGCAGATCTCTAAGCATTTTTAAGACTTTTTTGTCCTTTTCTATGCAGTTTGTGCATCTCTAACCATTTTGAAGCCATTTTTGGCCATTTCTAACCCTTTTTTGCTAATCTCTAAGCACTTTCAAGCCATTTTTAGCATTTCTAACCCATGTTTGCACATCTCGAAGCAATTTTGAATGGCATTTTTGGCCGTTTCTAACCCATTTTTGCAAATCCCTAAGCACTTTAAAGCCATTTTCAGCATTTCTAACTCGTTATTGCACATCTCTATGCACTTTTAAGCCATTTTGGCCATTCCTAACCCATTTTTGCACATCTCTAAGCACTTTTAAACCATTTTTGGTCCATTTCTAACCCATGTTTGCACATCTCTAAGCAATTTTGAATGGCATTTTTGGCCGTTTCTAACCATTTTTGCAAATCCCTAAGCACTTTAAAGCCATTTTTGGCATTTCTAACCCGTTTTTGGAAATCTCTAAGCACTTTAAAGCCATGTTTGGCATTTCGAACCCATTTTTGCACATCTCTAAGCACTTTTAAACCATTTTTGGCCATTTCTAACCCATGCTTGCTCATCTCTAAGCAATTTTGAATGACATTTTTGGCCATTTCTAACCCATTTTTGCCGATCTCTATGAACTTTTAAGCCTTTTTTGGCCTTTTCTATCCCGTCTGCACATCTCTAACAATTTTGAAGCCATTTTTGGCCATTTCTAACTCATGTTTGCTCATCCCTAAGCAATTCTGAATTGCATTTTTCGCTGTTTCTATCCCATTTTTGCAGATCTCTACGAACTTTTATGCCTTTTTTGGCCTTTTCTATCCAGTTTGCACATCTCTAACCATTTTGAAGCCATTTTTGGCCATTTCTAACCCTTTTTTGCAAATCTCTAAGCACCTTAAAGCCATTTTTAGCATTTCTAACCCATGTTTGCAAATCTCTAAGCACTTTCAAGCCATTTTTAGCATTTCTAACCCATGTTTGCACATCTCTAAGCAATTTTGAATGACATTTTTGGCCATTTCTAACCCATTTTTGCCGATCTCTACTAACTTTTAAGCCTTTTTTGGCCTTTTCTATCCCATCTGCACATCTCTAACAATTATGAAGCCATTTTTGGCCATTTCTAACTCATGTTTGCTCATCCCTAAGCAATTCTGAATTGCATTTTTCGCTGTTTCTAACCCATTTTTGCAGATCTCTACGAACTTTTATGCCTTTTTTGGCCTTTTCTATCCAGTTTGCACACCTCTAACCATTTTGAAGCCATTTTTGGCCATTTCTAACCTTTTTTTGCAAATCTCTAAGCACTTTAAAGCCATTTTTAGCATTTCTAACCCATGTTTGCACATCTCTAAGCAATTTTGAATGGCATTTTTGGACGTTTCTAACCCTTGTTTGCACATCTCTAAGCAATTTTGAATGGCATTTTTGGCCGTTTCTAACCCATTTTTGCAAATCCCTAAGCACTTTAAAGCCTTTTTTGGCTTTTTCTTTCCAGTTTGCACATCTCTACCCATTTCAAAGCCATTTTTGGCCATTTCTAACCCTTTTTTGCTAATGTCTAAGCACTTTAAAGCCATTTTGGCCATTTCTAACCAATTTTTGCAAATCCCAAAGCACTTTAAAGCCATTTTTGGCATTTGTAACCCATGTTTGCACATCTCTAAGCAATTTTGAATGGCATTTTTGGCCGTTTCTAACCCATTGTTGCAGATCTCTAAGCATTTTTAAGACTTTTTTGTCCTTTTCTATGCAGTTTGTGCATCTCTAACCATTTTGAAGCCATTTTTGGCCATTTCTAACCCTTTTTTGCTAATCTCTAAGCACTTTCAAGCCATTTTTAGCATTTCTAACCCATGTTTGCACATCTCGAAGCAATTTTGAATGGCATTTTTGGCCGTTTCTAACCCATTTTTGCAAATCCCTAAGCACTTTAAAGCCATTTTCAGCATTTCTAACTCGTTATTGCACATCTCTATGCACTTTTAAGCCATTTTGGCCATTCCTAACCCATTTTTGCACATCTCTAAGCACTTTTAAACCATTTTTGGTCCATTTCTAACCCATGTTTGCACATCTCTAAGCAATTTTGAATGGCATTTTTGGCCGTTTCTAACCATTTTTGCAAATCCCTAAGCACTTTAAAGCCATTTTTGGCATTTCTAACCCGTTTTTGGAAATCTCTAAGCACTTTAAAGCCATGTTTGGCATTTCGAACCCATTTTTGCACATCTCTAAGCACTTTTAAACCATTTTTGGCCATTTCTAACCCATGCTTGCTCATCTCTAAGCAATTTTGAATGACATTTTTGGCCATTTCTAACCCATTTTTGCCGATCTCTACGAACTTTTAAGCCTTTTTTGGCCTTTTCTATCCCGTCTGCACATCTCTAACAATTTTGAAGCCATTTTTGGCCATTTCTAACTCATGTTTGCTCATCCCTAAGCAATTCTGAATTGCATTTTTCGCTGTTTCTATCCCATTTTTGCAGATCTCTACGAACTTTTATGCCTTTTTTGGCCTTTTCTATCCAGTTTGCACATCTCTAACCATTTTGAAGCCATTTTTGGCCATTTCTAACCCTTTTTTGCAAATCTCTAAGCACCTTAAAGCCATTTTTAGCATTTCTAACCCATGTTTGCAAATCTCTAAGCACTTTCAAGCCATTTTTAGCATTTCTAACCCATGTTTGCACATCTCTAAGCAATTTTGAATGACATTTTTGGCCATTTCTAACCCATTTTTGCCGATCTCTACTAACTTTTAAGCCTTTTTTGGCCTTTTCTATCCCATCTGCACATCTCTAACAATTATGAAGCCATTTTTGGCCATTTCTAACTCATGTTTGCTCATCCCTAAGCAATTCTGAATTGCATTTTTCGCTGTTTCTAACCCATTTTTGCAGATCTCTACGAACTTTTATGCCTTTTTTGGCCTTTTCTATCCAGTTTGCACACCTCTAACCATTTTGAAGCCATTTTTGGCCATTTCTAACCCTTTTTTGCAAATCTCTAAGCACTTTAAAGCCATTTTTAGCATTTCTAACCCATGTTTGCACATCTCTAAGCAATTTTGAATGGCATTTTTGGACGTTTCTAACCCTTGTTTGCACATCTCTAAGCAATTTTGAATGGCATTTTTGGACGTTTCTAACCCTTGTTTGCACATCTCTAAGCAATTTTGAATGGCATTTTTGGCCGTTTCTAACCCATTTTTGCAAATCCCTAAGCACTTTAAAGCCTTTTTTGGCTTTTTCTTTCCAGTTTGCACATCTCTACCCATTTCAAAGCCATTTTTGGCCATTTCTAACCCTTTTTTGCTAATGTCTAAGCACTTTAAAGCCATTTTGGCCATTTCTAACCAATTTTTGCAAATCCCAAAGCACTTTAAAGCCATTTTTGGCATTTGTAACCCATGTTTGCACATCTCTAAGCAATTTTGAATGGCATTTTTGGAAGTTTCTAACCCATTGTTGCAGATCTCTAAGCATTTTTAAGACTTTTTTGTCCTTTTCTATGCAGTTTGTGCATCTCTAACCATTTTGAAGCCATTTTTGGCCATTTCTAACCCTTTTTTGCTAATCTCTAAGCACTTTCAAGCCATTTTTAGCATTTCTAACCCATGTTTGCACATCTCGAAGCAATTTTGAATGGCATTTTTGGACGTTTCTAACCCATTTTTGCAAATCCCTAAGCACTTTAAAGCCATTTTCAGCATTTCTAACTCGTTATTGCACATCTCTATGCACTTTTAAGCCATTTTGGCCATTCCTAACCCATTTTTGCACATCTCTAAGCACTTTTAAACCATTTTTTGTCCATTTCTAACCCATGTTTGCACATCTCTAAGCAATTTTGAATGGCATTTTTGGCCGTTTCTAACCATTTTTGCAAATCCCTAAGCACTTTAAAGCCATTTTTGGCATTTCTAACCCGTTTTTGGAAATCTCTAAGCACTTTAAAGCCATGTTTGGCATTTCGAACCCATTTTTGCACATCTCTAAGCACTTTTAAACCATTTTTGGCCATTTCTAACCCATGCTTGCTCATCTCTAAGCAATTTTGAATGACATTTTTGGCCATTTCTAACCCATTTTTGCCGATCTCTACGAACTTTTAAGCCTTTTTTGGCCTTTTCTATCCCGTCTGCACATCTCTAACAATTTTGAAGCCATTTTTGGCCATTTCTAACTCATGTTTGCTCATCCCTAAGCAATTCTGAATTGCATTTTTCGCTGTTTCTATCCCATTTTTGCAGATCTCTACGAACTTTTATGCCTTTTTTGGCCTTTTCTATCCAGTTTGCACATCTCTAACCATTTTGAAGCCATTTTTGGCCATTTCTAACCCTTTTTTGCAAATCCCTAAGCACTTTAAAGCCATTTTTAGCATTTCTAACCCATTTTTGCAAATCTCTAAGCACTTTCAAGCCATTTTTAGCATTTCTAACCCATGTTTGCACATCTCTAAGCAATTTTGAATGGCATTTTTGGAGGTTTCTAACCCATGTTTGCACATCTCTAAGCAATTTTGAATGGCATTTTTGGCCGTTTCTAACCCATTTTTGCAAATCCCTTAGCACTTTAAAGCCTTTTTTGGCTTTTTCTTTCCAGTTTGCACATCTCTACCCATTTCAAAGCCATTTTTGGCCATTTCTAACCCTTTTTTGCTAATGTCTAAGCACTTTAAAGCCATTTTGGCCATTTCTAACCAATTTTTGCAAATCCCAAAGCACTTTAAAGCCATTTTTGGCATTTGTAACCCATGTTTGCACATCTCTAAGCAATTTTGAATGGCATTTTTGGCCGTTTCTAACCCATTGTTGCAGATCTCTAAGCATTTTTAAGACTTTTTTGTCCTTTTCTATGCAGTTTGTGCATCTCTAACCATTTTGAAGCCATTTTTGGCCATTTCTAACCCTTTTTTGCTAATCTCTAAGCACTTTCAAGCCATTTTTAGCATTTCTAACCCATGTTTGCACATCTCGAAGCAATTTTGAATGGCATTTTTGGCCGTTTCTAACCCATTTTTGCAAATCCCTAAGCACTTTAAAGCCATTTTCAGCATTTCTAACTCGTTATTGCACATCTCTATGCACTTTTAAGCCATTTTGGCCATTCCTAACCCATTTTTGCACATCTCTAAGCACTTTTAAACCATTTTTGGTCCATTTCTAACCCATGTTTGCACATCTCTAAGCAATTTTGAATGGCATTTTTGGCCGTTTCTAACCATTTTTGCAAATCCCTAAGCACTTTAAAGCCATTTTTGGCATTTCTAACCCGTTTTTGGAAATCTCTAAGCACTTTAAAGCCATGTTTGGCATTTCGAACCCATTTTTGCACATCTCTAAGCACTTTTAAACCATTTTTGGCCATTTCTAACCCATGCTTGCTCATCTCTAAGCAATTTTGAATGACATTTTTGGCCATTTCTAACCCATTTTTGCCGATCTCTACGAACTTTTAAGCCTTTTTTGGCCTTTTCTATCCCGTCTGCACATCTCTAACAATTTTGAAGCCATTTTTGGCCATTTCTAACTCATGTTTGCTCATCCCTAAGCAATTCTGAATTGCATTTTTCGCTGTTTCTATCCCATTTTTGCAGATCTCTACGAACTTTTATGCCTTTTTTGGCCTTTTCTATCCAGTTTGCACATCTCTAACCATTTTGAAGCCATTTTTGGCCATTTCTAACCCTTTTTTGCAAATCTCTAAGCACCTTAAAGCCATTTTTAGCATTTCTAACCCATTTTTGCAAATCTCTAAGCACTTTCAAGCCATTTTTAGCATTTCTAACCCATGTTTGCACATCTCTAAGCAATTTTGAATGGCATTTTTGGAGGTTTCTAACCCATGTTTGCACATCTCTAAGCAATTTTGAATGGCATTTTTGGCCGTTTCTAACCCATTTTTGCAAATCCCTTAGCACTTTAAAGCCTTTTTTGGCTTTTTCTTTCCAGTTTGCACATCTCTACCCATTTCAAAGCCATTTTTGGCCATTTCTAACCCTTTTTTGCTAATGTCTAAGCACTTTAAAGCCATTTTGGCCATTTCTAACCAATTTTTGCAAATCCCAAAGCACTTTAAAGCCATTTTTGGCATTTGTAACCCATGTTTGCACATCTCTAAGCAATTTTGAATGGCATTTTTGGCCGTTTCTAACCCATTGTTGCAGATCTCTAAGCATTTTTAAGACTTTTTTGTCCTTTTCTATGCAGTTTGTGCATCTCTAACCATTTTGAAGCCATTTTTGGCCATTTCTAACCCTTTTTTGCTAATCTCTAAGCACTTTCAAGCCATTTTTAGCATTTCTAACCCATGTTTGCACATCTCGAAGCAATTTTGAATGGCATTTTTGGCCGTTTCTAACCCATTTTTGCAAATCCCTAAGCACTTTAAAGCCATTTTCAGCATTTCTAACTCGTTATTGCACATCTCTATGCACTTTTAAGCCATTTTGGCCATTCCTAACCCATTTTTGCACATCTCTAAGCACTTTTAAACCATTTTTGGTCCATTTCTAACCCATGTTTGCACATCTCTAAGCAATTTTGAATGGCATTTTTGGCCGTTTCTAACCATTTTTGCAAATCCCTAAGCACTTTAAAGCCATTTTTGGCATTTCTAACCCGTTTTTGGAAATCTCTAAGCACTTTAAAGCCATGTTTGGCATTTCGAACCCATTTTTGCACATCTCTAAGCACTTTTAAACCATTTTTGGCCATTTCTAACCCATGCTTGCTCATCTCTAAGCAATTTTGAATGACATTTTTGGCCATTTCTAACCCATTTTTGCCGATCTCTACGAACTTTTAAGCCTTTTTTGGCCTTTTCTATCCCGTCTGCACATCTCTAACAATTTTGAAGCCATTTTTGGCCATTTCTAACTCATATTTGCTCATCCCTAAGCAATTCTGAATTGCATTTTTCGCTGTTTCTATCCCATTTTTGCAGATCTCTACGAACTTTTATGCCTTTTTTGGCCTTTTCTATCCAGTTTGCACATCTCTAACCATTTTGAAGCCATTTTTGGCCATTTCTAACCCTTTTTTGCAAATCTCTAAGCACCTTAAAGCCATTTTTAGCATTTCTAACCCATGTTTGCAAATCTCTAAGCACTTTCAAGCCATTTTTAGCATTTCTAACCCATGTTTGCACATCTCTAAGCAATTTTGAATGACATTTTTGGCCATTTCTAACCCATTTTTGCCGATCTCTACGAACTTTTAAGCCTTTTTTGGCCTTTTCTATCCCGTCTGCACATCTCTACCCATTTCAAAGCCATTTTTGGCCATTTCTAACTCATGTTTGCTCATCCCTAAGCAATTCTGAATTGCATTTTTCGCTGTTTCTAACCCATTTTTGCAGATCTCTACGAACTTTTATGCCTTTTTTGGCCTTTTCTATCCAGTTTGCACACCTCTAACCATTTTGAAGCCATTTTTGGCCATTTCTAACCTTTTTTTGCAAATCTCTAAGCACTTTAAAGCCATTTTTAGCATTTCTAACCTATTTTTGCAAATCTCTAAGCACTTTCAAGCCATTTTTAGCATTTCTAACCCATGTTTGCACATCTCTAAGCAATTTTGAATGGCATTTTTGGACGTTTCTAACCCATGTTTGCACATCTCTAAGCAATTTTGAATGGCATTTTTGGCCGTTTCTAACCCATTTTTGCAAATCCCTAAGCACTTTAAAGCCTTTTTTGGCTTTTTCTTTCCAGTTTGCACATCTCTACCCATTTCAAAGCCATTTTTGGCCATTTCTAACCCTTTTTTGCTAATGTCTAAGCACTTTAAAGCCATTTTGGCCATTTCTAACCAATTTTTGCAAATCCCAAAGCACTTTAAAGCCATTTTTGGCATTTGTAACCCATGTTTGCACATCTCTAAGCAATTTTGAATGGCATTTTTGGCCGTTTCTAACCCATTGTTGCAGATCTCTAAGCATTTTTAAGACTTTTTTGTCCTTTTCTATGCAGTTTGTGCATCTCTAACCATTTTGAAGCCATTTTTGGCCATTTCTAACCCTTTTTTGCTAATCTCTAAGCACTTTCAAGCCATTTTTAGCATTTCTAACCCATGTTTGCACATCTCGAAGCAATTTTGAATGGCATTTTTGGCCGTTTCTAACCCATTTTTGCAAATCCCTAAGCACTTTAAAGCCATTTTCAGCATTTCTAACTCGTTATTGCACATCTCTATGCACTTTTAAGCCATTTTGGCCATTCCTAACCCATTTTTGCACATCTCTAAGCACTTTTAAACCATTTTTGGTCCATTTCTAACCCATGTTTGCACATCTCTAAGCAATTTTGAATGGCATTTTTGGCCGTTTCTAACCATTTTTGCAAATCCCTAAGCACTTTAAAGCCATTTTTGGCATTTCTAACCCGTTTTTGGAAATCTCTAAGCACTTTAAAGCCATGTTTGGCATTTCGAACCCATTTTTGCACATCTCTAAGCACTTTTAAACCATTTTTGGCCATTTCTAACCCATGCTTGCTCATCTCTAAGCAATTTTGAATGACATTTTTGGCCATTTCTAACCCATTTTTGCCGATCTCTACGAACTTTTAAGCCTTTTTTGGCCTTTTCTATCCCGTCTGCACATCTCTAACAATTTTGAAGCCATTTTTGGCCATTTCTAACTCATGTTTGCTCATCCCTAAGCAATTCTGAATTGCATTTTTCGCTGTTTCTAACCCATTTTTGCAGATCTCTACGAACTTTTATGCCTTTTTTGGCCTTTTCTATCCAGTTTGCACATCTCTAACCATTTTGAAGCCATTTTTGGCCATTTCTAACCCTTTTTTGCAAATCTCTAAGCACCTTAAAGCCATTTTTAGCATTTCTAACCCATGT
This sequence comes from Lathamus discolor, assembly GCF_037157495.1. Classification (NCBI taxonomy): domain Eukaryota; kingdom Metazoa; phylum Chordata; class Aves; order Psittaciformes; family Psittacidae; genus Lathamus; species Lathamus discolor. The sequence goes on from NC_088908.1 coordinate 29,852,851, forward strand.
TTGCAAATCTCTAAGCACTTTCAAGCCATTTTTAGCATTTCTAACCCATGTTTGCACATCTCTAAGCAATTTTGAATGACATTTTTGGCCATTTCTAACCCATTTTTGCCGATCTCTACTAACTTTTAAGCCTTTTTTGGCCTTTTCTATCCCATCTGCACATCTCTAACAATTATGAAGCCATTTTTGGCCATTTCTAACTCATGTTTGCTCATCCCTAAGCAATTCTGAATTGCATTTTTCGCTGTTTCTAACCCATTTTTGCAGATCTCTACGAACTTTTATGCCTTTTTTGGCCTTTTCTATCCAGTTTGCACACCTCTAACCATTTTGAAGCCATTTTTGGCCATTTCTAACCTTTTTTTGCAAATCTCTAAGCACTTTAAAGCCATTTTTAGCATTTCTAACCTATTTTTGCAAATCTCTAAGCACTTTCAAGCCATTTTTAGCATTTCTAACCCATGTTTGCACATCTCTAAGCAATTTTGAATGGCATTTTTGGACGTTTCTAACCCTTGTTTGCACATCTCTAAGCAATTTTGAATGGCATTTTTGGCCGTTTCTAACCCATTTTTGCAAATCCCTAAGCACTTTAAAGCCTTTTTTGGCTTTTTCTTTCCAGTTTGCACATCTCTACCCATTTCAAAGCCATTTTTGGCCATTTCTAACCCTTTTTTGCTAATGTCTAAGCACTTTAAAGCCATTTTGGCCATTTCTAACCAATTTTTGCAAATCCCAAAGCACTTTAAAGCCATTTTTGGCATTTGTAACCCATGTTTGCACATCTCTAAGCAATTTTGAATGGCATTTTTGGCCGTTTCTAACCCATTGTTGCAGATCTCTAAGCATTTTTAAGACTTTTTTGTCCTTTTCTATGCAGTTTGTGCATCTCTAACCATTTTGAAGCCATTTTTGGCCATTTCTAACCCTTTTTTGCTAATCTCTAAGCACTTTCAAGCCATTTTTAGCATTTCTAACCCATGTTTGCACATCTCGAAGCAATTTTGAATGGCATTTTTGGACGTTTCTAACCCATTTTTGCAAATCCCTAAGCACTTTAAAGCCATTTTCAGCATTTCTAACTCGTTATTGCACATCTCTATGCACTTTTAAGCCATTTTGGCCATTCCTAACCCATTTTTGCACATCTCTAAGCACTTTTAAACCATTTTTTGTCCATTTCTAACCCATGTTTGCACATCTCTAAGCAATTTTGAATGGCATTTTTGGCCGTTTCTAACCATTTTTGCAAATCCCTAAGCACTTTAAAGCCATTTTTGGCATTTCTAACCCGTTTTTGGAAATCTCTAAGCACTTTAAAGCCATGTTTGGCATTTCGAACCCATTTTTGCACATCTCTAAGCACTTTTAAACCATTTTTGGCCATTTCTAACCCATGCTTGCTCATCTCTAAGCAATTTTGAATGACATTTTTGGCCATTTCTAACCCATTTTTGCCGATCTCTACGAACTTTTAAGCCTTTTTTGGCCTTTTCTATCCCGTCTGCACATCTCTAACAATTTTGAAGCCATTTTTGGCCATTTCTAACTCATGTTTGCTCATCCCTAAGCAATTCTGAATTGCATTTTTCGCTGTTTCTATCCCATTTTTGCAGATCTCTACGAACTTTTATGCCTTTTTTGGCCTTTTCTATCCAGTTTGCACATCTCTAACCATTTTGAAGCCATTTTTGGCCATTTCTAACCTGTTTTTTCAAATCTCTAAGCTCTTTAAAGCCATTTTGGCCATTTCTAACCCATTTTTGCAAATCTCTAAGCACTTTCAAGCCATTTTTAGCATTTCTAACCCATGTTTGCACATCTCTAAGCAATTTTGAATGGCATTTTTGGCCGTTTCTAACCCATTTTTGCAAATCCCTAAGCACTTTAAAGCCTTTTTTGGCTTTTTCTTTCCAGTTTGCACATCTCTACCCATTTCAAAGCCATTTTTGGCCATTTCTAACCCTTTTTTGCTAATGTCTAAGCACTTTAAAGCCATTTTGGCCATTTCTAACCAATTTTTGCAAATCCCAAAGCACTTTAAAGCCATTTTTGGCATTTGTAACCCATGTTTGCACATCTCTAAGCAATTTTGAATGGCATTTTTGGCCGTTTCTAACCCATTGTTGCAGATCTCTAAGCATTTTTAAGACTTTTTTGTCCTTTTCTATGCAGTTTGTGCATCTCTAACCATTTTGAAGCCATTTTTGGCCATTTCTAACCCTTTTTTGCTAATCTCTAAGCACTTTCAAGCCATTTTTAGCATTTCTAACCCATGTTTGCACATCTCGAAGCAATTTTGAATGGCATTTTTGGCCGTTTCTAACCCATTTTTGCAAATCCCTAAGCACTTTAAAGCCATTTTCAGCATTTCTAACTCGTTATTGCACATCTCTATGCACTTTTAAGCCATTTTGGCCATTCCTAACCCATTTTTGCACATCTCTAAGCACTTTTAAACCATTTTTTGTCCATTTCTAACCCATGTTTGCACATCTCTAAGCAATTTTGAATGGCATTTTTGGCCGTTTCTAACCATTTTTGCAAATCCCTAAGCACTTTAAAGCCATTTTTGGCATTTCTAACCCGTTTTTGGAAATCTCTAAGCACTTTAAAGCCATGTTTGGCATTTCGAACCCATTTTTGCACATCTCTAAGCACTTTTAAACCATTTTTGGCCATTTCTAACCCATGCTTGCTCATCTCTAAGCAATTTTGAATGACATTTTTGGCCATTTCTAACCCATTTTTGCCGATCTCTACGAACTTTTAAGCCTTTTTTGGCCTTTTCTATCCCGTCTGCACATCTCTAACAATTTTGAAGCCATTTTTGGCCATTTCTAACTCATGTTTGCTCATCCCTAAGCAATTCTGAATTGCATTTTTCGCTGTTTCTATCCCATTTTTGCAGATCTCTACGAACTTTTATGCCTTTTTTGGCCTTTTCTATCCAGTTTGCACATCTCTAACCATTTTGAAGCCATTTTTGGCCATTTCTAACCCTTTTTTGCAAATCTCTAAGCACCTTAAAGCCATTTTTAGCATTTCTAACCCATGTTTGCAAATCTCTAAGCACTTTCAAGCCATTTTTAGCATTTCTAACCCATGTTTGCACATCTCTAAGCAATTTTGAATGACATTTTTGGCCATTTCTAACCCATTTTTGCCGATCTCTACGAACTTTTAAGCCTTTTTTGGCCTTTTCTATCCCGTCTGCACATCTCTAACAATTATGAAGCCATTTTTGGCCATTTCTGACTCATGTTTGCTCATCCCTAAGCAATTCTGAATTGCATTTTTCGCTGTTTCTAACCCATTTTTGCAGATCTCTACGAACTTTTATGCCTTTTTTGGCCTTTTCTATCCAGTTTGCACACCTCTAACCATTTTGAAGCCATTTTTGGCCATTTCTAACCTTTTTTTGCAAATCTCTAAGCACTTTAAAGCCATTTTTAGCATTTCTAACCTATTTTTGCAAATCTCTAAGCACTTTCAAGCCATTTTTAGCATTTCTAACCCATGTTTGCACATCTCTAAGCAATTTTGAATGGCATTTTTGGACGTTTCTAACCCATGTTTGCACATCTCTAAGCAATTTTGAATGGCATTTTTGGCCGTTTCTAACCCATTTTTGCAAATCCCTAAGCACTTTAAAGCCTTTTTTGGCTTTTTCTTTCCAGTTTGCACATCTCTACCCATTTCAAAGCCATTTTTGGCCATTTCTAACCCTTTTTTGCTAATGTCTAAGCACTTTAAAGCCATTTTGGCCATTTCTAACCAATTTTTGCAAATCCCAAAGCACTTTAAAGCCATTTTTGGCATTTGTAACCCATGTTTGCACATCTCTAAGCAATTTTGAATGGCATTTTTGGCCGTTTCTAACCCATTGTTGCAGATCTCTAAGCATTTTTAAGACTTTTTTGTCCTTTTCTATGCAGTTTGTGCATCTCTAACCATTTTGAAGCCATTTTTGGCCATTTCTAACCCTTTTTTGCTAATCTCTAAGCACTTTCAAGCCATTTTTAGCATTTCTAACCCATGTTTGCACATCTCGAAGCAATTTTGAATGGCATTTTTGGCCGTTTCTAACCCATTTTTGCAAATCCCTAAGCACTTTAAAGCCATTTTCAGCATTTCTAACTCGTTATTGCACATCTCTATGCACTTTTAAGCCATTTTGGCCATTCCTAACCCATTTTTGCACATCTCTAAGCACTTTTAAACCATTTTTGGTCCATTTCTAACCCATGTTTGCACATCTCTAAGCAATTTTGAATGGCATTTTTGGCCGTTTCTAACCATTTTTGCAAATCCCTAAGCACTTTAAAGCCATTTTTGGCATTTCTAACCCGTTTTTGGAAATCTCTAAGCACTTTAAAGCCATGTTTGGCATTTCGAACCCATTTTTGCACATCTCTAAGCACTTTTAAACCATTTTTGGCCATTTCTAACCCATGCTTGCTCATCTCTAAGCAATTTTGAATGACATTTTTGGCCATTTCTAACCCATTTTTGCCGATCTCTACGAACTTTTAAGCCTTTTTTGGCCTTTTCTATCCCGTCTGCACATCTCTAACAATTTTGAAGCCATTTTTGGCCATTTCTAACTCATGTTTGCTCATCCCTAAGCAATTCTGAATTGCATTTTTCGCTGTTTCTATCCCATTTTTGCAGATCTCTACGAACTTTTATGCCTTTTTTGGCCTTTTCTATCCAGTTTGCACATCTCTAACCATTTTGAAGCCATTTTTGGCCATTTCTAACCCTTTTTTGCAAATCTCTAAGCACCTTAAAGCCATTTTTAGCATTTCTAACCCATTTTTGCAAATCTCTAAGCACTTTCAAGCCATTTTTAGCATTTCTAACCCATGTTTGCACATCTCTAAGCAATTTTGAATGGCATTTTTGGAGGTTTCTAACCCATGTTTGCACATCTCTAAGCAATTTTGAATGGCATTTTTGGCCGTTTCTAACCCATTTTTGCAAATCCCTTAGCACTTTAAAGCCTTTTTTGGCTTTTTCTTTCCAGTTTGCACATCTCTACCCATTTCAAAGCCATTTTTGGCCATTTCTAACCCTTTTTTGCTAATGTCTAAGCACTTTAAAGCCATTTTGGCCATTTCTAACCAATTTTTGCAAATCCCAAAGCACTTTAAAGCCATTTTTGGCATTTGTAACCCATGTTTGCACATCTCTAAGCAATTTTGAATGGCATTTTTGGCCGTTTCTAACCCATTGTTGCAGATCTCTAAGCATTTTTAAGACTTTTTTGTCCTTTTCTATGCAGTTTGTGCATCTCTAACCATTTTGAAGCCATTTTTGGCCATTTCTAACCCTTTTTTGCTAATCTCTAAGCACTTTCAAGCCATTTTTAGCATTTCTAACCCATGTTTGCACATCTCGAAGCAATTTTGAATGGCATTTTTGGCCGTTTCTAACCCATTTTTGCAAATCCCTAAGCACTTTAAAGCCATTTTCAGCATTTCTAACTCGTTATTGCACATCTCTATGCACTTTTAAGCCATTTTGGCCATTCCTAACCCATTTTTGCAAATCCCTAAGCACTTTTAAACCATTTTTGGTCCATTTCTAACCCATGTTTGCACATCTCTAAGCAATTTTGAATGGCATTTTTGGCCGTTTCTAACCATTTTTGCAAATCCCTAAGCACTTTAAAGCCATTTTTGGCATTTCTAACCCGTTTTTGGAAATCTCTAAGCACTTTAAAGCCATGTTTGGCATTTCGAACCCATTTTTGCACATCTCTAAGCACTTTTAAACCATTTTTGGCCATTTCTAACCCATGCTTGCTCATCTCTAAGCAATTTTGAACGACATTTTTGGCCATTTCTAACCCATTTTTGCCGATCTCTACGAACTTTTAAGCCTTTTTTGGCCTTTTCTATCCCGTCTGCACATCTCTAACAATTTTGAAGCCATTTTTGGCCATTTCTAACTCATATTTGCTCATCCCTAAGCAATTCTGAATTGCATTTTTCGCTGTTTCTATCCCATTTTTGCAGATCTCTACGAACTTTTATGCCTTTTTTGGCCTTTTCTATCCAGTTTGCACATCTCTAACCATTTTGAAGCCATTTTTGGCCATTTCTAACCCTTTTTTGCAAATCTCTAAGCACCTTAAAGCCATTTTTAGCATTTCTAACCCATGTTTGCAAATCTCTAAGCACTTTCAAGCCATTTTTAGCATTTCTAACCCATGTTTGCACATCTCTAAGCAATTTTGAATGACATTTTTGGCCATTTCTAACCCATTTTTGCCGATCTCTACGAACTTTTAAGCCTTTTTTGGCCTTTTCTATCCCGTCTGCACATCTCTACCCATTTCAAAGCCATTTTTGGCCATTTCTAACTCATGTTTGCTCATCCCTAAGCAATTCTGAATTGCATTTTTCGCTGTTTCTATCCCATTTTTGCAGATCTCTACGAACTTTTATGCCTTTTTTGGCCTTTTCTATCCAGTTTGCACATCTCTAACCATTTTGAAGCCATTTTTGGCCATTTCTAACCCTTTTTTGCAAATCTCTAAGCACTTTCAAGCCATTTTTAGCATTTCTAACCCATGTTTGCACATCTCTAAGCAATTTTGAATGGCATTTTTGGCCATTTCTAACCCATTTTTGCACATCTCTAAGCAATTTTGAATGGCATTTTTGGCCGTTTCTAACCCATTTTTGCAAATCCCTAAGCACTTTAAAGCCTTTTTTGGCTTTTTCTTTCCAGTTTGCACATCTCTACCCATTTCAAAGCCATTTTTGGCCATTTCTAACCCTTTTTTGCTAATGTCTAAGCACTTTAAAGCCATTTTGGCCATTTCTAACCAATTTTTGCAAATCCCAAAGCACTTTAAAGCCATTTTTGGCATTTGTAACCCATGTTTGCACATCTCTAAGCAATTTTGAATGGCATTTTTGGCCGTTTCTAACCCATTTTTGCAAATCCCTAAGCACTTTAAAGCCTTTTTTGGCTTTTTCTTTCCAGTTTGCACATCTCTACCCATTTCAAAGCCATTTTTGGCCATTTCTAACCCTTTTTTGCTAATGTCTAAGCACTTTAAAGCCATTTTGGCCATTTCTAACCAATTTTTGCAAATCCCAAAGCACTTTAAAGCCATTTTTGGCATTTGTAACCCATGTTTGCGCATCTCTAAGCAATTTTGAATGGCATTTTTGGCCGTTTCTAACCCATTGTTGCAGATCTCTAAGCATTTTTAAGACTTTTTTGTCCTTTTCTATGCAGTTTGTGCATCTCTAACCATTTTGAAGCCATTTTTGGCCATTTCTAACCCTTTTTTGCTAATCTCTAAGCACTTTCAAGCCATTTTTAGCATTTCTAACCCATGTTTGCACATCTCGAAGCAATTTTGAATGGCATTTTTGGACGTTTCTAACCCATTTTTGCAAATCCCTAAGCACTTTAAAGCCATTTTCAGCATTTCTAACTCGTTATTGCACATCTCTATGCACTTTTAAGCCATTTTGGCCATTCCTAACCCATTTTTGCACATCTCTAAGCACTTTTAAACCATTTTTGGTCCATTTCTAACCCATGTTTGCACATCTCTAAGCAATTTTGAATGGCATTTTTGGCCGTTTCTAACCATTTTTGCAAATCCCTAAGCACTTTAAAGCCATTTTTGGCATTTCTAACCCGTTTTTGGAAATCTCTAAGCACTTTAAAGCCATGTTTGGCATTTCGAACCCATTTTTGCACATCTCTAAGCACTTTTAAACCATTTTTGGCCATTTCTAACCCATGCTTGCTCATCTCTAAGCAATTTTGAACGACATTTTTGGCCATTTCTAACCCATTTTTGCCGATCTCTACGAACTTTTAAGCCTTTTTTGGCCTTTTCTATCCCGTCTGCACATCTCTAACAATTTTGAAGCCATTTTTGGCCATTTCTAACTCATATTTGCTCATCCCTAAGCAATTCTGAATTGCATTTTTCGCTGTTTCTATCCCATTTTTGCAGATCTCTACGAACTTTTATGCCTTTTTTGGCCTTTTCTATCCAGTTTGCACATCTCTAACCATTTTGAAGCCATTTTTGGCCATTTCTAACCCTTTTTTGCAAATCTCTAAGCACCTTAAAGCCATTTTTAGCATTTCTAACCCATGTTTGCAAATCTCTAAGCACTTTCAAGCCATTTTTAGCATTTCTAACCCATGTTTGCACATCTCTAAGCAATTTTGAATGACATTTTTGGCCATTTCTAACCCATTTTTGCAGATCTCTACGAACTTTTATGCCTTTTTTGGCCTTTTCTATCCAGTTTGCACACCTCTAACCATTTTGAAGCCATTTTTGGCCATTTCTAACCTTTTTTTGCAAATCTCTAAGCACTTTAAAGCCATTTTTAGCATTTCTAACCTATTTTTGCAAATCTCTAAGCACTTTCAAGCCATTTTTAGCATTTCTAACCCATGTTTGCACATCTCTAAGCAATTTTGAATGGCATTTTTGGACGTTTCTAACCCATGTTTGCACATCTCTAAGCAATTTTGTATGGCATTTTTGGCGGTTTCTAACCCATTTTTGCAAATCCCTAAGCACTTTAAAGCCTTTTTTGGCTTTTTCTTTCCAGTTTGCACATCTCTACCCATTTCAAAGCCATTTTTGGCCATTTCTAACCCTTTTTTGCTAATGTCTAAGCACTTTAAAGCCATTTTGGCCATTTCTAACCAATTTTTGCAAATCCCAAAGCACTTTAAAGCCATTTTTGGCATTTGTAACCCATGTTTGCACATCTCTAAGCAATTTTGAATGGCATTTTTGGCCGTTTCTAACCCATTGTTGCAGATCTCTAAGCATTTTTAAGACTTTTTTGTCCTTTTCTATGCAGTTTGTGCATCTCTAACCATTTTGAAGCCATTTTTGGCCATTTCTAACCCTTTTTTGCTAATCTCTAAGCACTTTCAAGCCATTTTTAGCATTTCTAACCCATGTTTGCACATCTCGAAGCAATTTTGAATGGCATTTTTGGCCGTTTCTAACCCATTTTTGCAAATCCCTAAGCACTTTAAAGCCATTTTCAGCATTTCTAACTCGTTATTGCACATCTCTATGCACTTTTAAGCCATTTTGGCCATTCCTAACCCATTTTTGCACATCTCTAAGCACTTTTAAACCATTTTTGGTCCATTTCTAACCCATGTTTGCACATCTCTAAGCAATTTTGAATGGCATTTTTGGCCGTTTCTAACCATTTTTGCAAATCCCTAAGCACTTTAAAGCCATTTTTGGCATTTCTAACCCGTTTTTGGAAATCTCTAAGCACTTTAAAGCCATGTTTGGCATTTCGAACCCATTTTTGCACATCTCTAAGCACTTTTAAACCATTTTTGGCCATTTCTAACCCATGCTTGCTCATCTCTAAGCAATTTTGAATGACATTTTTGGCCATTTCTAACCCATTTTTGCCGATCTCTACGAACTTTTAAGCCTTTTTTGGCCTTTTCTATCCCGTCTGCACATCTCTAACAATTTTGAAGCCATTTTTGGCCATTTCTAACTCATGTTTGCTCATCCCTAAGCAATTCTGAATTGCATTTTTCGCTGTTTCTAACCCATTTTTGCAGATCTCTACGAACTTTTATGCCTTTTTTGGCCTTTTCTATCCAGTTTGCACATCTCTAACCATTTTGAAGCCATTTTTGGCCATTTCTAACCCTTTTTTGCAAATCTCTAAGCACCTTAAAGCCATTTTTAGCATTTCTAACCCATGTTTGCAAATCTCTAAGCACTTTCAAGCCATTTTTAGCATTTCTAACCCATGTTTGCACATCTCTAAGCAATTTTGAATGACATTTTTGGCCATTTCTAACCCATTTTTGCCGATCTCTACTAACTTTTAAGCCTTTTTTGGCCTTTTCTATCCCATCTGCACATCTCTAACAATTATGAAGCCATTTTTGGCCATTTCTAACTCATGTTTGCTCATCCCTAAGCAATTCTGAATTGCATTTTTCGCTGTTTCTAACCCATTTTTGCAGATCTCTACGAACTTTTATGCCTTTTTTGGCCTTTTCTATCCAGTTTGCACACCTCTAACCATTTTGAAGCCATTTTTGGCCATTTCTAACCCTTTTTTGCAAATCTCTAAGCACTTTAAAGCCATTTTTAGCATTTCTAACCTATTTTTGCAAATCTCTAAGCACTTTCAAGCCATTTTTAGCATTTCTAACCCATGTTTGCACATCTCTAAGCAATTTTGAATGGCATTTTTGGACGTTTCTAACCCTTGTTTGCACATCTCTAAGCAATTTTGAATGGCATTTTTGGCCGTTTCTAACCCATTTTTGCAAATCCCTAAGCACTTTAAAGCCTTTTTTGGCTTTTTCTTTCCAGTTTGCACATCTCTACCCATTTCAAAGCCATTTTTGGCCATTTCTAACCCTTTTTTGCTAATGTCTAAGCACTTTAAAGCCATTTTGGCCATTTCTAACCAATTTTTGCAAATCCCAAAGCACTTTAAAGCCATTTTTGGCATTTGTAACCCATGTTTGCACATCTCTAAGCAATTTTGAATGGCATTTTTGGCCGTTTCTAACCCATTGTTGCAGATCTCTAAGCATTTTTAAGACTTTTTTGTCCTTTTCTATGCAGTTTGTGCATCACTAACCATTTTGAAGCCATTTTTGGCCATTTCTAACCCTTTTTTGCTAATCTCTAAGCACTTTCAAGCCATTTTTAGCATTTCTAACCCATGTTTGCACATCTCGAAGCAATTTTGAATGGCATTTTTGGACGTTTCTAACCCATTTTTGCAAATCCCTAAGCACTTTAAAGCCATTTTCAGCATTTCTAACTCGTTATTGCACATCTCTATGCACTTTTAAGCCATTTTGGCCATTCCTAACCCATTTTTGCACATCTCTAAGCACTTTTAAACCATTTTTTGTCCATTTCTAACCCATGTTTGCACATCTCTAAGCAATTTTGAATGGCATTTTTGGCCGTTTCTAACCATTTTTGCAAATCCCTAAGCACTTTAAAGCCATTTTTGGCATTTCTAACCCGTTTTTGGAAATCTCTAAGCACTTTAAAGCCATGTTTGGCATTTCGAACCCATTTTTGCACATCTCTAAGCACTTTTAAACCATTTTTGGCCATTTCTAACCCATGCTTGCTCATCTCTAAGCAATTTTGAATGACATTTTTGGCCATTTCTAACCCATTTTTGCCGATCTCTACGAACTTTTAAGCCTTTTTTGGCCTTTTCTATCCCGTCTGCACATCTCTAACAATTTTGAAGCCATTTTTGGCCATTTCTAACTCATGTTTGCTCATCCCTAAGCAATTCTGAATTGCATTTTTCGCTGTTTCTATCCCATTTTTGCAGATCTCTACGAACTTTTATGCCTTTTTTGGCCTTTTCTATCCAGTTTGCACATCTCTAACCATTTTGAAGCCATTTTTGGCCATTTCTAACCCTTTTTTGCAAATCTCTAAGCACCTTAAAGCCATTTTTAGCATTTCTAACCCATGTTTGCAAATCTCTAAGCACTTTCAAGCCATTTTTAGCATTTCTAACCCATGTTTGCACATCTCTAAGCAATTTTGAATGACATTTTTGGCCATTTCTAACCCATTTTTGCCGATCTCTACTAACTTTTAAGCCTTTTTTGGCCTTTTCTATCCCGTCTGCACATCTCTAACAATTATGAAGCCATTTTTGGCCATTTCTGACTCATGTTTGCTCATCCCTAAGCAATTCTGAATTGCATTTTTCGCTGTTTCTAACCCATTTTTGCAGATCTCTACGAACTTTTATGCCTTTTTTGGCCTTTTCTATCCAGTTTGCACACCTCTAACCATTTTGAAGCCATTTTTGGCCATTTCTAACCTTTTTTTGCAAATCTCTAAGCACTTTAAAGCCATTTTTAGCATTTCTAACCTATTTTTGCAAATCTCTAAGCACTTTCAAGCCATTTTTAGCATTTCTAACCCATGTTTGCACATATCTAAGCAATTTTGAATGGCATTTTTGGACGTTTCTAACCCATGTTTGCACATCTCTAAGCAATTTTGAACGGCATTTTTGGCCGTTTCTAACCCATTTTTGCAAATCCCTAAGCACTTTAAAGCCTTTTTTGGCTTTTTCTTTCCAGTTTGCACATCTCTACCCATTTCAAAGCCATTTTTGGCCATTTCTAACCCTTTTTTGCTAATGTCTAAGCACTTTAAAGCCATTTTGGCCATTTCTAACCAATTTTTGCAAATCCCAAAGCACTTTAAAGCCATTTTTGGCATTTGTAACCCATGTTTGCACATCTCTAAGCAATTTTGAATGGCATTTTTGGCCGTTTCTAACCCATTGTTGCAGATCTCTAAGCATTTTTAAGACTTTTTTGTCCTTTTCTATGCAGTTTGTGCATCTCTAACCATTTTGAAGCCATTTTTGGCCATTTCTAACCCTTTTTTGCTAATCTCTAAGCACTTTCAAGCCATTTTTAGCATTTCTAACCCATGTTTGCACATCTCGAAGCAATTTTGAATGGCATTTTTGGACGTTTCTAACCCATTTTTGCAAATCCCTAAGCACTTTAAAGCCATTTTCAGCATTTCTAACTCGTTATTGCACATCTCTATGCACTTTTAAGCCATTTTGGCCATTCCTAACCCATTTTTGCACATCTCTAAGCACTTTTAAACCATTTTTTGTCCATTTCTAACCCATGTTTGCACATCTCTAAGCAATTTTGAATGGCATTTTTGGCCGTTTCTAACCATTTTTGCAAATCCCTAAGCACTTTAAAGCCATTTTTGGCATTTCTAACCCGTTTTTGGAAATCTCTAAGCACTTTAAAGCCATGTTTGGCATTTCGAACCCATTTTTGCACATCTCTAAGCACTTTTAAACCATTTTTGGCCATTTCTAACCCATGCTTGCTCATCTCTAAGCAATTTTGAATGACATTTTTGGCCATTTCTAACCCATTTTTGCCGATCTCTACGAACTTTTAAGCCTTTTTTGGCCTTTTCTATCCCGTCTGCACATCTCTAACAATTTTGAAGCCATTTTTGGCCATTTCTAACTCATGTTTGCTCATCCCTAAGCAATTCTGAATTGCATTTTTCGCTGTTTCTATCCCATTTTTGCAGATCTCTACGAACTTTTATGCCTTTTTTGGCCTTTTCTATCCAGTTTGCACATCTCTAACCATTTTGAAGCCATTTTTGGCCATTTCTAACCCTTTTTTGCAAATCTCTAAGCACTTTAAAGCCATTTTTAGCATTTCTAACCCATGTTTGCACATCTCTAAGCAATTTTGAATGGCATTTTTGGACGTTTCTAACCCATGTTTGCACATCTCTAAGCAATTTTGAATGGCATTTTTGGCCGTTTCTAACCCATTTTTGCAAATCCCTAAGCACTTTAAAGCCATTTTTGGCATTTGTAACCCATGTTTGCACATCTCTAAGCAATTTTGAATGGCATTTTTGGCCGTTTCTAACCCATTGTTGCAGATCTCTAAGCATTTTTAAGACTTTTTTGTCCTTTTCTATGCAGTTTGTGCATCTCTAACCATTTTGAAGCCATTTTTGGCCATTTCTAACCCTTTTTTGCTAATCTCTAAGCACTTTCAAGCCATTTTTAGCATTTCTAACCCATGTTTGCACATCTCGAAGCAATTTTGAATGGCATTTTTGGACGTTTCTAACCCATTTTTGCAAATCCCTAAGCACTTTAAAGCCATTTTCAGCATTTCTAACTCGTTATTGCACATCTCTATGCACTTTTAAGCCATTTTGGCCATTCCTAACCCATTTTTGCACATCTCTAAGCACTTTTAAACCATTTTTTGTCCATTTCTAACCCATGTTTGCACATCTCTAAGCAATTTTGAATGGCATTTTTGGCCGTTTCTAACCATTTTTGCAAATCCCTAAGCACTTTAAAGCCATTTTTGGCATTTCTAACCCGTTTTTGGAAATCTCTAAGCACTTTAAAGCCATGTTTGGCATTTCGAACCCATTTTTGCACATCTCTAAGCACTTTTAAACCATTTTTGGCCATTTCTAACCCATGCTTGCTCATCTCTAAGCAATTTTGAATGACATTTTTGGCCATTTCTAACCCATTTTTGCCGATCTCTACGAACTTTTAAGCCTTTTTTGGCCTTTTCTATCCCGTCTGCACATCTCTAACAATTTTGAAGCCATTTTTGGCCATTTCTAACTCATGTTTGCTCATCCCTAAGCAATTCTGAATTGCATTTTTCGCTGTTTCTATCCCATTTTTGCAGATCTCTACGAACTTTTATGCCTTTTTTGGCCTTTTCTATCCAGTTTGCACATCTCTAACCATTTTGAAGCCATTTTTGGCCATTTCTAACCCTTTTTTGCAAATCTCTAAGCACTTTAAAGCCATTTTTAGCATTTCTAACCCATTTTTGCAAATCTCTAAGCACTTTCAAGCCATTTTTAGCATTTCTAACCCATGTTTGCACATCTCTAAGCAATTTTGAATGGCATTTTTGGACGTTTCTAACCCATGTTTGCACATCTCTAAGCAATTTTGAATGGCATTTTTGGCCGTTTCTAACCCATTTTTGCAAATCCCTAAGCACTTTAAAGCCTTTTTTGGCTTTTTCTTTCCAGTTTGCACATCTCTACCCATTTCAAAGCCATTTTTGGCCATTTCTAACCCTTTTTTGCTAATGTCTAAGCACTTTAAAGCCATTTTGGCCATTTCTAACCAATTTTTGCAAATCCCAAAGCACTTTAAAGCCATTTTTGGCATTTGTAACCCATGTTTGCACATCTCTAAGCAATTTTGAATGGCATTTTTGGCCGTTTCTAACCCATTGTTGCAGATCTCTAAGCATTTTTAAGACTTTTTTGTCCTTTTCTATGCAGTTTGTGCATCTCTAACCATTTTGAAGCCATTTTTGGCCATTTCTAACCCTTTTTTGCTAATCTCTAAGCACTTTCAAGCCATTTTTAGCATTTCTAACCCATGTTTGCACATCTCGAAGCAATTTTGAATGGCATTTTTGGCCGTTTCTAACCCATTTTTGCAAATCCCTAAGCACTTTAAAGCCATTTTCAGCATTTCTAACTCGTTATTGCACATCTCTATGCACTTTTAAGCCATTTTGGCCATTCCTAACCCATTTTTGCACATCTCTAAGCACTTTTAAACCATTTTTTGTCCATTTCTAACCCATGTTTGCACATCTCTAAGCAATTTTGAATGGCATTTTTGGCCGTTTCTAACCATTTTTGCAAATCCCTAAGCACTTTAAAGCCATTTTTGGCATTTCTAACCCGTTTTTGGAAATCTCTAAGCACTTTAAAGCCATGTTTGGCATTTCGAACCCATTTTTGCACATCTCTAAGCACTTTTAAACCATTTTTGGCCATTTCTAACCCATGCTTGCTCATCTCTAAGCAATTTTGAATGACATTTTTGGCCATTTCTAACCCATTTTTGCCGATCTCTACGAACTTTTAAGCCTTTTTTGGCCTTTTCTATCCCGTCTGCACATCTCTAACAATTTTGAAGCCATTTTTGGCCATTTCTAACTCATGTTTGCTCATCCCTAAGCAATTCTGAATTGCATTTTTCGCTGTTTCTATCCCATTTTTGCAGATCTCTACGAACTTTTATGCCTTTTTTGGCCTTTTCTATCCAGTTTGCACATCTCTAACCATTTTGAAGCCATTTTTGGCCATTTCTAACCCTTTTTTGCAAATCTCTAAGCACTTTAAAGCCATTTTTAGCATTTCTAACCCATTTTTGCAAATCTCTAAGCACTTTCAAGCCATTTTTAGCATTTCTAACCCATGTTTGCACATCTCTAAGCAATTTTGAATGGCATTTTTGGACGTTTCTAACCCATGTTTGCACATCTCTAAGCAATTTTGAATGGCATTTTTGGCCGTTTCTAACCCATTTTTGCAAATCCCTAAGCACTTTAAAGCCTTTTTTGGCTTTTTCTTTCCAGTTTGCACATCTCTACCCATTTCAAAGCCATTTTTGGCCATTTCTAACCCTTTTTTGCTAATGTCTAAGCACTTTAAAGCCATTTTGGCCATTTCTAACCAATTTTTGCAAATCCCAAAGCACTTTAAAGCCATTTTTGGCATTTGTAACCCATGTTTGCACATCTCTAAGCAATTTTGAATGGCATTTTTGGCCGTTTCTAACCCATTGTTGCAGATCTCTAAGCATTTTTAAGACTTTTTTGTCCTTTTCTATGCAGTTTGTGCATCTCTAACCATTTTGAAGCCATTTTTGGCCATTTCAAACCCTTTTTTGCTAATCTCTAAGCACTTTCAAGCCATTTTTAGCATTTCTAACCCATGTTTGCACATCTCGAAGCAATTTTGAATGGCATTTTTGGACGTTTCTAACCCATTTTTGCAAATCCCTAAGCACTTTAAAGCCATTTTCAGCATTTCTAACTCGTTATTGCACATCTCTATGCACTTTTAAGCCATTTTGGCAATTCCTAACCCATTTTTGCACATCTCTAAGCACTTTTAAACCATTTTTTGTCCATTTCTAACCCATGTTTGCACATCTCTAAGCAATTTTGAATGGCATTTTTGGCCGTTTCTAACCCATTTTTGCAAATCCCTAAGCACTTTAAAGCCTTTTTTGGCTTTTTCTTTCCCGTTTGCACATCTCTACCCATTTCAAAGCCATTTTTGGCCATTTCTAACCCTTTTTTGCTAATGTCTAAGCACTTTAAAGCCATTTTGGCCATTTCTAACCAATTTTTGCAAATCCCAAAGCACTTTAAAGCCATTTTTGGCATTTGTAACCCATGTTTGCACATCTCTAAGCAATTTTGAATGGCATTTTTGTCCGTTTCTAACCCATTGTTGCAGATCTCTAAGCATTTGTAAGACTTTTTTGTCCTTTTCTATGCAGTTTGTGCATCTCTAACCATTTTGAAGCCATTTTTGGCCATTTCTAACCCTTTTTTGCTAATCTCTAAGCACTTTCAAGCCATTTTTAGCATTTCTAACCCATGTTTGCACATCTCGAAGCAATTTTGAATGGCATTTTTGGACGTTTCTAACCCATTTTTGCAAATCCCTAAGCACTTTAAAGCCATTTTCAGCATTTCTAACTCGTTATTGCACATCTCTATGCACTTTTAAGCCATTTTGGCCATTCCTAACCCATTTTTGCACATCTCTAAGCACTTTTAAACCATTTTTTGTCCATTTCTAACCCATGTTTGCACATCTCTAAGCAATTTTGAATGGCATTTTTGGCCGTTTCTAACCATTTTTGCAAATCCCTAAGCACTTTAAAGCCATTTTTGGCATTTCTAACCCGTTTTTGGAAATCTCTAAGCACTTTAAAGCCATGTTTGGCATTTCGAACCCATTTTTGCACATCTCTAAGCACTTTTAAACCATTTTTGGCCATTTCTAACCCATGCTTGCTCATCTCTAAGCAATTTTGAATGACATTTTTGGCCATTTCTAACCCATTTTTGCCGATCTCTACGAACTTTTAAGCCTTTTTTGGCCTTTTCTATCCCGTCTGCACATCTCTAACAATTTTGAAGCCATTTTTGGCCATTTCTAACTCATGTTTGCTCATCCCTAAGCAATTCTGAATTGCATTTTTCGCTGTTTCTATCCCATTTTTGCAGATCTCTACGAACTTTTATGCCTTTTTTGGCCTTTTCTATCCAGTTTGCACATCTCTAACCATTTTGAAGCCATTTTTGGCCATTTCTAACCCTTTTTTGCAAATCTCTAAGCACTTTAAAGCCATTTTTAGCATTTCTAACCCATGTTTGCACATCTCTAAGCAATTTTGAATGGCATTTTTGGACGTTTCTAACCCATGTTTGCACATCTCTAAGCAATTTTGAATGGCATTTTTGGCCGTTTCTAACCCATTTTTGCAAATCCCTAAGCACTTTAAAGCCTTTTTTGTCTTTTTCTTTCCAGTTTGCACATCTCTACCCATTTCAAAGCCATTTTTGGCCATTTCTAACCCTTTTTTGCTAATGTCTAAGCACTTTAAAGCCATTTTGGCCATTTCTAACCAATTTTTGCAAATCCCAAAGCACTTTAAAGCCATTTTTGGCATTTGTAACCCATGTTTGCACATCTCTAAGCAATTTTGAATGGCATTTTTGGCCGTTTCTAACCCATTGTTGCAGATCTCTAAGCATTTTTAAGACTTTTTTGTCCTTTTCTATGCAGTTTGTGCATCTCTAACCATTTTGAAGCCATTTTTGGCCATTTCTAACCCTTTTTTGCTAATCTCTAAGCACTTTCAAGCCATTTTTAGCATTTCTAACCCATGTTTGCACATCTCGAAGCAATTTTGAATGGCATTTTTGGACGTTTCTAACCCATTTTTGCAAATCCCTAAGCACTTTAAAGCCATTTTCAGCATTTCTAACTCGTTATTGCACATCTCTATGCACTTTTAAGCCATTTTGGCCATTCCTAACCCATTTTTGCACATCTCTAAGCACTTTTAAACCATTTTTTGTCCATTTCTAACCCATGTTTGCACATCTCTAAGCAATTTTGAATGGCATTTTTGGCCGTTTCTAACCATTTTTGCAAATCCCTAAGCACTTTAAAGCCATTTTTGGCATTTCTAACCCGTTTTTGGAAATCTCTAAGCACTTTAAAGCCATGTTTGGCATTTCGAACCCATTTTTGCACATCTCTAAGCACTTTTAAACCATTTTTGGCCATTTCTAACCCATGCTTGCTCATCTCTAAGCAATTTTGAATGACATTTTTGGCCATTTCTAACCCATTTTTGCCGATCTCTACGAACTTTTAAGCCTTTTTTGGCCTTTTCTATCCCGTCTGCACATCTCTAACAATTTTGAAGCCATTTTTGGCCATTTCTAACTCATGTTTGCTCATCCCTAAGCAATTCTGAATTGCATTTTTCGCTGTTTCTATCCCATTTTTGCAGATCTCTACGAACTTTTATGCCTTTTTTGGCCTTTTCTATCCAGTTTGCACATCTCTAACCATTTTGAAGCCATTTTTGGCCATTTCTAACCCTTTTTTGCAAATCTCTAAGCACTTTAAAGCCATTTTTAGCATTTCTAACCCATTTTTGCAAATCTCTAAGCACTTTCAAGCCATTTTTAGCATTTCTAACCCATGTTTGCACATCTCTAAGCAATTTTGAATGGCATTTTTGGACGTTTCTAACCCATGTTTGCACATCTCTAAGCAATTTTGAATGGCATTTTTGGCCGTTTCTAACCCATTTTTGCAAATCCCTAAGCACTTTAAAGCCTTTTTTGGCTTTTTCTTTCCAGTTTGCACATCTCTACCCATTTCAAAGCCATTTTTGGCCATTTCTAACCCTTTTTTGCTAATGTCTAAGCACTTTAAAGCCATTTTGGCCATTTCTAACCAATTTTTGCAAATCCCAAAGCACTTTAAAGCCATTTTTGGCATTTGTAACCCATGTTTGCACATCTCTAAGCAATTTTGAATGGCATTTTTGGCCGTTTCTAACCCATTGTTGCAGATCTCTAAGCATTTTTAAGACTTTTTTGTCCTTTTCTATGCAGTTTGTGCATCTCTAACCATTTTGAAGCCATTTTTGGCCATTTCTAACCCTTTTTTGCTAATCTCTAAGCACTTTCAAGCCATTTTTAGCATTTCTAACCCATGTTTGCACATCTCGAAGCAATTTTGAATGGCATTTTTGGACGTTTCTAACCCATTTTTGCAAATCCCTAAGCACTTTAAAGCCATTTTCAGCATTTCTAACTCGTTATTGCACATCTCTATGCACTTTTAAGCCATTTTGGCAATTCCTAACCCATTTTTGCACATCTCTAAGCACTTTTAAACCATTTTTTGTCCATTTCTAACCCATGTTTGCACATCTCTAAGCAATTTTGAATGGCATTTTTGGCCGTTTCTAACCCATTTTTGCAAATCCCTAAGCACTTTAAAGCCTTTTTTGGCTTTTTCTTTCCCGTTTGCACATCTCTACCCATTTCAAAGCCATTTTTGGCCATTTCTAACCCTTTTTTGCTAATGTCTAAGCACTTTAAAGCCATTTTGGCCATTTCTAACCAATTTTTGCAAATCCCAAAGCACTTTAAAGCCATTTTTGGCATTTGTAACCCATGTTTGCACATCTCTAAGCAATTTTGAATGGCATTTTTGGCCGTTTCTAACCCATTGTTGCAGATCTCTAAGCATTTTTAAGACTTTTTTGTCCTTTTCTATGCAGTTTGTGCATCTCTAACCATTTTGAAGCCATTTTTGGCCATTTCTAACCCTTTTTTGGAAATCTCTAAGCACTTTAAAGCCATTTTTAGCATTTCTAACCCATGTTTGCACATCTCGAAGCAATTTTGAATGGCATTTTTGGACGTTTCTAACCCATGCTTGCTCATCTCTAAGCAATTTTGAATGACATTTTTGGCCATTTCTAACCCATTTTTGCCGATCTCTACGAACTTTTAAGCCTTTTTTGGCCTTTTCTATCCCGTCTGCACATCTCTAACAATTTTGAAGCCATTTTTGGCCATTTCTAACTCATGTTTGCTCATCCCTAAGCAATTCTGAATTGCATTTTTCGCTGTTTCTATCCCATTTTTGCAGATCTCTACGAACTTTTATGCCTTTTTTGGCCTTTTCTATCCAGTTTGCACATCTCTAACCATTTTGAAGCCATTTTTGGCCATTTCTAACCCTTTTTTGCAAATCTCTAAGCACTTTAAAGCCATTTTTAGCATTTCTAACCCATGTTTGCACATCTCTAAGCAATTTTGAATGGCATTTTTGGACGTTTCTAACCCATGTTTGCACATCTCTAAGCAATTTTGAATGGCATTTTTGGCCGTTTCTAACCCATTTTTGCAAATCCCTAAGCACTTTAATGCCTTTTTTGGCTTTTTCTTTCCAGTTTGCACATCTCTACCCATTTCAAAGCCATTTTTGGCCATTTCTAACCCTTTTTTGCTAATGTCTAAGCACTTTAAAGCCATTTTGGCCATTTCTAACCAATTTTTGCAAATCCCAAAGCACTTTAAAGCCATTTTTGGCATTTGTAACCCATGTTTGCACATCTCTAAGCAATTTTGAATGGCATTTTTGGCCGTTTCTAACCCATTGTTGCAGATCTCTAAGCATTTTTAAGACTTTTTTGTCCTTTTCTATGCAGTTTGTGCATCTCTAACCATTTTGAAGCCATTTTTGGCCATTTCTAACCCTTTTTTGCTAATCTCTAAGCACTTTCAAGCCATTTTTAGCATTTCTAACCCATGTTTGCACATCTCGAAGCAATTTTGAATGGCATTTTTGGCCGTTTCTAACCCATTTTTGCAAATCCCTAAGCACTTTAAAGCCATTTTCAGCATTTCTAACTCGTTATTGCACATCTCTATGCACTTTTAAGCCATTTTGGCCATTCCTAACCCATTTTTGCACATCTCTAAGCACTTTTAAACCATTTTTGGTCCATTTCTAACCCATGTTTGCACATCTCTAAGCAATTTTGAATGGCATTTTTGGCCGTTTCTAACCATTTTTGCAAATCCCTAAGCACTTTAAAGCCATTTTTGGCATTTCTAACCCGTTTTTGGAAATCTCTAAGCACTTTAAAGCCATGTTTGGCATTTCGAACCCATTTTTGCACATCTCTAAGCACTTTTAAACCATTTTTGGCCATTTCTAACCCATGCTTGCTCATCTCTAAGCAATTTTGAATGACATTTTTGGCCACTTCTAACCCATTTTTGCCGATCTCTACGAACTTTTAAGCCTTTTTTGGCCTTTTCTATCCCGTCTGCACATCTCTAACAATTTTGAAGCCATTTTTGGCCATTTCTAACTCATGTTTGCTCATCCCTAAGCAATTCTGAATTGCATTTTTCGCTGTTTCTATCCCATTTTTGCAGATCTCTACGAACTTTTATGCCTTTTTTGGCCTTTTCTATCCAATTTGCACATCTCTAACCATTTTGAAGCCATTTTTGGCCATTTCTAACCCTTTTTTGCAAATCTCTAAGCACTTTAAAGCCATTTTTAGCATTTCTAACCCATGTTTGCACATCTCTAAGCAATTTTGAATGGCATTTTTGGACGTTTCTAACCCATGTTTGCACATCTCTAAGCAATTTTGAATGGCATTTTTGGCCGTTTCTAACCCATTTTTGCAAATCCCTAAGCACTTTAAAGCCTTTTTTGGCTTTTTCTTTCCAGTTTGCACATCTCTACCCATTTCAAAGCCATTTTTGGCCATTTCTAACCCTTTTTTGCTAATGTCTAAGCACTTTAAAGCCATTTTGGCCATTTCTAACCAATTTTTGCAAATCCCAAAGCACTTTAAAGCCATTTTTGGCATTTGTAACCCATGTTTGCACATCTCTAAGCAATTTTGAATGGCATTTTTGGCCGTTTCTAACCCATTGTTGCAGATCTCTAAGCATTTTTAAGACTTTTTTGTCCTTTTCTATGCAGTTTGTGCATCTCTAACCATTTTGAAGCCATTTTTGGCCATTTCTAACCCTTTTTTGCTAATCTCTAAGCACTTTCAAGCCATTTTTAGCATTTCTAACCCATGTTTGCACATCTCGAAGCAATTTTGAATGGCATTTTTGGACGTTTCTAACCCATTTTTGCAAATCCCTAAGCACTTTAAAGCCATTTTCAGCATTTCTAACTCGTTATTGCACATCTCTATGCACTTTTAAGCCATTTTGGCAATTCCTAACCCATTTTTGCACATCTCTAAGCACTTTTAAACCATTTTTTGTCCATTTCTAACCCATGTTTGCACATCTCTAAGCAATTTTGAATGGCATTTTTGGCCGTTTCTAACCCATTTTTGCAAATCCCTAAGCACTTTAAAGCCTTTTTTGGCTTTTTCTTTCCCGTTTGCACATCTCTACCCATTTCAAAGCCATTTTTGGCCATTTCTAACCCTTTTTTGCTAATGTCTAAGCACTTTAAAGCCATTTTGGCCATTTCTAACCAATTTTTGCAAATCCCAAAGCACTTTAAAGCCATTTTTGGCATTTGTAACCCATGTTTGCACATCTCTAAGCAATTTTGAATGGCATTTTTGGCCGTTTCTAACCCATTGTTGCAGATCTCTAAGCATTTTTAAGACTTTTTTGTCCTTTTCTATGCAGTTTGTGCATCTCTAACCATTTTGAAGCCATTTTTGGCCATTTCTAACCCTTTTTTGGAAATCTCTAAGCACTTTAAAGCCATTTTTAGCATTTCTAACCCATGTTTGCACATCTCGAAGCAATTTTGAATGGCATTTTTGGACGTTTCTAACCCATGCTTGCTCATCTCTAAGCAATTTTGAATGACATTTTTGGCCATTTCTAACCCATTTTTGCCGATCTCTACGAACTTTTAAGCCTTTTTTGGCCTTTTCTATCCCGTCTGCACATCTCTAACAATTTTGAAGCCATTTTTGGCCATTTCTAACTCATGTTTGCTCATCCCTAAGCAATTCTGAATTGCATTTTTCGCTGTTTCTATCCCATTTTTGCAGATCTCTACGAACTTTTATGCCTTTTTTGGCCTTTTCTATCCAGTTTGCACATCTCTAACCATTTTGAAGCCATTTTTGGCCATTTCTAACCCTTTTTTGCAAATCTCTAAGCACTTTAAAGCCATTTTTAGCATTTCTAACCCATGTTTGCACATCTCTAAGCAATTTTGAATGGCATTTTTGGACGTTTCTAACCCATGTTTGCACATCTCTAAGCAATTTTGAATGGCATTTTTGGCCGTTTCTAACCCATTTTTGCAAATCCCTAAGCACTTTAATGCCTTTTTTGGCTTTTTCTTTCCAGTTTGCACATCTCTACCCATTTCAAAGCCATTTTTGGCCATTTCTAACCCTTTTTTGCTAATGTCTAAGCACTTTAAAGCCATTTTGGCCATTTCTAACCAATTTTTGCAAATCCCAAAGCACTTTAAAGCCATTTTTGGCATTTGTAACCCATGTTTGCACATCTCTAAGCAATTTTGAATGGCATTTTTGGCCGTTTCTAACCCATTGTTGCAGATCTCTAAGCATTTTTAAGACTTTTTTGTCCTTTTCTATGCAGTTTGTGCATCTCTAACCATTTTGAAGCCATTTTTGGCCATTTCTAACCCTTTTTTGCTAATCTCTAAGCACTTTCAAGCCATTTTTAGCATTTCTAACCCATGTTTGCACATCTCGAAGCAATTTTGAATGGCATTTTTGGCCGTTTCTAACCCATTTTTGCAAATCCCTAAGCACTTTAAAGCCATTTTCAGCATTTCTAACTCGTTATTGCACATCTCTATGCACTTTTAAGCCATTTTGGCCATTCCTAACCCATTTTTGCACATCTCTAAGCACTTTTAAACCATTTTTGGTCCATTTCTAACCCATGTTTGCACATCTCTAAGCAATTTTGAATGGCATTTTTGGCCGTTTCTAACCATTTTTGCAAATCCCTAAGCACTTTAAAGCCATTTTTGGCATTTCTAACCCGTTTTTGGAAATCTCTAAGCACTTTAAAGCCATGTTTGGCATTTCGAACCCATTTTTGCACATCTCTAAGCACTTTTAAACCATTTTTGGCCATTTCTAACCCATGCTTGCTCATCTCTAAGCAATTTTGAATGACATTTTTGGCCATTTCTAACCCATTTTTGCCGATCTCTACGAACTTTTAAGCCTTTTTTGGCCTTTTCTATCCCGTCTGCACATCTCTAACAATTTTGAAGCCATTTTTGGCCATTTCTAACTCATGTTTGCTCATCCCTAAGCAATTCTGAATTGCATTTTTCGCTGTTTCTATCCCATTTTTGCAGATCTCTACGAACTTTTATGCCTTTTTTGGCCTTTTCTATCCAGTTTGCACATCTCTAACCATTTTGAAGCCATTTTTGGCCATTTCTAACCCTTTTTTGCAAATCTCTAAGCACTTTAAAGCCATTTTTAGCATTTCTAACCCATTTTTGCAAATCTCTAAGCACTTTCAAGCCATTTTTAGCATTTCTAACCCATGTTTGCACATCTCTAAGCAATTTTGAATGGCATTTTTGGACGTTTCTAACCCATGTTTGCACATCTCTAAGCAATTTTGAATGGCATTTTTGGCCGTTTCTAACCCATTTTTGCAAATCCCTAAGCACTTTAAAGCCTTTTTTGGCTTTTTCTTTCCAGTTTGCACATCTCTACCCATTTCAAAGCCATTTTTGGCCATTTCTAACCCTTTTTTGCTAATGTCTAAGCACTTTAAAGCCATTTTGGCCATTTCTAACCAATTTTTGCAAATCCCAAAGCACTTTAAAGCCATTTTTGGCATTTGTAACCCATGTTTGCACATCTCTAAGCAATTTTGAATGGCATTTTTGGCCGTTTCTAACCCATTGTTGCAGATCTCTAAGCATTTTTAAGACTTTTTTGTCCTTTTCTATGCAGTTTGTGCATCTCTAACCATTTTGAAGCCATTTTTGGCCATTTCTAACCCTTTTTTGCTAATCTCTAAGCACTTTCAAGCCATTTTTAGCATTTCTAACCCATGTTTGCACATCTCGAAGCAATTTTGAATGGCATTTTTGGACGTTTCTAACCCATTTTTGCAAATCCCTAAGCACTTTAAAGCCATTTTCAGCATTTCTAACTCGTTATTGCACATCTCTATGCACTTTTAAGCCATTTTGGCAATTCCTAACCCATTTTTGCACATCTCTAAGCACTTTTAAACCATTTTTTGTCCATTTCTAACCCATGTTTGCACATCTCTAAGCAATTTTGAATGGCATTTTTGGCCGTTTCTAACCCATTTTTGCAAATCCCTAAGCACTTTAAAGCCTTTTTTGGCTTTTTCTTTCCCGTTTGCACATCTCTACCCATTTCAAAGCCATTTTTGGCCATTTCTAACCCTTTTTTGCTAATGTCTAAGCACTTTAAAGCCATTTTGGCCATTTCTAACCAATTTTTGCAAATCCCAAAGCACTTTAAAGCCATTTTTGGCATTTGTAACCCATGTTTGCACATCTCTAAGCAATTTTGAATGGCATTTTTGGCCGTTTCTAACCCATTGTTGCAGATCTCTAAGCATTTTTAAGACTTTTTTGTCCTTTTCTATGCAGTTTGTGCATCTCTAACCATTTTGAAGCCATTTTTGGCCATTTCTAACCCTTTTTTGGAAATCTCTAAGCACTTTAAAGCCATTTTTAGCATTTCTAACCCATGTTTGCACATCTCGAAGCAATTTTGAATGGCATTTTTGGACGTTTCTAACCCATGCTTGCTCATCCCTAAGCAATTTTGAATGACATTTTTGGCCATTTCTAACCCATTTTTGCCGATCTCTACGAACTTTTAAGCCTTTTTTGGCCTTTTCTATCCCGTCTGCACATCTCTAACAATTTTGAAGCCATTTTTGGCCATTTCTAACTCATGTTTGCTCATCCCTAAGCAATTCTGAATTGCATTTTTCGCTGTTTCTATCCCATTTTTGCAGATCTCTACGAACTTTTATGCCTTTTTTGGCCTTTTCTATCCAGTTTGCACATCTCTAACCATTTTGAAGCCATTTTTGGCCATTTCTAACCCTTTTTTGCAAATCTCTAAGCACTTTAAAGCCATTTTTAGCATTTCTAACCCATGTTTGCACATCTCTAAGCAATTTTGAATGGCATTTTTGGACGTTTCTAACCCATGTTTGCACATCTCTAAGCAATTTTGAATGGCATTTTTGGCCGTTTCTAACCCATTTTTGCAAATCCCTAAGCACTTTAAAGCCTTTTTTGGCTTTTTCTTTCCAGTTTGCACATCTCTACCCATTTCAAAGCCATTTTTGGCCATTTCTAACCCTTTTTTGCTAATGTCTAAGCACTTTAAAGCCATTTTGGCCATTTCTAACCAATTTTTGCAAATCCCAAAGCACTTTAAAGCCATTTTTGGCATTTGTAACCCATGTTTGCACATCTCTAAGCAATTTTGAATGGCATTTTTGGCCGTTTCTAACCCATTGTTGCAGATCTCTAAGCATTTTTAAGACTTTTTTGTCCTTTTCTATGCAGTTTGTGCATCTCTAACCATTTTGAAGCCATTTTTGGCCATTTCTAACCCTTTTTTGCTAATCTCTAAGCACTTTCAAGCCATTTTTAGCATTTCTAACCCATGTTTGCACATCTCGAAGCAATTTTGAATGGCATTTTTGGACGTTTCTAACCCATTTTTGCAAATCCCTAAGCACTTTAAAGCCATTTTCAGCATTTCTAACTCGTTATTGCACATCTCTATGCACTTTTAAGCCATTTTGGCCATTCCTAACCCATTTTTGCACATCTCTAAGCACTTTTAAACCATTTTTTGTCCATTTCTAACCCATGTTTGCACATCTCTAAGCAATTTTGAATGGCATTTTTGGCCGTTTCTAACCATTTTTGCAAATCCCTAAGCACTTTAAAGCCATTTTTGGCATTTCTAACCCGTTTTTGGAAATCTCTAAGCACTTTAAAGCCATGTTTGGCATTTCGAACCCATTTTTGCACATCTCTAAGCACTTTTAAACCATTTTTGGCCATTTCTAACCCATGCTTGCTCATCTCTAAGCAATTTTGAATGACATTTTTGGCCATTTCTAACCCATTTTTGCCGATCTCTACGAACTTTTAAGCCTTTTTTGGCCTTTTCTATCCCGTCTGCACATCTCTAACAATTTTGAAGCCATTTTTGGCCATTTCTAACTCATGTTTGCTCATCCCTAAGCAATTCTGAATTGCATTTTTCGCTGTTTCTATCCCATTTTTGCAGATCTCTACGAACTTTTATGCCTTTTTTGGCCTTTTCTATCCAGTTTGCACATCTCTAACCATTTTGAAGCCATTTTTGGCCATTTCTAACCCTTTTTTGCAAATCTCTAAGCACTTTAAAGCCATTTTTAGCATTTCTAACCCATTTTTGCAAATCTCTAAGCACTTTCAAGCCATTTTTAGCATTTCTAACCCATGTTTGCACATCTCTAAGCAATTTTGAATGGCATTTTTGGACGTTTCTAACCCTTGTTTGCACATCTCTAAGCAATTTTGAATGGCATTTTTGGCCGTTTCTAACCCATTTTTGCAAATCCCTAAGCACTTTAAAGCCTTTTTTGGCTTTTTCTTTCCAGTTTGCACATCTCTACCCATTTCAAAGCCATTTTTGGCCATTTCTAACCCTTTTTTGCTAATGTCTAAGCACTTTAAAGCCATTTTGGCCATTTCTAACCAATTTTTGCAAATCCCAAAGCACTTTAAAGCCATTTTTGGCATTTGTAACCCATGTTTGCACATCTCTAAGCAATTTTGAATGGCATTTTTGGCCGTTTCTAACCCATTGTTGCAGATCTCTAAGCATTTTTAAGACTTTTTTGTCCTTTTCTATGCAGTTTGTGCATCTCTAACCATTTTGAAGCCATTTTTGGCCATTTCTAACCCTTTTTTGCTAATCTCTAAGCACTTTCAAGCCATTTTTAGCATTTCTAACCCATGTTTGCACATCTCGAAGCAATTTTGAATGGCATTTTTGGACGTTTCTAACCCATGTTTGCAAATCCCTAAGCACTTTAAAGCCATTTTCAGCATTTCTAACTCGTTATTGCACATCTCTATGCACTTTTAAGCCATTTTGGCAATTCCTAAACCATTTTTGCACATCTCAAAGCACTTTTAAACCATTTTTTGTCCATTTCTAACCCATGTTTGCACATCTCTAAGCAATTTTGAATGGCATTTTTGGCCGTTTCTAACCCATTTTTGCAAATCCCTAAGCACTTTAAAGCCTTTTTTGGCTTTTTCTTTCCCGTTTGCACATCTCTACCCATTTCAAAGCCATTTTTGGCCATTTCTAACCCTTTTTTGCTGATGTCTAAGCACTTTAAAGCCATTTTGGCCATTTCTAACCAATTTTTGCAAATCCCAAAGCACTTTAAAGCCATTTTTGGCATTTGTAACCCATGTTTGCACATCTCTAAGCAATTTTGAATGGCATTTTTGGCCGTTTCTAACCCATTGTTGCAGATCTCTAAGCATTTTTAAGACTTTTTTGTCCTTTTCTATGCAGTTTGTGCATCTCTAACCATTTTGAAGCCATTTTTGGCCATTTCTAACCCTTTTTTGCTAATCTCTAAGCACTTTCAAGCCATTTCTAGCATTTCTAACCCATGTTTGCACATCTCGAAGCAATTTTGAATGGCATTTTTGGACGTTTCTAACCCATTTTTGCAAATCCCTAAGCACTTTAAAGCCATTTTCAGCATTTCTAACTCGTTATTGCACATCTCTATGCACTTTTAAGCCATTTTGGCCATTCCTAACCCATTTTTGCACATCTCTAAGCACTTTTAAACCGTTTTTTGTCCATTTCTAACCCATGTTTGCACATCTCTAAGCAATTTTGAATGGCATTTTTGGCCGTTTCTAACCATTTTTGCAAATCCCTAAGCACTTTAAAGCCATTTTTGGCATTTCTAACCCGTTTTTGGAAATCTCTAAGCACTTTAAAGCCATGTTTGGCATTTCGAACCCATTTTTGCACATCTCTAAGCACTTTTAAACCATTTTTGGCCATTTCTAACCCATGCTTGCTCATCTCTAAGCAATTTTGAATGACATTTTTGGCCATTTCTAACCCATTTTTGCCGATCTCTACGAACTTTTAAGCCTTTTTTGGCCTTTTCTATCCCGTCTGCACATCTCTAACAATTTTGAAGCCATTTTTGGCCATTTCTAACTCATGTTTGCTCATCCCTAAGCAATTCTGAATTGCATTTTTCGCTGTTTCTATCCCATTTTTGCAGATCTCTACGAACTTTTATGCCTTTTTTGGCCTTTTCTATCCAGTTTGCACATCTCTAACCATTTTGAAGCCATTTTTGGCCATTTCTAACCCTTTTTTGCAAATCTCTAAGCACTTTAAAGCCATTTTTAGCATTTCTAACCCATTTTTGCACATCTCTAAGCAATTTTGAATGGCATTTTTGGACGTTTCTAACCCATGTTTGCACATCTCTAAGCAATTTTGAATGGCATTTTTGGCCGTTTCTAACCCATTTTTGCAAATCCCTAAGCACTTTAAAGCCTTTTTTGGCTTTTTCTTTCCAGTTTGCACATCTCTACCCATTTCAAAGCCATTTTTGGCCATTTCTAACCCTTTTTTGCTAATGTCTAAGCACTTTAAAGCCATTTTGGCCATTTCTAACCAATTTTTGCAAATCCCAAAGCACTTTAAAGCCATTTTTGGCATTTGTAACCCATGTTTGCACATCTCTAAGCAATTTTGAATGGCATTTTTGGCCGTTTCTAACCCATTGTTGCAGATCTCTAAGCATTTTTAAGACTTTTTTGTCCTTTTCTATGCAGTTTGTGCATCTCTAACCATTTTGAAGCCATTTTTGGCCATTTCTAACCCTTTTTTGCTAATCTCTAAGCACTTTCAAGCCATTTTTAGCATTTCTAACCCATGTTTGCACATCTCGAAGCAATTTTGAATGGCATTTTTGGCCGTTTCTAACCATTTTTGCAAATCCCTAAGCACTTTAAAGCCATTTTTGGCATTTCTAACCCGTTTTTGGAAATCTCTAAGCACTTTAAAGCCATGTTTGGCATTTCGAACCCATTTTTGCACATCTCTAAGCACTTTTAAACCATTTTTGGCCATTTCTAACCCATGCTTGCTCATCTCTAAGCAATTTTGAATGACATTTTTGGCCATTTCTAACCCATTTTTGCCGATCTCTACGAACTTTTAAGCCTTTTTTGGCCTTTTCTATCCCGTCTGCACATCTCTAACAATTTTGAAGCCATTTTTGGCCATTTCTAACTCATGTTTGCTCATCCCTAAGCAATTCTGAATTGCATTTTTCGCTGTTTCTATCCCATTTTTGCAGATCTCTACGAACTTTTATGCCTTTTTTGGCCTTTTCTATCCAGTTTGCACATCTCTAACCATTTTGAAGCCATTTTTGGCCATTTCTAACCCTTTTTTGCAAATCTCTAAGCACTTTAAAGCCATTTTTAGCATTTCTAACCCATTTTTGCAAATCTCTAAGCACTTTCAAGCCATTTTTAGCATTTCTAACCCATGTTTGCACATCTCTAAGCAATTTTGAATGGCATTTTTGGACGTTTCTAACCCTTGTTTGCACATCTCTAAGCAATTTTGAATGGCATTTTTGGCCGTTTCTAACCCATTTTTGCAAATCCCTAAGCACTTTAAAGCCTTTTTTGGCTTTTTCTTTCCAGTTTGCACATCTCTACCCATTTCAAAGCCATTTTTGGCCATTTCTAACCCTTTTTTGCTAATGTCTAAGCACTTTAAAGCCATTTTGGCCATTTCTAACCAATTTTTGCAAATCCCAAAGCACTTTAAAGCCATTTTTGGCATTTGTAACCCATGTTTGCACATCTCTAAGCAATTTTGAATGGCATTTTTGGCCGTTTCTAACCCATTGTTGCAGATCTCTAAGCATTTTTAAGACTTTTTTGTCCTTTTCTATGCAGTTTGTGCATCTCTAACCATTTTGAAGCCATTTTTGGCCATTTCTAACCCTTTT
The DNA here is from genome assembly GCF_037157495.1 of Lathamus discolor. Classification (NCBI taxonomy): domain Eukaryota; kingdom Metazoa; phylum Chordata; class Aves; order Psittaciformes; family Psittacidae; genus Lathamus; species Lathamus discolor. The sequence continues at coordinate 29,884,396 of NC_088908.1, forward strand.
TTGCTAATCTCTAAGCACTTTCAAGCCATTTTTAGCATTTCTAACCCATGTTTGCACATCTCGAAGCAATTTTGAATGGCATTTTTGGCCGTTTCTAACCAGTTTTGCAAATCCCTAAGCACTTTAAAGCCATTTTTGGCATTTCTAACCCGTTTTTGGAAATCTCTAAGCACTTTAAAGCCATGTTTGGCATTTCGAACCCATTTTTGCACATCTCTAAGCACTTTTAAACCATTTTTGGCCATTTCTAACCCATGCTTGCTCATCTCTAAGCAATTTTGAATGACATTTTTGGCCATTTCTAACCCATTTTTGCCGATCTCTACGAACTTTTAAGCCTTTTTTGGCATTTTCTATCCCGTCTGCACATCTCTAACAATTTTGAAGCCATTTTTGGCCATTTCTAACTCATGTTTGCTCATCCCTAAGCAATTCTGAATTGCATTTTTCGCTGTTTCTATCCCATTTTTGCAGATCTCTACGAACTTTTATGCCTTTTTTGGCCTTTTCTATCCAGTTTGCACATCTCTAACCATTTTGAAGCCATTTTTGGCCATTTCTAACCCTTTTTTGCAAATCTCTAAGCACTTTAAAGCCATTTTTAGCATTTCTAACCCATTTTTGCAAATCTCTAAGCACTTTCAAGCCATTTTTAGCATTTCTAACCCATGTTTGCACATCTCTAAGCAATTTTGAATGGCATTTTTGGACGTTTCTAACCCTTGTTTGCACATCTCTAAGCAATTTTGAATGGCATTTTTGGCCGTTTCTAACCCATTTTTGCAAATCCCTAAGCACTTTAAAGCCTTTTTTGGCTTTTTCTTTCCAGTTTGCACATCTCTACCCATTTCAAAGCCATTTTTGGCCATTTCTAACCCTTTTTTGCTAATGTCTAAGCACTTTAAAGCCATTTTGGCCATTTCTAACCAATTTTTGCAAATCCCAAAGCACTTTAAAGCCATTTTTGGCATTTGTAACCCATGTTTGCACATCTCTAAGCAATTTTGAATGGCATTTTTGGCCGTTTCTAACCCATTGTTGCAGATCTCTAAGCATTTTTAAGACTTCTTTGTCCTTTTCTATGCAGTTTGTGCATCTCTAACCATTTTGAAGCCATTTTTGGCCATTTCTAACCCTTTTTTGCTAATCTCTAAGCACTTTCAAGCCATTTTTAGCATTTCTAACCCATGTTTGCACATCTCGAAGCAATTTTGAATGGCATTTTTGGACGTTTCTAACCATTTTTGCAAATCCCTAAGCACTTTAAAGCCATTTTTGGCATTTCTAACCCGTTTTTGGAAATCTCTAAGCACTTTAAAGCCATGTTTGGCATTTCGAACCCATTTTTGCACATCTCTAAGCACTTTTAAACCATTTTTGGCCATTTCTAACCCATGCTTGCTCATCTCTAAGCAATTTTGAATGACATTTTTGGCCATTTCTAACCCATTTTTGCCGATCTCTACGAACTTTTAAGCCTTTTTTGGCCTTTTCTATCCCGTCTGCACATCTCTAACAATTTTGAAGCCATTTTTGGCCATTTCTAACTCATGTTTGCTCATCCCTAAGCAATTCTGAATTGCATTTTTCGCTGTTTCTATCCCATTTTTGCAGATCTCTACGAACTTTTATGCCTTTTTTGGCCTTTTCTATCCAGTTTGCACATCTCTAACCATTTTGAAGCCATTTTTGGCCATTTCTAACCCTTTTTTGCAAATCTCTAAGCACTTTAAAGCCATTTTTAGCATTTCTAACCCATTTTTGCAAATCTCTAAGCACTTTCAAGCCATTTTTAGCATTTCTAACCCATGTTTGCACATCTCTAAGCAATTTTGAATGGCATTTTTGGACGTTTCTAACCCTTGTTTGCACATCTCTAAGCAATTTTGAATGGCATTTTTGGCCGTTTCTAACCCATTTTTGCAAATCCCTAAGCACTTTAAAGCCTTTTTTGGCTTTTTCTTTCCAGTTTGCACATCTCTACCCATTTCAAAGCCATTTTTGGCCATTTCTAACCCTTTTTTGCTAATGTCTAAGCACTTTAAAGCCATTTTGGCCATTTCTAACCAATTTTTGCAAATCCCAAAGCACTTTAAAGCCATTTTTGGCATTTGTAACCCATGTTTGCACATCTCTAAGCAATTTTGAATGGCATTTTTGGCCGTTTCTAACCCATTGTTGCAGATCTCTAAGCATTTTTAAGACTTTTTTGTCCTTTTCTATGCAGTTTGTGCATCTCTAACCATTTTGAAGCCATTTTTGGCCATTTCTAACCCTTTTTTGCTAATCTCTAAGCACTTTCAAGCCATTTTTAGCATTTCTAACCCATGTTTGCACATCTCGAAGCAATTTTGAATGGCATTTTTGGACGTTTCTAACCCATGTTTGCAAATCCCTAAGCACTTTAAAGCCATTTTCAGCATTTCTAACTCGTTATTGCACATCTCTATGCACTTTTAAGCCATTTTGGCAATTCCTAAACCATTTTTGCACATCTCAAAGCACTTTTAAACCATTTTTTGTCCATTTCTAACCCATGTTTGCACATCTCTAAGCAATTTTGAATGGCATTTTTGGCCGTTTCTAACCCATTTTTGCAAATCCCTAAGCACTTTAAAGCCTTTTTTGGCTTTTTCTTTCCCGTTTGCACATCTCTACCCATTTCAAAGCCATTTTTGGCCATTTCTAACCCTTTTTTGCTAATGTCTAAGCACTTTAAAGCCATTTTGGCCATTTCTAACCAATTTTTGCAAATCCCAAAGCACTTTAAAGCCATTTTTGGCATTTGTAACCCATGTTTGCACATCTCTAAGCAATTTTGAATGGCATTTTTGGCCGTTTCTAACCCATTGTTGCAGATCTCTAAGCATTTTTAAGACTTTTTTGTCCTTTTCTATGCAGTTTGTGCATCTCTAACCATTTTGAAGCCATTTTTGGCCATTTCTAACCCTTTTTTGCTAATCTCTAAGCACTTTCAAGCCATTTCTAGCATTTCTAACCCATGTTTGCACATCTCGAAGCAATTTTGAATGGCATTTTTGGACGTTTCTAACCCATTTTTGCAAATCCCTAAGCACTTTAAAGCCATTTTCAGCATTTCTAACTCGTTATTGCACATCTCTATGCACTTTTAAGCCATTTTGGCCATTCCTAACCCATTTTTGCACATCTCTAAGCACTTTTAAACCGTTTTTTGTCCATTTCTAACCCATGTTTGCACATCTCTAAGCAATTTTGAATGGCATTTTTGGCCGTTTCTAACCATTTTTGCAAATCCCTAAGCACTTTAAAGCCATTTTTGGCATTTCTAACCCGTTTTTGGAAATCTCTAAGCACTTTAAAGCCATGTTTGGCATTTCGAACCCATTTTTGCACATCTCTAAGCACTTTTAAACCATTTTTGGCCATTTCTAACCCATGCTTGCTCATCTCTAAGCAATTTTGAATGACATTTTTGGCCATTTCTAACCCATTTTTGCCGATCTCTACGAACTTTTAAGCCTTTTTTGGCCTTTTCTATCCCGTCTGCACATCTCTAACAATTTTGAAGCCATTTTTGGCCATTTCTAACTCATGTTTGCTCATCCCTAAGCAATTCTGAATTGCATTTTTCGCTGTTTCTATCCCATTTTTGCAGATCTCTACGAACTTTTATGCCTTTTTTGGCCTTTTCTATCCAGTTTGCACATCTCTAACCATTTTGAAGCCATTTTTGGCCATTTCTAACCCTTTTTTGCAAATCTCTAAGCACTTTAAAGCCATTTTTAGCATTTCTAACCCATTTTTGCACATCTCTAAGCAATTTTGAATGGCATTTTTGGACGTTTCTAACCCATGTTTGCACATCTCTAAGCAATTTTGAATGGCATTTTTGGCCGTTTCTAACCCATTTTTGCAAATCCCTAAGCACTTTAAAGCCTTTTTTGGCTTTTTCTTTCCAGTTTGCACATCTCTACCCATTTCAAAGCCATTTTTGGCCATTTCTAACCCTTTTTTGCTAATGTCTAAGCACTTTAAAGCCATTTTGGCCATTTCTAACCAATTTTTGCAAATCCCAAAGCACTTTAAAGCCATTTTTGGCATTTGTAACCCATGTTTGCACATCTCTAAGCAATTTTGAATGGCATTTTTGGCCGTTTCTAACCCATTGTTGCAGATCTCTAAGCATTTTTAAGACTTTTTTGTCCTTTTCTATGCAGTTTGTGCATCTCTAACCATTTTGAAGCCATTTTTGGCCATTTCTAACCCTTTTTTGCTAATCTCTAAGCACTTTCAAGCCATTTTTAGCATTTCTAACCCATGTTTGCACATCTCGAAGCAATTTTGAATGGCATTTTTGGCCGTTTCTAACCATTTTTGCAAATCCCTAAGCACTTTAAAGCCATTTTTGGCATTTCTAACCCGTTTTTGGAAATCTCTAAGCACTTTAAAGCCATGTTTGGCATTTCGAACCCATTTTTGCACATCTCTAAGCACTTTTAAACCATTTTTGGCCATTTCTAACCCATGCTTGCTCATCTCTAAGCAATTTTGAATGACATTTTTGGCCATTTCTAACCCATTTTTGCCGATCTCTACGAACTTTTAAGCCTTTTTTGGCCTTTTCTATCCCGTCTGCACATCTCTAACAATTTTGAAGCCATTTTTGGCCATTTCTAACTCATGTTTGCTCATCCCTAAGCAATTCTGAATTGCATTTTTCGCTGTTTCTATCCCATTTTTGCAGATCTCTACGAACTTTTATGCCTTTTTTGGCCTTTTCTATCCAGTTTGCACATCTCTAACCATTTTGAAGCCATTTTTGGCCATTTCTAACCCTTTTTTGCAAATCTCTAAGCACTTTAAAGCCATTTTTAGCATTTCTAACCCATTTTTGCAAATCTCTAAGCACTTTCAAGCCATTTTTAGCATTTCTAACCCATGTTTGCACATCTCTAAGCAATTTTGAATGGCATTTTTGGACGTTTCTAACCCTTGTTTGCACATCTCTAAGCAATTTTGAATGGCATTTTTGGCCGTTTCTAACCCATTTTTGCAAATCCCTAAGCACTTTAAAGCCTTTTTTGGCTTTTTCTTTCCAGTTTGCACATCTCTACCCATTTCAAAGCCATTTTTGGCCATTTCTAACCCTTTTTTGCTAATGTCTAAGCACTTTAAAGCCATTTTGGCCATTTCTAACCAATTTTTGCAAATCCCAAAGCACTTTAAAGCCATTTTTGGCATTTGTAACCCATGTTTGCACATCTCTAAGCAATTTTGAATGGCATTTTTGGCCGTTTCTAACCCATTGTTGCAGATCTCTAAGCATTTTTAAGACTTTTTTGTCCTTTTCTATGCAGTTTGTGCATCTCTAACCATTTTGAAGCCATTTTTGGCCATTTCTAACCCTTTTTTGCTAATCTCTAAGCACTTTCAAGCCATTTTTAGCATTTCTAACCCATGTTTGCACATCTCGAAGCAATTTTGAATGGCATTTTTGGCCGTTTCTAACCATTTTTGCAAATCCCTAAGCACTTTAAAGCCATTTTTGGCATTTCTAACCCGTTTTTGGAAATCTCTAAGCACTTTAAAGCCATGTTTGGCATTTCGAACCCATTTTTGCACATCTCTAAGCACTTTTAAACCATTTTTGGCCATTTCTAACCCATGCTTGCTCATCTCTAAGCAATTTTGAATGACATTTTTGGCCATTTCTAACCCATTTTTGCCGATCTCTACGAACTTTTAAGCCTTTTTTGGCATTTTCTATCCCGTCTGCACATCTCTAACAATTTTGAAGCCATTTTTGGCCATTTCTAACTCATGTTTGCTCATCCCTAAGCAATTCTGAATTGCATTTTTCGCTGTTTCTATCCCATTTTTGCAGATCTCTACGAACTTTTATGCCTTTTTTGGCCTTTTCTATCCAGTTTGCACATCTCTAACCATTTTGAAGCCATTTTTGGCCATTTCTAACCCTTTTTTGCAAATCTCTAAGCACTTTAAAGCCATTTTTAGCATTTCTAACCCATTTTTGCAAATCTCTAAGCACTTTCAAGCCATTTTTAGCATTTCTAACCCATGTTTGCACATCTCTAAGCAATTTTGAATGGCATTTTTGGACGTTTCTAACCCTTGTTTGCACATCTCTAAGCAATTTTGAATGGCATTTTTGGCCGTTTCTAACCCATTTTTGCAAATCCCTAAGCACTTTAAAGCCTTTTTTGGCTTTTTCTTTCCAGTTTGCACATCTCTACCCATTTCAAAGCCATTTTTGGCCATTTCTAACCCTTTTTTGCTAATGTCTAAGCACTTTAAAGCCATTTTGGCCATTTCTAACCAATTTTTGCAAATCCCAAAGCACTTTAAAGCCATTTTTGGCATTTGTAACCCATGTTTGCACATCTCTAAGCAATTTTGAATGGCATTTTTGGCCGTTTCTAACCCATTGTTGCAGATCTCTAAGCATTTTTAAGACTTCTTTGTCCTTTTCTATGCAGTTTGTGCATCTCTAACCATTTTGAAGCCATTTTTGGCCATTTCTAACCCTTTTTTGCTAATCTCTAAGCACTTTCAAGCCATTTTTAGCATTTCTAACCCATGTTTGCACATCTCGAAGCAATTTTGAATGGCATTTTTGGACGTTTCTAACCATTTTTGCAAATCCCTAAGCACTTTAAAGCCATTTTTGGCATTTCTAACCCGTTTTTGGAAATCTCTAAGCACTTTAAAGCCATGTTTGGCATTTCGAACCCATTTTTGCACATCTCTAAGCACTTTTAAACCATTTTTGGCCATTTCTAACCCATGCTTGCTCATCTCTAAGCAATTTTGAATGACATTTTTGGCCATTTCTAACCCATTTTTGCCGATCTCTACGAACTTTTAAGCCTTTTTTGGCCTTTTCTATCCCGTCTGCACATCTCTAACAATTTTGAAGCCATTTTTGGCCATTTCTAACTCATGTTTGCTCATCCCTAAGCAATTCTGAATTGCATTTTTCGCTGTTTCTATCCCATTTTTGCAGATCTCTACGAACTTTTATGCCTTTTTTGGCCTTTTCTATCCAGTTTGCACATCTCTAACCATTTTGAAGCCATTTTTGGCCATTTCTAACCCTTTTTTGCAAATCTCTAAGCACTTTAAAGCCATTTTTAGCATTTCTAACCCATTTTTGCAAATCTCTAAGCACTTTCAAGCCATTTTTAGCATTTCTAACCCATGTTTGCACATCTCTAAGCAATTTTGAATGGCATTTTTGGACGTTTCTAACCCTTGTTTGCACATCTCTAAGCAATTTTGAATGGCATTTTTGGCCGTTTCTAACCCATTTTTGCAAATCCCTAAGCACTTTAAAGCCTTTTTTGGCTTTTTCTTTCCAGTTTGCACATCTCTACCCATTTCAAAGCCATTTTTGGCCATTTCTAACCCTTTTTTGCTAATGTCTAAGCACTTTAAAGCCATTTTGGCCATTTCTAACCAATTTTTGCAAATCCCAAAGCACTTTAAAGCCATTTTTGGCATTTGTAACCCATGTTTGCACATCTCTAAGCAATTTTGAATGGCATTTTTGGCCGTTTCTAACCCATTGTTGCAGATCTCTAAGCATTTTTAAGACTTTTTTGTCCTTTTCTATGCAGTTTGTGCATCTCTAACCATTTTGAAGCCATTTTTGGCCATTTCTAACCCTTTTTTGCTAATCTCTAAGCACTTTCAAGCCATTTTTAGCATTTCTAACCCATGTTTGCACATCTCGAAGCAATTTTGAATGGCATTTTTGGACGTTTCTAACCCATGTTTGCACATCTCTAAGCAATTTTGAATGGCATTTTTGGCCGTTTCTAACCCATTTTTGCAAATCCCTAAGCACTTTAAAGCCATTTTCAGCATTTCTAACTCGTTATTGCACATCTCTATGCACTTTTAAGCCATTTTGGCCATTCCTAACCCATTTTTGCACATCTCTAAGCACTTTTAAACCATTTTTGGTCCATTTCTAACCCATGTTTGCACATCTCTAAGCAATTTTGAATGGCATTTTTGGCCGTTTCTAACCATTTTTGCAAATCCCTAAGCACTTTAAAGCCATTTTTGGCATTTCTAACCCGTTTTTGGAAATCTCTAAGCACTTGAAAGCCATGTTTGGCATTTCGAACCCATTTTTGCACATCTCTAAGCACTTTTAAACCATTTTTGGCCATTTCTAACCCATGCTTGCTCATCTCTAAGCAATTTTGAATGACATTTTTGGCCATTTCTAACCCATTTTTGCCGATCTCTACGAACTTTTAAGCCTTTTTTGGCCTTTTCTATCCCGTCTGCACATCTCTAACAATTTTGAAGCCATTTTTGGCCATTTCTAACTCATGTTTGCTCATCCCTAAGCAATTCTGAATTGCATTTTTCGCTGTTTCTATCCCATTTTTGCAGATCTCTACGAACTTTTATGCCTTTTTTGGCCTTTTCTATCCAGTTTGCACATCTCTAACCATTTTGAAGCCATTTTTGGCCATTTCTAACCCTTTTTTGCAAATCTCTAAGCACTTTAAAGCCATTTTTAGCATTTCTAACCCATTTTTGCAAATCTCTAAGCACTTTCAAGCCATTTTTAGCATTTCTAACCCATGTTTGCACATCTCTAAGCAATTTTGAATGGCATTTTTGGACGTTTCTAACCCTTGTTTGCACATCTCTAAGCAATTTTGAATGGCATTTTTGGCCGTTTCTAACCCATTTTTGCAAATCCCTAAGCACTTTAAAGCCTTTTTTGGCTTTTTCTTTCCAGTTTGCACATCTCTACCCATTTCAAAGCCATTTTTGGCCATTTCTAACCCTTTTTTGCTAATGTCTAAGCACTTTAAAGCCATTTTGGCCATTTCTAACCAATTTTTGCAAATCCCAAAGCACTTTAAAGCCATTTTTGGCATTTGTAACCCATGTTTGCACATCTCTAAGCAATTTTGAATGGCATTTTTGGCCGTTTCTAACCCATTGTTGCAGATCTCTAAGCATTTTTAAGACTTTTTTGTCCTTTTCTATGCAGTTTGTGCATCTCTAACCATTTTGAAGCCATTTTTGGCCATTTCTAACCCTTTTTTGCTAATCTCTAAGCACTTTCAAGCCATTTTTAGCATTTCTAACCCATGTTTGCACATCTCGAAGCAATTTTGAATGGCATTTTTGGCCGTTTCTAACCATTTTTGCAAATCCCTAAGCACTTTAAAGCCATTTTTGGCATTTCTAACCCGTTTTTGGAAATCTCTAAGCACTTTAAAGCCATGTTTGGCATTTCGAACCCATTTTTGCACATCTCTAAGCACTTTTAAACCATTTTTGGCCATTTCTAACCCATGCTTGCTCATCTCTAAGCAATTTTGAATGACATTTTTGGCCATTTCTAACCCATTTTTGCCGATCTCTACGAACTTTTAAGCCTTTTTTGGCATTTTCTATCCCGTCTGCACATCTCTAACAATTTTGAAGCCATTTTTGGCCATTTCTAACTCATGTTTGCTCATCCCTAAGCAATTCTGAATTGCATTTTTCGCTGTTTCTATCCCATTTTTGCAGATCTCTACGAACTTTTATGCCTTTTTTGGCCTTTTCTATCCAGTTTGCACATCTCTAACCATTTTGAAGCCATTTTTGGCCATTTCTAACCCTTTTTTGCAAATCTCTAAGCACTTTAAAGCCATTTTTAGCATTTCTAACCCATTTTTGCAAATCTCTAAGCACTTTCAAGCCATTTTTAGCATTTCTAACCCATGTTTGCACATCTCTAAGCAATTTTGAATGGCATTTTTGGACGTTTCTAACCCTTGTTTGCACATCTCTAAGCAATTTTGAATGGCATTTTTGGCCGTTTCTAACCCATTTTTGCAAATCCCTAAGCACTTTAAAGCCTTTTTTGGCTTTTTCTTTCCAGTTTGCACATCTCTACCCATTTCAAAGCCATTTTTGGCCATTTCTAACCCTTTTTTGCTAATGTCTAAGCACTTTAAAGCCATTTTGGCCATTTCTAACCAATTTTTGCAAATCCCAAAGCACTTTAAAGCCATTTTTGGCATTTGTAACCCATGTTTGCACATCTCTAAGCAATTTTGAATGGCATTTTTGGCCGTTTCTAACCCATTGTTGCAGATCTCTAAGCATTTTTAAGACTTCTTTGTCCTTTTCTATGCAGTTTGTGCATCTCTAACCATTTTGAAGCCATTTTTGGCCATTTCTAACCCTTTTTTGCTAATCTCTAAGCACTTTCAAGCCATTTTTAGCATTTCTAACCCATGTTTGCACATCTCGAAGCAATTTTGAATGGCATTTTTGGACGTTTCTAACCATTTTTGCAAATCCCTAAGCACTTTAAAGCCATTTTTGGCATTTCTAACCCGTTTTTGGAAATCTCTAAGCACTTTAAAGCCATGTTTGGCATTTCGAACCCATTTTTGCACATCTCTAAGCACTTTTAAACCATTTTTGGCCATTTCTAACCCATGCTTGCTCATCTCTAAGCAATTTTGAATGACATTTTTGGCCATTTCTAACCCATTTTTGCCGATCTCTACGAACTTTTAAGCCTTTTTTGGCCTTTTCTATCCCGTCTGCACATCTCTAACAATTTTGAAGCCATTTTTGGCCATTTCTAACTCATGTTTGCTCATCCCTAAGCAATTCTGAATTGCATTTTTCGCTGTTTCTATCCCATTTTTGCAGATCTCTACGAACTTTTATGCCTTTTTTGGCCTTTTCTATCCAGTTTGCACATCTCTAACCATTTTGAAGCCATTTTTGGCCATTTCTAACCCTTTTTTGCAAATCTCTAAGCACTTTAAAGCCATTTTTAGCATTTCTAACCCATTTTTGCAAATCTCTAAGCACTTTCAAGCCATTTTTAGCATTTCTAACCCATGTTTGCACATCTCTAAGCAATTTTGAATGGCATTTTTGGACGTTTCTAACCCTTGTTTGCACATCTCTAAGCAATTTTGAATGGCATTTTTGGCCGTTTCTAACCCATTTTTGCAAATCCCTAAGCACTTTAAAGCCTTTTTTGGCTTTTTCTTTCCAGTTTGCACATCTCTACCCATTTCAAAGCCATTTTTGGCCATTTCTAACCCTTTTTTGCTAATGTCTAAGCACTTTAAAGCCATTTTGGCCATTTCTAACCAATTTTTGCAAATCCCAAAGCACTTTAAAGCCATTTTTGGCATTTGTAACCCATGTTTGCACATCTCTAAGCAATTTTGAATGGCATTTTTGGCCGTTTCTAACCCATTGTTGCAGATCTCTAAGCATTTTTAAGACTTTTTTGTCCTTTTCTATGCAGTTTGTGCATCTCTAACCATTTTGAAGCCATTTTTGGCCATTTCTAACCCTTTTTTGCTAATCTCTAAGCACTTTCAAGCCATTTTTAGCATTTCTAACCCATGTTTGCACATCTCGAAGCAATTTTGAATGGCATTTTTGGACGTTTCTAACCCATGTTTGCACATCTCTAAGCAATTTTGAATGGCATTTTTGGCCGTTTCTAACCCATTTTTGCAAATCCCTAAGCACTTTAAAGCCATTTTCAGCATTTCTAACTCGTTATTGCACATCTCTATGCACTTTTAAGCCATTTTGGCCATTCCTAACCCATTTTTGCACATCTCTAAGCACTTTTAAACCATTTTTGGTCCATTTCTAACCCATGTTTGCACATCTCGAAGCAATTTTGAATGGCATTTTTGGCCGTTTCTAACCATTTTTGCAAATCCCTAAGCACTTTAAAGCCATTTTTGGCATTTCTAACCCGTTTTTGGAAATCTCTAAGCACTTGAAAGCCATGTTTGGCATTTCGAACCCATTTTTGCACATCTCTAAGCACTTTTAAACCATTTTTGGCCATTTCTAACCCATGCTTGCTCATCTCTAAGCAATTTTGAATGACATTTTTGGCCATTTCTAACCCATTTTTGCCGATCTCTACGAACTTTTAAGCCTTTTTTGGCCTTTTCTATCCCGTCTGCACATCTCTAACAATTTTGAAGCCATTTTTGGCCATTTCTAACTCATGTTTGCTCATCCCTAAGCAATTCTGAATTGCATTTTTCGCTGTTTCTATCCCATTTTTGCAGATCTCTACGAACTTTTATGCCTTTTTTGGCCTTTTCTATCCAGTTTGCACATCTCTAACCATTTTGAAGCCATTTTTGGCCATTTCTAACCCTTTTTTGCAAATCTCTAAGCACCTTAAAGCCATTTTTAGCATTTCTAACCCATGTTTGCAAATCTCTAAGCACTTTCAAGCCATTTTTAGCATTTCTAACCCATGTTTGCACATCTCTAAGCAATTTTGAATGACATTTTTGGCCATTTCTAACCCATTTTTGCCGATCTCTACGAACTTTTAAGCCTTTTTTGGCCTTTTCTATCCCGTCTGCACATCTCTAACAATTATGAAGCCATTTTTGGCCATTTCTAACTCATGTTTGCTCATCCCTAAGCAATTCTGAATTGCATTTTTCGCTGTTTCTAACCCATTTTTGCAGATCTCTACGAACTTTTATGCCTTTTTTGGCCTTTTCTATCCAGTTTGCACACCTCTAACCATTTTGAAGCCATTTTTGGCCATTTCTAACCTTTTTTTGCAAATCTCTAAGCACTTTAAAGCCATTTTTAGCATTTCTAACCTATTTTTGCAAATCTCTAAGCACTTTCAAGCCATTGTTAGCATTTCTAACCCATGTTTGCACATCTCTAAGCAATTTTGAATGGCATTTTTGGCCGTTTCTAACCCATTTTTGCAAATCCCTAAGCACTTTAAAGCCTTTTTTGGCTTTTTCTTTCCAGTTTGCACATCTCTACCCATTTCAAAGCCATTTTTGGCCATTTCTAACCCTTTTTTGCTAATGTCTAAGCACTTTAAAGCCATTTTGGCCATTTCTAACCAATTTTTGCAAATCCCAAAGCACTTTAAAGCCATTTTTGGCATTTGTAACCCATGTTTGCACATCTCTAAGCAATTTTGAATGGCATTTTTGGCCGTTTCTAACCATTTTTGCAAATCCCTAAGCACTTTAAAGCCATTTTTGGCATTTCTAACCCTTTTTTGGAAATCTCTAAGCACTTTAAAGCCATGTTTGGCATTTCGAACCCATTTTTGCACATCTCTAAGCACTTTTAAACCATTTTTGGCCATTTCTAACCCATGCTTGCTCATCTCTAAGCAATTTTGAATGACATTTTTGGCCATTTCTAACCCATTTTTGCCGATCTCTACGAACTTTTAAGCCTTTTTTGGCCTTTTCTATCCCGTCTGCACATCTCTAACAATTTTGAAGCCATTTTTGGCCATTTCTAACTCATGTTTGCTCATCCCTAAGCAATTCTGAATTGCATTTTTCGCTGTTTCTATCCCATTTTTGCAGATCTCTACGAACTTTTATGCCTTTTTTGGCCTTTTCTATCCAGTTTGCACATCTCTAACCATTTTGAAGCCATTTTTGGCCATTTCTAACCCTTTTTTGCAAATCTCTAAGCACTTTAAAGCCATTTTTAGCATTTCTAACCCATGTTTGCACATCTCTAAGCAATTTTGAATGGCATTTTTGGACGTTTCTAACCCTTGTTTGCACATCTCTAAGCAATTTTGAATGGCATTTTTGGCCGTTTCTAACCCATTTTTGCAAATCCCTAAGCACTTTAAAGCCTTTTTTGGCTTTTTCTTTCCAGTTTGCACATCTCTACCCATTTCAAAGCCATTTTTGGCCATTTCTAACCCTTTTTTGCTAATGTCTAAGCACTTTAAAGCCATTTTGGCCATTTCTAACCAATTTTTGCAAATCCCAAAGCACTTTAAAGCCATTTTTGGCATTTGTAACCCATGTTTGCACATCTCTAAGCAATTTTGAATGGCATTTTTGGCCGTTTCTAACCCATTGTTGCAGATCTCTAAGCATTTTTAAGACTTTTTTGTCCTTTTCTATGCAGTTTGTGCATCTCTAACCATTTTGAAGCCATTTTTGGCCATTTCTAACCCTTTTTTGCTAATCTCTAAGCACTTTCAAGCCATTTTTAGCATTTCTAACCCATGTTTGCACATCTCGAAGCAATTTTGAATGGCATTTTTGGCCGTTTCTAACCCATTTTTGCAAATCCCTAAGCACTTTAAAGCCATTTTCAGCATTTCTAACTCGTTATTGCACATCTCTATGCACTTTTAAGCCATTTTGGCCATTCCTAACCCATTTTTGCACATCTCTAAGCACTTTTAAACCATTTTTGGTCCATTTCTAACCCATGTTTGCACATCTCTAAGCAATTTTGAATGGCATTTTTGGCCGTTTCTAACCATTTTTGCAAATCCCTAAGCACTTTAAAGCCATTTTTGGCATTTCTAACCCGTTTTTTGGAAATCTCTAAGCACTTTAAAGCCATGTTTGGCATTTCGAACCCATTTTTGCACATCTCTAAGCACTTTTAAACCATTTTTGGCCATTTCTAACCCATGCTTGCTCATCTCTAAGCAATTTTGAATGACATTTTTGGCCATTTCTAACCCATTTTTGCCGATCTCTACGAACTTTTAAGCCTTTTTTGGCCTTTTCTATCCCGTCTGCACATCTCTAACAATTTTGAAGCCATTTTTGGCCATTTCTAACTCATGTTTGCTCATCCCTAAGCAATTCTGAATTGCATTTTTCGCTGTTTCTATCCCATTTTTGCAGATCTCTACGAACTTTTATGCCTTTTTTGGCCTTTTCTATCCAGTTTGCACATCTCTAACCATTTTGAAGCCATTTTTGGCCATTTCTAACCCTTTTTTGCAAATCTCTAAGCACTTTAAAGCCATTTTTAGCATTTCTAACCCATGTTTGCACATCTCTAAGCAATTTTGAATGGCATTTTTGGACGTTTCTAACCCATGTTTGCACATCTCTAAGCAATTTTGAATGGCATTTTTGGACGTTTCTAACCCTTGTTTGCACATCTCTAAGCAATTTTGAATGGCATTTTTGGCCGTTTCTAACCCATTTTTGCAAATCCCTAAGCACTTTAAAGCCTTTTTTGGCTTTTTCTTTCCAGTTTGCACATCTCTACCCATTTCAAAGCCATTTTTGGCCATTTCTAACCCTTTTTTGCTAATGTCTAAGCACTTTAAAGCCATTTTGGCCATTTCTAACCAATTTTTGCAAATCCCAAAGCACTTTAAAGCCATTTTTGGCATTTGTAACCCATGTTTGCACATCTCTAAGCAATTTTGAATGGCATTTTTGGCCGTTTCTAACCCATTGTTGCAGATCTCTAAGCATTTTTAAGACTTTTTTGTCCTTTTCTATGCAGTTTGTGCATCTCTAACCATTTTGAAGCCATTTTTGGCCATTTCTAACCCTTTTTTGCTAATCTCTAAGCACTTTCAAGCCATTTTTAGCATTTCTAACCCATGTTTGCACATCTCGAAGCAATTTTGAATGGCATTTTTGGACGTTTCTAACCCATGTTTGCACATCTCTAAGCAATTTTGAATGGCATTTTTGGCCGTTTCTAACCCATTTTTGCAAACCCCTAAGCACTTTAAAGCCATTTTTGGCATTTCTAACCCGTTTTTGGAAATCTCTAAGCACTTTAAAGCCATGTTTGGCATTTCGAACCCATTTTTGCACATCTCTAAGCACTTTTAAACCATTTTTGGCCATTTCCAACCCATGCTTGCTCATCTCTAAGCAATTTTGAATGACATTTTTGGCCATTTCTAACCCATTTTTGCCGATCTCTACGAACTTTTAAGCCTTTTTTGGCCTTTTCTATCCCGTCTGCACATCTCTAACAATTTTGAAGCCATTTTTGGCCATTTCTAACTCATGTTTGCTCATCCCTAAGCAATTCTGAATTGCATTTTTCGCTGTTTCTATCCCATTTTTGCAGATCTCTACGAACTTTTATGCCTTTTTTGGCCTTTTCTATCCAGTTTGCACATCTCTAACCATTTTGAAGCCATTTTTGGCCATTTCTAACCATTTTTTGCAAATCTCTAAGCACTTTAAAGCCATTTTTAGCATTTCTAACCCATTTTTGCAAATCTCTAAGCACTTTCAAGCCATTTTTAGCATTTCTAACCCATGTTTGCACATCTCTAAGCAATTTTGAATGGCATTTTTGGACGTTTCTAACCCTTGTTTGCACATCTCTAAGCAATTTTGAATGGCATTTTTGGCCGTTTCTAACCCATTTTTGCAAATCCCTAAGCACTTTAAAGCCTTTTTTGGCTTTTTCTTTCCAGTTTGCACATCTCTACCCATTTCAAAGCCATTTTTGGCCATTTCTAACCCTTTTTTGCTAATGTCTAAGCACTTTAAAGCCATTTTGGCCATTTCTAACCAATTTTTGCAAATCCCAAAGCACTTTAAAGCCATTTTTGGCATTTGTAACCCATGTTTGCACATCTCTAAGCAATTTTGAATGGCATTTTTGGCCGTTTCTAACCCATTGTTGCAGATCTCTAAGCATTTTTAAGACTTTTTTGTCCTTTTCTATGCAGTTTGTGCATCTCTAACCATTTTGAAGCCATTTTTGGCCATTTCTAACCCTTTTTTGCTAATCTCTAAGCACTTTCAAGCCATTTTTAGCATTTCTAACCCATGTTTGCACATCTCGAAGCAATTTTGAATGGCATTTTTGGACGTTTCTAACCCATGTTTGCACATCTCTAAGCAATTTTGAATGGCATTTTTGGCCGTTTCTAACCCATTTTTGCAAATCCCTAAGCACTTTAAAGCCATTTTCAGCATTTCTAACTCGTTATTGCACATCTCTATGCACTTTTAAGCCATTTTGGCCATTCCTAACCCATTTTTGCACATCTCTAAGCACTTTTAAACCATTTTTTGTCCATTTCTAACCCATGTTTGCACATCTCTAAGCAATTTTGAATGGCATTTTTGGCCGTTTCTAACCATTTTTGCAAATCCCTAAGCACTTTAAAGCCATTTTTGGCATTTCTAACCCGTTTTTGGAAATCTCTAAGCACTTTAAAGCCATGTTTGGCATTTCGAACCCATTTTTGCACATCTCTAAGCACTTTTAAACCATTTTTGGCCATTTCTAACCCATGCTTGCTCATCTCTAAGCAATTTTGAATGACATTTTTGGCCGTTTCTAACCCATTTTTGCAAATACCTAAGCACTTTAAAGCCATTTTCAGCATTTCTAACTCGTTATTGCACATCTCTATGCACTTTTAAGCCATTTTGGCCATACCTAACCCATTTTTGCACATCTTAAGCACTTTTAAACCATTTTTTGTCCATTTCTAACCCATGTTTGCACATCTCTAAGCAATTTTGAATGGCATTTTTGGCCGTTTCTAACCCATTTTTGCAAATCCCTAAGCACTTTAAAGCCATTTTCAGCATTTCTAACCCGTTTTTGGAAATCTCTAAGCACTTTAAAGCCATGTTTGGCATTTCGAACCCATTTTTGCACATCTCTAAGCACTTTTAAACCATTTTTGGCCATTTCTAACCCATGCTTGCTCATCTCTAAGCAATTTTGAATGACATTTTTGGCCATTTCTAACCCATTTTTGCCGATCTCTACGAACTTTTAAGCCTTTTTTGGCCTTTTCTATCCCGTCTGCACATCTCTAACAATTTTGAAGCCATTTTTGGCCATTTCTAACTCATGTTTGCTCATCCCTAAGCAATTCTGAATTGCATTTTTCGCTGTTTCTATCCCATTTTTGCAGATCTCTACGAACTTTTATGCCTTTTTTGGCCTTTTCTATCCAGTTTGCACATCTCTAACCATTTTGAAGCCATTTTTGGCCATTTCTAACCCTTTTTTGCAAATCTCTAAGCACTTTAAAGCCATTTTTAGCATTTCTAACCCATTTTTGCAAATCTCTAAGCACTTTCAAGCCATTTTTCGCATTTCTAACCCATGTTTGCACATCTCTAAGCAATTTTGAATGGCATTTTTGGACGTTTCTAACCCTTGTTTGCACATCTCTAAGCAATTTTGAATGGCATTTTTGGCCGTTTCTAACCCATTTTTGCAAATCCCTAAGCACTTTAAAGCCTTTTTTGGCTTTTTCTTTCCAGTTTGCACATCTCTACCCATTTCAAAGCCATTTTTGGCCATTTCTAACCCTTTTTTGCTAATGTCTAAGCACTTTAAAGCCATTTTGGCCATTTCTAACCAATTTTTGCAAATCCCAAAGCACTTTAAAGCCATTTTTGGCATTTGTAACCCATGTTTGCACATCTCTAAGCAATTTTGAATGGCATTTTTGGCCGTTTCTAACCCATTGTTGCAGATCTCTAAGCATTTTTAAGACTTTTTTGTCCTTTTCTATGCAGTTTGTGCATCTCTAACCATTTTGAAGCCATTTTTGGCCATTTCTAACCCTTTTTTGCTAATCTCTAAGCACTTTCAAGCCATTTTTAGCATTTCTAACCCATGTTTGCACATCTCGAAGCAATTTTGAATGGCATTTTTGGACGTTTCTAACCCATGTTTGCACATCTCTAAGCAACTTTGAATGGCATTTTTGGCCGTTTCTATCCCATTTTTGCAGATCTCTAAGCATTTTTAAGACTTTTTTGTCCTTTTCTATGCAGTTTGTTTATCTCTAACCATTTTGAAGCCATTTTTGGCCATTTCTAACCCTTTTTTGCTAATCTCTAAGCACTTTCAAGCCATTTTTAGCATTTCTAACCCATGTTTGCACATCTCGAAGCAATTTTGAATGGCATTTTTGGCCGTTTCTAACCATTTTTGCAAATCCCTAAGCACTTTAAAGCCATTTTTGGCATTTCTAACCCGTTTTTGGAAATCTCTAAGCACTTTAAAGCCATGTTTGGCATTTCGAACCCATTTTTGCACATCTCTAAGCACTTTTAAACCATTTTTGGCCATTTCTAACCCATGCTTGCTCATCTCTAAGCAATTTTGAATGACATTTTTGGCCATTTCTAACCCATTTTTGCCGATCTCTACGAACTTTTAAGCCTTTTTTGGCCTTTTCTATCCCGTCTGCACATCTCTAACAATTTTGAAGCCATTTTTGGCCATTTCTAACTCATGTTTGCTCATCCCTAAGCAATTCTGAATTGCATTTTTCGCTGTTTCTATCCCATTTTTGCAGATCTCTACGAACTTTTATGCCTTTTTTGGCCTTTTCTATCCAG
This sequence comes from Lathamus discolor, assembly GCF_037157495.1. Taxonomy (NCBI): domain Eukaryota; kingdom Metazoa; phylum Chordata; class Aves; order Psittaciformes; family Psittacidae; genus Lathamus; species Lathamus discolor. The sequence goes on from NC_088908.1 coordinate 29,903,541, forward strand.
TTTGCACATCTCTAACCATTTTGAAGCCATTTTTGGCCATTTCTAACCCTTTTTTGCAAATCTCTAAGCACTTTAAAGCCATTTTTAGCATTTCTAACCCATTTTTGCAAATCTCTAAGCACTTTCAAGCCATTTTTAGCATTTCTAACCCATGTTTGCACATCTCTAAGCAATTTTGAATGGCATTTTTGGACGTTTCTAACCCTTGTTTGCACATCTCTAAGCAATTTTGAATGGCATTTTTGGCCGTTTCTAACCCATTTTTGCAAATCCCTAAGCACTTTAAAGCCTTTTTTGGCTTTTTCTTTCCAGTTTGCACATCTCTACCCATTTCAAAGCCATTTTTGGCCATTTCTAACCCTTTTTTGCTAATGTCTAAGCATTTTAAAGCCATTTTGGCCATTTCTAACCAATTTTTGCAAATCCCAAAGCACTTTAAAGCCATTTTTGGCATTTGTAACCCATGTTTGCACATCTCTAAGCAATTTTGAATGGCATTTTTGGCCGTTTCTATCCCATTTTTGCAGATCTCTAAGCATTTTTAAGACTTTTTTGTCCTTTTCTATGCAGTTTGTGCATCTCTAACCATTTTGAAGCCATTTTTGGCCATTTCTAACCCTTTTTTGCTAATCTCTAAGCACTTTCAAGCCATTTTTAGCATTTCTAACCCATGTTTGCACATCTCGAAGCAATTTTGAATGGCATTTTTGGACGTTTCTAACCCATGCTTGCACATCTCTAAGCAATTTTGAATGGCATTTTTGGCCGTTTCTAACCCATTTTTGCAAACCCCTAAGCACTTTAAAGCCATTTTTGGCATTTCTAACCCGTTTTTGGAAATCTCTAAGCACTTTAAAGCCATGTTTGGCATTTCGAACCCATTTTTGCACATCTCTAAGCACTTTTAAACCATTTTTGGCCATTTCTAACCCATGCTTGCTCATCTCTAAGCAATTTTGAATGACATTTTTGGCCATTTCTAACCCATTTTTGCCGATCTCTACGAACTTTTAAGCCTTTTTTGGCCTTTTCTATCCCGTCTGCACATCTCTAACAATTTTGAAGCCATTTTTGGCCATTTCTAACTCATGTTTGCTCATCCCTAAGCAATTCTGAATTGCATTTTTCGCTGTTTCTATCCCATTTTTGCAGATCTCTACGAACTTTTATGCCTTTTTTGGCCTTTTCTATCCAGTTTGCACATCTCTAACCATTTTGAAGCCATTTTTGGCCATTTCTAACCCTTTTTTGCAAATCTCTAAGCACTTTAAAGCCATTTTTAGCATTTCTAACCCATTTTTGCAAATCTCTAAGCACTTTCAAGCCATTTTTAGCATTTCTAACCCATGTTTGCACATCTCTAAGCAATTTTGAATGGCATTTTTGGACGTTTCTAACCCTTGTTTGCACATCTCTAAGCAATTTTGAATGGCATTTTTGGCCGTTTCTAACCCATTTTTGCAAATCCCTAAGCACTTTAAAGCCTTTTTTGGCTTTTTCTTTCCAGTTTGCACATCTCTACCCATTTCAAAGCCATTTTTGGCCATTTCTAACCCTTTTTTGCTAATGTCTAAGCACTTTAAAGCCATTTTGGCCATTTCTAACCAATTTTTGCAAATCCCAAAGCACTTTAAAGCCATTTTTGGCATTTGTAACCCATGTTTGCACATCTCTAAGCAATTTTGAATGGCATTTTTGGCCGTTTCTAACCCATTGTTGCAGATCTCTAAGCATTTTTAAGACTTTTTTGTCCTTTTCTATGCAGTTTGTGCATCTCTAACCATTTTGAAGCCATTTTTGGCCATTTCTAACCCTTTTTTGCTAATCTCTAAGCACTTTCAAGCCATTTTTAGCATTTCTAACCCATTTTTGCACATCTCGAAGCAATTTTGAATGGCATTTTTGGACGTTTCTAACCCATGTTTGCACATCTCTAAGCAATTTTGAATGGCATTTTTGGCCGTTTCTAACCCATTTTTGCAAATCCCTAAGCACTTTAAAGCCATTTTCAGCATTTCTAACTCGTTATTGCACATCTCTATGCACTTTTAAGCCATTTTGGCCATTCCTAACCCATTTTTGCACATCTCTAAGCACTTTTAAACCATTTTTTGTCCATTTCTAACCCATGTTTGCACATCTCTAAGCAATTTTGAATGGCATTTTTGGCCGTTTCTAACCATTTTTGCAAATCCCTAAGCACTTTAAAGCCATTTTTGGCATTTCTAACCCGTTTTTGGAAATCTCTAAGCACTTTAAAGCCATGTTTGGCATTTCGAACCCATTTTTGCACATCTCTAAGCACTTTTAAACCATTTTTGGCCATTTCCAACCCATGCTTGCTCATCTCTAAGCAATTTTGAATGACATTTTTGGCCATTTCTAACCCATTTTTGCCGATCTCTACGAACTTTTAAGCCTTTTTTGGCCTTTTCTATCCCGTCTGCACATCTCTAACAATTTTGAAGCCATTTTTGGCCATTTCTAACTCATGTTTGCTCATCCCTAAGCAATTCTGAATTGCATTTTTCGCTGTTTCTATCCCATTTTTGCAGATCTCTACGAACTTTTATGCCTTTTTTGGCCTTTTCTATCCAGTTTGCACATCTCTAACCATTTTGAAGCCATTTTTGGCCATTTCTAACCCTTTTTTGCAAATCTCTAAGCACTTTAAAGCCATTTTTAGCATTTCTAACCCATTTTTGCAAATCTCTAAGCACTTTCAAGCCATTTTTAGCATTTCTAACCCATGTTTGCACATCTCTAAGCAATTTTGAATGGCATTTTTGGACGTTTCTAACCCTTGTTTGCACATCTCTAAGCAATTTTGAATGGCATTTTTGGCCGTTTCTAACCCATTTTTGCAAATCCCTAAGCACTTTAAAGCCTTTTTTGGCTTTTTCTTTCCAGTTTGCACATCTCTACCCATTTCAAAGCCATTTTTGGCCATTTCTAACCCTTTTTTGCTAATGTCTAAGCACTTTAAAGCCATTTTGGCCATTTCTAACCAATTTTTGCAAATCCCAAAGCACTTTAAAGCCATTTTTGGCATTTGTAACCCATGTTTGCACATCTCTAAGCAATTTTGAATGGCATTTTTGGCCGTTTCTAACCCATTGTTGCAGATCTCTAAGCATTTTTAAGACTTTTTTGTCCTTTTCTATGCAGTTTGTGCATCTCTAACCATTTTGAAGCCATTTTTGGCCATTTCTAACCCTTTTTTGCTAATCTCTAAGCACTTTCAAGCCATTTTTAGCATTTCTAACCCATTTTTGCACATCTCGAAGCAATTTTGAATGGCATTTTTGGACGTTTCTAACCCATGTTTGCACATCTCTAAGCAATTTTGAATGGCATTTTTGGCCGTTTCTAACCCATTTTTGCAAATCCCTAAGCACTTTAAAGCCATTTTCAGCATTTCTAACTCGTTATTGCACATCTCTATGCACTTTTAAGCCATTTTGGCCATTCCTAACCCATTTTTGCACATCTCTAAGCACTTTTAAACCATTTTTTGTCCATTTCTAACCCATGTTTGCACATCTCTAAGCAATTTTGAATGGCATTTTTGGCCGTTTCTAACCATTTTTGCAAATCCCTAAGCACTTTAAAGCCATTTTTGGCATTTCTAACCCGTTTTTGGAAATCTCTAAGCACTTTAAAGCCATGTTTGGCATTTCGAACCCATTTTTGCACATCTCTAAGCACTTTTAAACCATTTTTGGCCATTTCTAACCCATGCTTGCTCATCTCTAAGCAATTTTGAATGACATTTTTGGCCATTTCTAACCCATTTTTGCCGATCTCTACGAACTTTTAAGCCTTTTTTGGCCTTTTCTATCCCGTCTGCACATCTCTAACAATTTTGAAGCCATTTTTGGCCATTTCTAACTCATGTTTGCTCATCCCTAAGCAATTCTGAATTGCATTTTTCGCTGTTTCTATCCCATTTTTGCAGATCTCTACGAACTTTTATGCCTTTTTTGGCCTTTTCTATCCAGTTTGCACATCTCTAACCATTTTGAAGCCATTTTTGGCCATTTCTAACCCTTTTTTGCAAATCTCTAAGCACTTTAAAGCCATTTTTAGCATTTCTAACCCATTTTTGCAAATCTCTAAGCACTTTCAAGCCATTTTTAGCATTTCTAACCCATGTTTGCACATCTCTAAGCAATTTTGAATGGCATTTTTGGACGTTTCTAACCCTTGTTTGCACATCTCTAAGCAATTTTGAATGGCATTTTTGGCCGTTTCTAACCCATTTTTGCAAATCCCTAAGCACTTTAAAGCCTTTTTTGGCTTTTTCTTTCCAGTTTGCACATCTCTACCCATTTCAAAGCCATTTTTGGCCATTTCTAACCCTTTTTTGCTAATGTCTAAGCACTTTAAAGCCATTTTGGCCATTTCTAACCAATTTTTGCAAATCCCAAAGCACTTTAAAGCCATTTTTGGCATTTGTAACCCATGTTTGCACATCTCTAAGCAATTTTGAATGGCATTTTTGGCCGTTTCTAACCCATTGTTGCAGATCTCTAAGCATTTTTAAGACTTTTTTGTCCTTTTCTATGCAGTTTGTGCATCTCTAACCATTTTGAAGCCATTTTTGGCCATTTCTAACCCTTTTTTGCTAATCTCTAAGCACTTTCAAGCCATTTTTAGCATTTCTAACCCATTTTTGCACATCTCGAAGCAATTTTGAATGGCATTTTTGGACGTTTCTAACCCATGTTTGCACATCTCTAAGCAATTTTGAATGGCATTTTTGGCCGTTTCTAACCCATTTTTGCAAATCCCTAAGCACTTTAAAGCCATTTTCAGCATTTCTAACTCGTTATTGCACATCTCTATGCACTTTTAAGCCATTTTGGCCATTCCTAACCCATTTTTGCACATCTCTAAGCACTTTTAAACCATTTTTTGTCCATTTCTAACCCATGTTTGCACATCTCTAAGCAATTTTGAATGGCATTTTTGGCCGTTTCTAACCATTTTTGCAAATCCCTAAGCACTTTAAAGCCATTTTTGGCATTTCTAACCCGTTTTTGGAAATCTCTAAGCACTTTAAAGCCATGTTTGGCATTTCGAACCCATTTTTGCACATCTCTAAGCACTTTTAAACCATTTTTGGCCATTTCTAACCCATGCTTGCTCATCTCTAAGCAATTTTGAATGACATTTTTGGCCATTTCTAACCCATTTTTGCCGATCTCTACGAACTTTTAAGCCTTTTTTGGCCTTTTCTATCCCGTCTGCACATCTCTAACAATTTTGAAGCCATTTTTGGCCATTTCTAACTCATGTTTGCTCATCCCTAAGCAATTCTGAATTGCATTTTTCGCTGTTTCTATCCCATTTTTGCAGATCTCTACGAACTTTTATGCCTTTTTTGGCCTTTTCTATCCAGTTTGCACATCTCTAACCATTTTGAAGCCATTTTTGGCCATTTCTAACCCTTTTTTGCAAATCTCTAAGCACTTTAAAGCCATTTTTAGCATTTCTAACCCATTTTTGCAAATCTCTAAGCACTTTCAAGCCATTTTTAGCATTTCTAACCCATGTTTGCACATCTCTAAGCAATTTTGAATGGCATTTTTGGACGTTTCTAACCCTTGTTTGCACATCTCTAAGCAATTTTGAATGGCATTTTTGGCCGTTTCTAACCCATTTTTGCAAATCCCTAAGCACTTTAAAGCCTTTTTTGGCTTTTTCTTTCCAGTTTGCACATCTCTACCCATTTCAAAGCCATTTTTGGCCATTTCTAACCCTTTTTTGCTAATGTCTAAGCACTTTAAAGCCATTTTGGCCATTTCTAACCAATTTTTGCAAATCCCAAAGCACTTTAAAGCCATTTTTGGCATTTGTAACCCATGTTTGCACATCTCTAAGCAATTTTGAATGGCATTTTTGGCCGTTTCTAACCCATTGTTGCAGATCTCTAAGCATTTTTAAGACTTTTTTGTCCTTTTCTATGCAGTTTGTGCATCTCTAACCATTTTGAAGCCATTTTTGGCCATTTCTAACCCTTTTTTGCTAATCTCTAAGCACTTTCAAGCCATTTTTAGCATTTCTAACCCATGTTTGCACATCTCGAAGCAATTTTGAATGGCATTTTTGGACGTTTCTAACCCATGTTTGCACATCTCTAAGCAATTTTGAATGGCATTTTTGGCCGTTTCTAACCCATTTTTGCAAATCCCTAAGCACTTTAAAGCCATTTTCAGCATTTCTAACTCGTTATTGCACATCTCTATGCACTTTTAAGCCATTTTGGCCATTCCTAACCCATTTTTGCACATCTCTAAGCACTTTTAAACCATTTTTTGTCCATTTCTAACCCATGTTTGCACATCTCTAAGCAATTTTGAATGGCATTTTTGGCCGTTTCTAACCATTTTTGCAAATCCCTAAGCACTTTAAAGCCATTTTTGGCATTTCTAACCCGTTTTTGGAAATCTCTAAGCACTTTAAAGCCATGTTTGGCATTTCGAACCCATTTTTGCACATCTCTAAGCACTTTTAAACCATTTTTGGCCATTTCTAACCCATGCTTGCTCATCTCTAAGCAATTTTGAATGACATTTTTGGCCATTTCTAACCCATTTTTGCCGATCTCTACGAACTTTTAAGCCTTTTTTGGCCTTTTCTATCCCGTCTGCACATCTCTAACAATTTTGAAGCCATTTTTGGCCATTTCTAACTCATGTTTGCTCATCCCTAAGCAATTCTGAATTGCATTTTTCGCTGTTTCTATCCCATTTTTGCAGATCTCTACGAACTTTTATGCCTTTTTTGCCTTTTCTATCCAGTTTGCACATCTCTAACCATTTTGAAGCCATTTTTGGCCATTTCTAACCCTTTTTTGCAAATCTCTAAGCACTTTAAAGCCATTTTTAGCATTTCTAACCCATTTTTGCAAATCTCTAAGCACTTTCAAGCCATTTTTAGCATTTCTAACCCATGTTTGCACATCTCTAAGCAATTTTGAATGGCATTTTTGGACGTTTCTAACCCTTGTTTGCACATCTCTAAGCAATTTTGAATGGCATTTTTGGCCGTTTCTAACCCATTTTTGCAAATCCCTAAGCACTTTAAAGCCTTTTTTGGCTTTTTCTTTCCAGTTTGCACATCTCTACCCATTTCAAAGCCATTTTTGGCCATTTCTAACCCTTTTTTGCTAATGTCTAAGCACTTTAAAGCCATTTTGGCCATTTCTAACCAATTTTTGCAAATCCCAAAGCACTTTAAAGCCATTTTTGGCATTTGTAACCCATGTTTGCACATCTCTAAGCAATTTTGAATGGCATTTTTGGCCGTTTCTAACCCATTGTTGCAGATCTCTAAGCATTTTTAAGACTTTTTTGTCCTTTTCTATGCAGTTTGTGCATCTCTAACCATTTTGAAGCCATTTTTGGCCATTTCTAACCCTTTTTTGCTAATCTCTAAGCACTTTCAAGCCATTTTTAGCATTTCTAACCCATGTTTGCACATCTCGAAGCAATTTTGAATGGCATTTTTGGACGTTTCTAACCCATGTTTGCACATCTCTAAGCAATTTTGAATGGCATTTTTGGCCGTTTCTAACCCATTTTTGCAAATCCCTAAGCACTTTAAAGCCATTTTCAGCATTTCTAACTCGTTATTGCACATCTCTATGCACTTTTAAGCCATTTTAACCATTCCTAACCCATTTTTGCACATCTCTAAGCACTTTTAAACCATTTTTGGCCATTTCTAACCCATGCTTGCTCATCTCTAAGCAGTTTTGAATGACATTTTTGGCCATTTCTAACCCATTTTTGCCGATCTCTACGAACTTTTAAGCCTTTTTTGGCCTTTTCTATCCCGTCTGCACATCTCTAACAATTTTGAAGCCATTTTTGGCCATTTCTAACTCATGTTTGCTCATCCCTAAGCAATTCTGAATTGCATTTTTCGCTGTTTCTATCCCATTTTTGCAGATCTCTACGAACTTTTATGCCTTTTTTGGCCTTTTCTATCCAGTTTGCACATCTCTAGCCATTTTGAAGCCATTTTTGGCCATTTCTAACCCTTTTTTGCAAATCTCTAAGCACTTTAAAGCCATTTTTAGCATTTCTAACCCATTTTTGCAAATCTCTAAGCACTTTCAAGCCATTTTTAGCATTTCTAACCCATGTTTGCACATCTCTAAGCAATTTTGAATGGCATTTTTGGACGTTTCTAACCCTTGTTTGCACATCTCTAAGCAATTTTGAATGGCATTTTTGGCCGTTTCTAACCCATTTTTGCAAATCCCTAAGCACTTTAAAGCCTTTTTTGGCTTTTTCTTTCCAGTTTGCACATCTCTACCCATTTCAAAGCCATTTTTGGCCATTTCTAACCCTTTTTTGCTAATGTCTAAGCACTTTAAAGCCATTTTGGCCATTTCTAACCAATTTTTGCAAATCCCAAAGCACTTTAAAGCCATTTTTGGCATTTGTAACCCATGTTTGCACATCTCTAAGCAATTTTGAATGGCATTTTTGGCCGTTTCTATCCCATTTTTGCAGATCTCTAAGCATTTTTAAGACTTTTTTGTCCTTTTCTATGCAGTTTGTGCATCTCTAACCATTTTGAAGCCATTTTTGGCCATTTCTAACCCTTTTTTGCTAATCTCTAAGCACTTTCAAGCCATTTTTAGCATTTCTAACCCATGTTTGCACATCTCGAAGCAATTTTGAATGGCATTTTTGGACGTTTCTAACCCATGCTTGCACATCTCTAAGCAATTTTGAATGGCATTTTTGGCCGTTTCTAACCCATTTTTGCAAACCCCTAAGCACTTTAAAGCCATTTTTGGCATTTCTAACCCGTTTTTGGAAATCTCTAAGCACTTTAAAGCCATGTTTGGCATTTCGAACCCATTTTTGCACATCTCTAAGCACTTTTAAACCATTTTTGGCCATTTCCAACCCATGCTTGCTCATCTCTAAGCAATTTTGAATGACATTTTTGGCCATTTCTAACCCATTTTTGCCGATCTCTACGAACTTTTAAGCCTTTTTTGGCCTTTTCTATCCCGTCTGCACATCTCTAACAATTTTGAAGCCATTTTTGGCCATTTCTAACTCATGTTTGCTCATCCCTAAGCAATTCTGAATTGCATTTTTCGCTGTTTCTATCCCATTTTTGCAGATCTCTACGAACTTTTATGCCTTTTTTGGCCTTTTCTATCCAGTTTGCACATCTCTAACCATTTTGAAGCCATTTTTGGCCATTTCTAACCCTTTTTTGCAAATCTCTAAGGACTTTAAAGCCATTTTTAGCATTTCTAACCCATTTTTGCAAATCTCTAAGCACTTTCAAGCCATTTTTAGCATTTCTAACCCATGTTTGCACATCTCTAAGCAATTTTGAATGGCATTTTTGGACGTTTCTAACCCTTGTTTGCACATCTCTAAGCAATTTTGAATGGCATTTTTGGCCGTTTCTAACCCATTTTTGCAAATCCCTAAGCACTTTAAAGCCTTTTTTGGCTTTTTCTTTCCAGTTTGCACATCTCTACCCATTTCAAAGCCATTTTTGGCCATTTCTAACCCTTTTTTGCTAATGTCTAAGCACTTTAAAGCCATTTTGGCCATTTCTAACCAATTTTTGCAAATCCCAAAGCACTTTAAAGCCATTTTTGGCATTTGTAACCCATGTTTGCACATCTCTAAGCAATTTTGAATGGCATTTTTGGCCGTTTCTAACCCATTGTTGCAGATCTCTAAGCATTTTTAAGACTTTTTTGTCCTTTTCTATGCAGTTTGTGCATCTCTAACCATTTTGAAGCCATTTTTGGCCATTTCTAACCCTTTTTTGCTAATCTCTAAGCACTTTCAAGCCATTTTTAGCATTTCTAACCCATGTTTGCACATCTCGAAGCAATTTTGAATGGCATTTTTGGACGTTTCTAACCCATGTTTGCACATCTCTAAGCAATTTTGAATGGCATTTTTGGCCGTTTCTAACCCATTTTTGCAAATCCCTAAGCACTTTAAAGCCATTTTCAGCATTTCTAACTCGTTATTGCACATCTCTATGCACTTTTAAGCCATTTTGGCCATTCCTAACCCATTTTTGCACATCTCTAAGCACTTTTAAACCATTTTTTGTCCATTTCTAACCCATGTTTGCACATCTCTAAGCAATTTTGAATGGCATTTTTGGCCGTTTCTAACCATTTTTGCAAATCCCTAAGCACTTTAAAGCCATTTTTGGCATTTCTAACCCGTTTTTGGAAATCTCTAAGCACTTTAAAGCCATGTTTGGCATTTCGAACCCATTTTTGCACATCTCTAAGCACTTTTAAACCATTTTTGGCCATTTCTAACCCATGCTTGCTCATCTCTAAGCAGTTTTGAATGACATTTTTGGCCATTTCTAACCCATTTTTGCCGATCTCTACGAACTTTTAAGCCTTTTTTGGCCTTTTCTATCCCGTCTGCACATCTCTAACAATTTTGAAGCCATTTTTGGCCATTTCTAACTCATGTTTGCTCATCCCTAAGCAATTCTGAATTGCATTTTTCGCTGTTTCTATCCCATTTTTGCAGATCTCTACGAACTTTTATGCCTTTTTTGGCCTTTTCTATCCAGTTTGCACATCTCTAACCATTTTGAAGCCATTTTTGGCCATTTCTAACCCTTTTTTGCAAATCTCTAAGCACTTTAAAGCCATTTTTAGCATTTCTAACCCATTTTTGCAAATCTCTAAGCACTTTCAAGCCATTTTTAGCATTTCTAACCCATGTTTGCACATCTCTAAGCAATTTTGAATGGCATTTTTGGACGTTTCTAACCCTTGTTTGCACATCTCTAAGCAATTTTGAATGGCATTTTTGGCCGTTTCTAACCCATTTTTGCAAATCCCTAAGCACTTTAAAGCCATTTTCAGCATTTCTAACTCGTTATTGCACATCTCTATGCACTTTTAAGCCATTTTAACCATTCCTAACCCATTTTTGCACATCTCTAAGCACTTTTAAACCATTTTTGGCCATTTCTAACCCATGCTTGCTCATCTCTAAGCAGTTTTGAATGACATTTTTGGCCATTTCTAACCCATTTTTGCCGATCTCTACGAACTTTTAAGCCTTTTTTGGCCTTTTCTATCCCGTCTGCACATCTCTAACAATTTTGAAGCCATTTTTGGCCATTTCTAACTCATGTTTGCTCATCCCTAAGCAATTCTGAATTGCATTTTTCGCTGTTTCTATCCCATTTTTGCAGATCTCTACGAACTTTTATGCCTTTTTTGGCCTTTTCTATCCAGTTTGCACATCTCTAGCCATTTTGAAGCCATTTTTGGCCATTTCTAACCCTTTTTTGCAAATCTCTAAGCACTTTAAAGCCATTTTTAGCATTTCTAACCCATTTTTGCAAATCTCTAAGCACTTTCAAGCCATTTTTAGCATTTCTAACCCATGTTTGCACATCTCTAAGCAATTTTGAATGGCATTTTTGGACGTTTCTAACCCTTGTTTGCACATCTCTAAGCAATTTTGAATGGCATTTTTGGCCGTTTCTAACCCATTTTTGCAAATCCCTAAGCACTTTAAAGCCTTTTTTGGCTTTTTCTTTCCAGTTTGCACATCTCTACCCATTTCAAAGCCATTTTTGGCCATTTCTAACCCTTTTTTGCTAATGTCTAAGCACTTTAAAGCCATTTTGGCCATTTCTAACCAATTTTTGCAAATCCCAAAGCACTTTAAAGCCATTTTTGGCATTTGTAACCCATGTTTGCACATCTCTAAGCAATTTTGAATGGCATTTTTGGCCGTTTCTATCCCATTTTTGCAGATCTCTAAGCATTTTTAAGACTTTTTTGTCCTTTTCTATGCAGTTTGTGCATCTCTAACCATTTTGAAGCCATTTTTGGCCATTTCTAACCCTTTTTTGCTAATCTCTAAGCACTTTCAAGCCATTTTTAGCATTTCTAACCCATGTTTGCACATCTCGAAGCAATTTTGAATGGCATTTTTGGACGTTTCTAACCCATGCTTGCACATCTCTAAGCAATTTTGAATGGCATTTTTGGCCGTTTCTAACCCATTTTTGCAAACCCCTAAGCACTTTAAAGCCATTTTTGGCATTTCTAACCCGTTTTTGGAAATCTCTAAGCACTTTAAAGCCATGTTTGGCATTTCGAACCCATTTTTGCACATCTCTAAGCACTTTTAAACCATTTTTGGCCATTTCCAACCCATGCTTGCTCATCTCTAAGCAATTTTGAATGACATTTTTGGCCATTTCTAACCCATTTTTGCCGATCTCTACGAACTTTTAAGCCTTTTTTGGCCTTTTCTATCCCGTCTGCACATCTCTAACAATTTTGAAGCCATTTTTGGCCATTTCTAACTCATGTTTGCTCATCCCTAAGCAATTCTGAATTGCATTTTTCGCTGTTTCTATCCCATTTTTGCAGATCTCTACGAACTTTTATGCCTTTTTTGGCCTTTTCTATCCAGTTTGCACATCTCTAACCATTTTGAAGCCATTTTTGGCCATTTCTAACCCTTTTTTGCAAATCTCTAAGGACTTTAAAGCCATTTTTAGCATTTCTAACCCATTTTTGCAAATCTCTAAGCACTTTCAAGCCATTTTTAGCATTTCTAACCCATGTTTGCACATCTCTAAGCAATTTTGAATGGCATTTTTGGACGTTTCTAACCCTTGTTTGCACATCTCTAAGCAATTTTGAATGGCATTTTTGGCCGTTTCTAACCCATTTTTGCAAATCCCTAAGCACTTTAAAGCCTTTTTTGGCTTTTTCTTTCCAGTTTGCACATCTCTACCCATTTCAAAGCCATTTTTGGCCATTTCTAACCCTTTTTTGCTAATGTCTAAGCACTTTAAAGCCATTTTGGCCATTTCTAACCAATTTTTGCAAATCCCAAAGCACTTTAAAGCCATTTTTGGCATTTGTAACCCATGTTTGCACATCTCTAAGCAATTTTGAATGGCATTTTTGGCCGTTTCTAACCCATTGTTGCAGATCTCTAAGCATTTTTAAGACTTTTTTGTCCTTTTCTATGCAGTTTGTGCATCTCTAACCATTTTGAAGCCATTTTTGGCCATTTCTAACCCTTTTTTGCTAATCTCTAAGCACTTTCAAGCCATTTTTAGCATTTCTAACCCATGTTTGCACATCTCGAAGCAATTTTGAATGGCATTTTTGGACGTTTCTAACCCATGTTTGCACATCTCTAAGCAATTTTGAATGGCATTTTTGGCCGTTTCTAACCCATTTTTGCAAATCCCTAAGCACTTTAAAGCCATTTTCAGCATTTCTAACTCGTTATTGCACATCTCTATGCACTTTTAAGCCATTTTGGCCATTCCTAACCCATTTTTGCACATCTCTAAGCACTTTTAAACCATTTTTTGTCCATTTCTAACCCATGTTTGCACATCTCTAAGCAATTTTGAATGGCATTTTTGGCCGTTTCTAACCATTTTTGCAAATCCCTAAGCACTTTAAAGCCATTTTTGGCATTTCTAACCCGTTTTTGGAAATCTCTAAGCACTTTAAAGCCATGTTTGGCATTTCGAACCCATTTTTGCACATCTCTAAGCACTTTTAAACCATTTTTGGCCATTTCTAACCCATGCTTGCTCATCTCTAAGCAGTTTTGAATGACATTTTTGGCCATTTCTAACCCATTTTTGCCGATCTCTACGAACTTTTAAGCCTTTTTTGGCCTTTTCTATCCCGTCTGCACATCTCTAACAATTTTGAAGCCATTTTTGGCCATTTCTAACTCATGTTTGCTCATCCCTAAGCAATTCTGAATTGCATTTTTCGCTGTTTCTATCCCATTTTTGCAGATCTCTACGAACTTTTATGCCTTTTTTGGCCTTTTCTATCCAGTTTGCACATCTCTAACCATTTTGAAGCCATTTTTGGCCATTTCTAACCCTTTTTTGCAAATCTCTAAGCACTTTAAAGCCATTTTTAGCATTTCTAACCCATTTTTGCAAATCTCTAAGCACTTTCAAGCCATTTTTAGCATTTCTAACCCATGTTTGCACATCTCTAAGCAATTTTGAATGGCATTTTTGGACGTTTCTAACCCTTGTTTGCACATCTCTAAGCAATTTTGAATGGCATTTTTGGCCGTTTCTAACCCATTTTTGCAAATCCCTAAGCACTTTAAAGCCTTTTTTGGCATTTTCTTTCTAGTTTGCACATCTCTACCCATTTCAAAGCCATTTTTGGCCATTTCTAACCCTTTTTTGCTAATGTCTAAGCACTTTAAAGCCATTTTGGCCATTTCTAACCAATTTTTGCAAATCCCAAAGCACTTTAAAGCCATTTTTGGCATTTGTAACCCATGTTTGCACATCTCTAAGCAATTTTGAATGGCATTTTTGGCCGTTTCTAACCCATGTTTGCACATCTCTAAGCAATTTTGAATGGCATTTTTGGCCGTTTCTAACCCATTTTTGCAAATCCCTAAGCACTTTAAAGCCATTTTCAGCATTTCTAACTCGTTATTGCACATCTCTATGCACTTTTAAGCCATTTTGGCCATTCCTAACCCATTTTTGCACATCTCTAAGCACTTTTAAACCATTTTTTGTCCATTTCTAACCCATGTTTGCACATCTCTAAGCAATTTTGAATGGCATTTTTGGCCGTTTCTAACCATTTTTGCAAATCCCTAAGCACTTTAAAGCCATTTTTGGCATTTCTAACCCGTTTTTGGAAATCTCTAAGCACTTTAAAGCCATGTTTGGCATTTCGAACCCATTTTTGCACATCTCTAAGCACTTTTAAACCATTTTTGGCCATTTCTAACCCATGCTTGCTCATCTCTAAGCAGTTTTGAATGACATTTTTGGCCATTTCTAACACATTTTTGCCGATCTCTACGAACTTTTAAGCCTTTTTTGGCCTTTTCTATCCCGTCTGCACATCTCTAACAATTTTGAAGCCATTTTTGGCCATTTCTAACTCATGTTTGCTCATCCCTAAGCAATTCTGAATTGCATTTTTCGCTGTTTCTATCCCATTTTTGCAGATCTCTACGAACTTTTATGCCTTTTTTGGCCTTTTCTATCCAGTTTGCACATCTCTAACCATTTTGAAGCCATTTTTGGCCATTTCTAACCCTTTTTTGCAAATCTCTAAGCACTTTAAAGCCATTTTTAGCATTTCTAACCCATTTTTGCAAATCTCTAAGCACTTTCAAGCCATTTTTAGCATTTCTAACCCATGTTTGCACATCTCTAAGCAATTTTGAATGGCATTTTTGGACGTTTCTAACCCTTGTTTGCACATCTCTAAGCAATTTTGAATGGCATTTTTGGCCGTTTCTAACCCATTTTTGCAAATCCCTAAGCACTTTAAAGCCTTTTTTGGCATTTTCTTTCTAGTTTGCACATCTCTACCCATTTCAAAGCCATTTTTGGCCATTTCTAACCCTTTTTTGCTAATGTCTAAGCACTTTAAAGCCATTTTGGCCATTTCTAACCAATTTTTGCAAATCCCAAAGCACTTTAAAGCCATTTTTGGCATTTGTAACCCATGTTTGCACATCTCTAAGCAATTTTGAATGGCATTTTTGGCCGTTTCTAACCCATTGTTGCAGATCTCTAAGCATTTTTAAGACTTTTTTGTCCTTTTCTATGCAGTTTGTGCATCTCTAACCATTTTGAAGCCATTTTTGGCCATTTCTAACCCTTTTTTGCTAATCTCTAAGCACTTTCAAGCCATTTTTAGCATTTCTAACCCATGTTTGCACATCTCGAAGCAATTTTGAATGGCATTTTTGGACGTTTCTAACCCATGTTTGCACATCTCTAAGCAATTTTGAATGGCATTTTTGGCCGTTTCTAACCCATTTTTGCAAATCCCTAAGCACTTTAAAGCCATTTTCAGCATTTCTAACTCGTTATTGCACATCTCTATGCACTTTTAAGCCATTTTGGCCATTCCTAACCCATTTTTGCACATCTCTAAGCACTTTTAAACCATTTTTTGTCCATTTCTAACCCATGTTTGCACATCTCTAAGCAATTTTGAATGGCATTTTTGGCCGTTTCTAACCATTTTTGCAAATCCCTAAGCACTTTAAAGCCATTTTTGGCATTTCTAACCCGTTTTTGGAAATCTCTAAGCACTTTAAAGCCATGTTTGGCATTTCGAACCCATTTTTGCACATCTCTAAGCACTTTTAAACCATTTTTGGCCATTTCTAACCCATGCTTGCTCATCTCTAAGCAATTTTGAATGACATTTTTGGCCATTTCTAACACATTTTTGCCGATCTCTACGAACTTTTAAGCCTTTTTTGGCCTTTTCTATCCCGTCTGCACATCTCTAACAATTTTGAAGCCATTTTTGGCCATTTCTAACTCATGTTTGCTCATCCCTAAGCAATTCTGAATTGCATTTTTCGCTGTTTCTATCCCATTTTTGCAGATCTCTACGAACTTTTATGCCTTTTTTGGCCTTTTCTATCCAGTTTGCACATCTCTAACCATTTTGAAGCCATTTTTGGCCATTTCTAACCCTTTTTTGCAAATCCCTAAGCACTTTAAAGCCTTTTTTGGCATTTTCTTTCCAGTTTGCACATCTCTACCCATTTCAAAGCCATTTTTGGCCATTTCTAACCCTTTTTTGCTAATGTCTAAGCACTTTAAAGCCATTTTGGCCATTTCTAACCAATTTTTGCAAATCCCAAAGCACTTTAAAGCCATTTTTGGCATTTGTAACCCATGTTTGCACATCTCTAAGCAATTTTGAATGGCATTTTTGGCCGTTTCTAACCCATTGTTGCAGATCTCTAAGCATTTTTAAGACTTTTTTGTCTTTTTCTATGCAGTTTGTGCATCTCTAACCATTTTGAAGCCATTTTTGGCCATTTCTAACCCTTTTTTGCTAATCTCTAAGCACTTTCAAGCCATTTTTAGCATTTCTAACCCATGTTTGCACATCTCTAAGCAATTTTGAATGGCATTTTTGGACGTTTCTAACCCATGTTTGCACATCTCTAAGCAATTTTGAATGGCATTTTTGTCCGTTTCTAACCCATTTTTGCAAATCCCTAAGCACTTTAAAGCCATTTTCAGCATTTCTAACTCGTTATTGCACATCTCTATGCACTTTTAAGCCATTTTGGCCATTCCTAACCCATTTTTGCACATCTCTAAGCAATTTTGAATGGCATTTTTGGCCGTTTCTAACCATTTTTGCAAATCCCTAAGCACTTTAAAGCCATTTTTGGCATTTCTAACCCGTTTTTGGAAATCTCTAAGCACTTTAAAGCCATGTTTGGCATTTCGAACCCATTTTTGCACATCTCTAAGCACTTTTAAACCATTTTTGGCCATTTCTAACCCATGCTTGCTCATCTCTAAGCAGTTTTGAATGACATTTTTGGCCATTTCTAACACATTTTTGCACATCTCTACGAACTTTTAAGCCTTTTTTGGCCTTTTCTATCCCGTCTGCACATCTCTAACAATTTTGAAGCCATTTTTGGCCATTTCTAACTCATGTTTGCTCATCCCTAAGCAATTCTGAATTGCATTTTTCGCTGTTTCTATCCCATTTTTGCAGATCTCTACGAACTTTTATGCCTTTTTTGGCCTTTTCTATCCAGTTTGCACATCTCTAACCATTTTGAAGCCATTTTTGGCCATTTCTAACCCTTTTTTGCAAATCTCTAAGCACTTTAAAGCCATTTTTAGCATTTCTAACCCATTTTTGCAAATCTCTAAGCACTTTCAAGCCATTTTTAGCATTTCTAACCCATGTTTGCACATCTCTAAGCAATTTTGAATGGCATTTTTGGACGTTTCTAACCCTTGTTTGCACATCTCTAAGCAATTTTGAATGGCATTTTTGGCCGTTTCTAACCCATTTTTGCAAATCCCTAAGCACTTTAAAGCCTTTTTTGGCATTTTCTTTCTAGTTTGCACATCTCTACCCATTTCAAAGCCATTTTTGGCCATTTCTAACCCTTTTTTGCTAATGTCTAAGCACTTTAAAGCCATTTTGGCCATTTCTAACCAATTTTTGCAAATCCCAAAGCACTTTAAAGCCATTTTTGGCATTTGTAACCCATGTTTGCACATCTCTAAGCAATTTTGAATGGCATTTTTGGCCGTTTCTAACCCATTGTTGCAGATCTCTAAGCATTTTTAAGACTTTTTTGTCCTTTTCTATGCAGTTTGTGCATCTCTAACCATTTTGAAGCCATTTTTGGCCATTTCTAACCCTTTTTTGCTAATCTCTAAGCACTTTCAAGCCATTTTTAGCATTTCTAACCCATGTTTGCACATCTCGAAGCAATTTTGAATGGCATTTTTGGACGTTTCTAACCCATGTTTGCACATCTCTAAGCAATTTTGAATGGCATTTTTGGCCGTTTCTAACCCATTTTTGCAAATCCCTAAGCACTTTAAAGCCATTTTCAGCATTTCTAACTCGTTATTGCACATCTCTATGCACTTTTAAGCCATTTTGGCCATTCCTAACCCATTTTTGCACATCTCTAAGCACTTTTAAACCATTTTTTGTCCATTTCTAACCCATGTTTGCACATCTCTAAGCAATTTTGAATGGCATTTTTGGCCGTTTCTAACCATTTTTGCAAATCCCTAAGCACTTTAAAGCCATTTTTGGCATTTCTAACCCGTTTTTGGAAATCTCTAAGCACTTTAAAGCCATGTTTGGCATTTCGAACCCATTTTTGCACATCTCTAAGCACTTTTAAACCATTTTTGGCCATTTCTAACCCATGCTTGCTCATCTCTAAGCAATTTTGAATGACATTTTTGGCCATTTCTAACACATTTTTGCCGATCTCTACGAACTTTTAAGCCTTTTTTGGCCTTTTCTATCCCGTCTGCACATCTCTAACAATTTTGAAGCCATTTTTGGCCATTTCTAACTCATGTTTGCTCATCCCTAAGCAATTCTGAATTGCATTTTTCGCTGTTTCTATCCCATTTTTGCAGATCTCTACGAACTTTTATGCCTTTTTTGGCCTTTTCTATCCAGTTTGCACATCTCTAACCATTTTGAAGCCATTTTTGGCCATTTCTAACCCTTTTTTGCAAATCCCTAAGCACTTTAAAGCCTTTTTTGGCATTTTCTTTCCAGTTTGCACATCTCTACCCATTTCAAAGCCATTTTTGGCCATTTCTAACCCTTTTTTGCTAATGTCTAAGCACTTTAAAGCCATTTTGGCCATTTCTAACCAATTTTTGCAAATCCCAAAGCACTTTAAAGCCATTTTTGGCATTTGTAACCCATGTTTGCACATCTCTAAGCAATTTTGAATGGCATTTTTGGCCGTTTCTAACCCATTGTTGCAGATCTCTAAGCATTTTTAAGACTTTTTTGTCTTTTTCTATGCAGTTTGTGCATCTCTAACCATTTTGAAGCCATTTTTGGCCATTTCTAACCCTTTTTTGCTAATCTCTAAGCACTTTCAAGCCATTTTTAGCATTTCTAACCCATGTTTGCACATCTCTAAGCAATTTTGAATGGCATTTTTGGACGTTTCTAACCCATGTTTGCAAATCCCTAAGCACTTTAAAGCCATTTTCAGCATTTCTAACTCGTTATTGCACATCTCTATGCACTTTTAAGCCATTTTGGCCATTCCTAACCCATTTTTGCACATCTCTAAGCACTTTTAAACCATTTTTTGTCCATTTCTAACCCATGTTTGCACATCTCTAAGCAATTTTGAATGGCATTTTTGGCCGTTTCTAACCATTTTTGCAAATCCCTAAGCACTTTAAAGCCATTTTTGGCATTTCTAACCCGTTTTTGGAAATCTCTAAGCACTTTAAAGCCATGTTTGGCATTTCGAACCCATTTTTGCACATCTCTAAGCACTTTTAAACCATTTTTGGCCATTTCTAACCCATGCTTGCTCATCTCTAAGCAATTTTGAATGACATTTTTGGCCATTTCTAACACATTTTTGCCGATCTCTACGAACTTTTAAGCCTTTTTTGGCCTTTTCTATCCCGTCTGCACATCTCTAACAATTTTGAAGCCATTTTTGGCCATTTCTAACTCATGTTTGCTCATCCCTAAGCAATTCTGAATTGCATTTTTCGCTGTTTCTATCCCATTTTTGCAGATCTCTACGAACTTTTATGCCTTTTTTGGCCTTTTCTATCCAGTTTGCACATCTCTAACCATTTTGAAGCCATTTTTGGCCATTTCTAACCCTTTTTTGCAAATCTCTAAGCACTTTAAAGCCATTTTTAGCATTTCTAACCCATTTTTGCAAATCTCTAAGCACTTTCAAGCCATTTTTAGCATTTCTAACCCATGTTTGCACATCTCTAAGCAATTTTGAATGGCATTTTTGGACGTTTCTAACCCTTGTTTGCACATCTCTAAGCAATTTTGAATGGCATTTTTGGCCGTTTCTAACCCATTTTTGCAAATCCCTAAGCACTTTAAAGCCTTTTTTGGCATTTTCTTTCCAGTTTGCACATCTCTACCCATTTCAAAGCCATTTTTGGCCATTTCTAACCCTTTTTTGCTAATGTCTAAGCACTTTAAAGCCATTTTGGCCATTTCTAACCAATTTTTGCAAATCCCAAAGCACTTTAAAGCCATTTTTGGCATTTGTAACCCATGTTTGCACATCTCTAAGCAATTTTGAATGGCATTTTTGGCCGTTTCTAACCCATTGTTGCAGATCTCTAAGCATTTTTAAGACTTTTTTGTCCTTTTCTATGCAGTTTGTGCATCTCTAACCATTTTGAAGCCATTTTTGGCCATTTCTAACCCTTTTTTGCTAATCTCTAAGCACTTTCAAGCCATTTTTAGCATTTCTAACCCATGTTTGCACATCTCGAAGCAATTTTGAATGGCATTTTTGGACGTTTCTAACCCATGTTTGCACATCTCTAAGCAATTTTGAATGGCATTTTTGGCCGTTTCTAACCCATTTTTGCAAATCCCTAAGCACTTTAAAGCCATTTTCAGCATTTCTAACTCGTTATATCACATCTCTATGCACTTTTAAGCCATTTTGGCCATTCTTAACCCATTTTTGCACATCTCTAAGCACTTCTAAACCATTTTTTGTCCATTTCTAACCCATGTTTGCACATCTCTAAGCAATTTTGAATGGCATTTTTGGCCGTTTCTAACCATTTTTGCAAATCCCTAAGCACTTTAAAGCCATTTTTGGCATTTCTAACCCGTTTTTGGAAATCTCTAAGCACTTTAAAGCCATGTTTGGCATTTCGAACCCATTTTTGCACATCTCTAAGCACTTTTAAACCATTTTTGGCCATTTCTAACCCATGCTTGCTCATCTCTAAGCAATTTTGAATGACATTTTTGGCCATTTCTAACCCATTTTTGCAGATCTCTGCGAACTTTTAAGCCTTTTTTGGCCTTTTCTATCCCGTCTGCACATCTCTAACAATTTTGAAGCCATTTTTGGCCATTTCTAACTCATGTTTGCTCATCCCTAAGCAATTCTGAATTGCATTTTTCGCTGTTTCTATCCCATTTTTGCAGATCTCTACGAACTTTTATGCCTTTTTTGGCCTTTTCTATCCAGTTTGCACATCTCTAACCATTTTGAAGCCATTTTTATCATTTCTAACCCATTTTTGCAAATCTCTAAGCACTTTCAAGCCATTTTTAGCATTTCTAACCCATGTTTGCACATCTCTAAGCAATTTTGAATGGCATTTTTGGACGTTTCTAACCCTTGTTTGCACATCTCTAAGCAATTTTGAATGGCATTTTTGGCCGTTTCTAACCCATTTTTGCAAATCCCTAAGCACTTTAAAGCCTTTTTTGGCATTTTCTTTCCAGTTTGCACATCTCTACCCATTTCAAAGCCATTTTTGGCCATTTCTAACCCTTTTTTGCTAATGTCTAAGCACTTTAAAGCCATTTTGGCCATTTCTAACCAATTTTTGCAAATCCCAAAGCACTTTAAAGCCATTTTTGGCATTTGTAACCCATGTTTGCACATCTCTAAGCAATTTTGAATGGCATTTTTGGCCGTTTCTAACCCATTGTTGCAGATCTCTAAGCATTTTTAAGACTTTTTTGTCCTTTTCTATGCAGTTTGTGCATCTCTAACCATTTTGAAGCCATTTTTGGCCATTTCTAACCCTTTTTTGCTAATCTCTAAGCACTTTCAAGCCATTTTTAGCATTTCTAACCCATGTTTGCACATCTCGAAGCAATTTTGAATGGCATTTTTGGACGTTTCTAACCCATGTTTGCACATCTCTAAGCAATTTTGAATGGCATTTTTGGCCGTTTCTAACCCATTTTTGCAAATCCCTAAGCACTTTAAAGCCATTTTCAGCATTTCTAACTCGTTATTGCACATCTCTATGCACTTTTAAGCCATTTTGGCCATTCCTAACCCATTTTTGCACATCTGTAAGCGCTTTTAAACCATTTTTTGTCCATTTCTAACCCATGTTTGCACATCTCTAAGCAATTTTGAATGGCATTTTTGGCCGTTTCTAACCATTTTTGCAAATCCCTAAGCACTTTAAAGCCATTTTTGGCATTTCTAACCCGTTTTTGGAAATCTCTAAGCACTTTAAAGCCATGTTTGGCATTTCGAACCCATTTTTGCACATCTCTAAGCACTTTTAAACCATTTTTGGCCATTTCTAACCCATGCTTGCTCATCTCTAAGCAATTTTGAATGACATTTTTAGCCATTTCTAACCCATTTTTGCCGATCTCTACGAACTTTTAAGCCTTTTTTGGCCTTTTCTATCCCGTCTGCACATCTCTAACAATTTTGAAGCCATTTTTGGCCATTTCTAACTCATGTTTGCTCATCCCTAAGCAATTCTGAATTGCATTTTTGGCCGTTTCTAACCCATTGTTGCAGATCACTAAGCATTTTTAAGACTTTTTTGGCTTTTTCTTTCCAGTTTGCAGATCTCTAACCATTTTGAAGCCATTTTTGGCCATTTCTAACCCTTTTTTGCTAATCTCTAAGCACTTTCAAGCCATTTTTAGCATTTCTAACCCATGTTTGCACATCTCGAAGCAATTTTGAATGGCATTTTTGGCCGTTTCTAACCCATTTTTGCAAATCCCTAAGCACTTTAAAGCCATTTTCAGCATTTCTAACTCGTTATTGCACATCTCTATGCACTTTTAAGCCATTTTGGCCATTCCTAACCCATTTTTGCACATCTCTAAGCACTTTTAAACCATTTTTTGTCCATTTCTAACCCATGTTTGCACATCTCTAAGCAATTTTGAATGGCATTTTTGGCCCTTTCTAACCATTTTTGCAAACCCCTAAGCACTTTAAAGCCATTTTTGGCATTTCTAACCCGTTTTTGGAAATCTCTAAGCACTTTAAAGCCATGTTTGGCATTTCGAACCCATTTTTGCACATCTCTAAGCACTTTTAAACCATTTTTGGCCATTTCCAACCCATGCTTGCTCATCTCTAAGCAATTTTGAATGACATTTTTGGCCATTTCTAACCCATTTTTGCCGATCTCTACGAACTTTTAAGCCTTTTTTGGCCTTTTCTATCCCGTCTGCACATCTCTAACAATTATGAAGCCATTTTTGGCCATTTCTAACTCATGTTTGCTCATCCCTAAGCAATTCTGAATTGCATTTTTCGCTGTTTCTATCCCATTTTTGCAGATCTCTACGAACTTTTATGCCTTTTTTGGCCTTTTCTATCCAGTTTGCACATCTCTAACCATTTTGAAGCCATTTTTGGCCATTTCTAACCCTTTTTTGCAAATCTCTAAGCACTTTAAAGCCATTTTTAGCATTTCTAACCCATTTTTGCAAATCTCTAAGCACTTTCAAGCCATTTTTAGCATTTCTAACCCATGTTTGCACATCTCTAAGCAATTTTGAATGGCATTTTTGGACGTTTCTAACCCTTGTTTGCACATCTCTAAGCAATTTTGAATGGCATTTTTGGCCGTTTCTAACCCATTTTTGCAAATCCCTAAGCACTTTAAAGCCTTTTTTGGCTTTTTCTTTCCAGTTTGCACATCTCTACCCATTTCAAAGCCATTTTTGGCCATTTCTAACCCTTTTTTGCTAATGTCTAAGCACTTTAAAGCCATTTTGGCCATTTCTAACCAATTTTTGCAAATCCCAAAGCACTTTAAAGCCATTTTTGGCATTTCTAACCCATGTTTGCACATCTCTAAGCAATTTTGAATGGCATTTTTGGCCGTTTCTAACCCATTGTTGCAGATCTCTAAGCATTTTTAAGACTTTTTTGTCCTTTTCTATGCAGTTTGTGCATCTCTAACCATTTTGAAGCCATTTTTGGCCATTTCTAACCCTTTTTTGCTAATCTCTAAGCACTTTCAAGCCATTTTTAGCATTTCTAACCCATGTTTGCACATCTCGAAGCAATTTTGAATGGCATTTTTGGACGTTTCTAACCCATGTTTGCACATCTCTAAGCAATTTTGAATGGCATTTTTGGCCGTTTCTAACCCATTTTTGCAAATCCCTAAGCACTTTAAAGCCATTTTCAGCATTTCTAACTCGTTATTGCACATCTCTATGCACTTTTAAGCCATTTTGGCCATTCCTAACCCATTTTTGCACATCTCTAAGCACTTTTAAACCATTTTTTGTCCATTTCTAACCCATGTTTGCACATCTCTAAGCAATTTTGAATGGCATTTTTGGCCGTTTCTAACCATTTTTGCAAATCCCTAAGCACTTTAAAGCCATTTTTGGCATTTCTAACCCGTTTTTGGAAATCTCTAAGCACTTTAAAGCCATGTTTGGCATTTCGAACCCATTTTTGCACATCTCTAAGCACTTTTAAACCATTTTTGGCCATTTCTAACCCATGCTTGCTCATCTCTAAGCAATTTTGAATGACATTTTTGGCCATTTCTAACACATTTTTGCCGATCTCTACGAACTTTTAAGCCTTTTTTGGCCTTTTCTATCCCGTCTGCACATCTCTAACAATTTTGAAGCCATTTTTGGCCATTTCTAACTCATGTTTGCTCATCCCTAAGCAATTCTGAATTGCATTTTTCGCTGTTTCTATCCCATTTTTGCAGATCTCTACGAACTTTTATGCCTTTTTTGGCCTTTTCTATCCAGTTTGCACATCTCTAACCATTTTGAAGCCATTTTTGGCCATTTCTAACCCTTTTTTGCAAATCCCTAAGCACTTTAAAGCCTTTTTTGGCATTTTCTTTCCAGTTTGCACATCTCTACCCATTTCAAAGCCATTTTTGGCCATTTCTAACCCTTTTTTGCTAATGTCTAAGCACTTTAAAGCCATTTTGGCCATTTCTAACCAATTTTTGCAAATCCCAAAGCACTTTAAAGCCATTTTTGGCATTTGTAACCCATGTTTGCACATCTCTAAGCAATTTTGAATGGCATTTTTGGCCGTTTCTAACCCAATGTTGCAGATCTCTAAGCATTTTTAAGACTTTTTTGTCTTTTTCTATGCAGTTTGTGCATCTCTAACCATTTTGAAGCCATTTTTGGCCATTTCTAACCCTTTTTTGCTAATCTCTACGAACTTTTAAGCCTTTTTTGGCCTTTTCTATCCCGTCTGCACATCTCTAACAATTATGAAGCCATTTTTGGCCATTTCTAACTCATGTTTGCTCATCCCTAAGCAATTCTGAATTGCATTTTTCGCTGTTTCTATCCCATTTTTGCAGATCTCTACGAACTTTTATGCCTTTTTTGGCCTTTTCTATCCAGTTTGCACATCTCTAACCATTTTGAAGCCATTTTTGGCCATTTCTAACCCTTTTTTGCAAATCTCTAAGCACTTTAAAGCCATTTTTAGCATTTCTAACCCATTTTTGCAAATCTCTAAGCACTTTCAAGCCATTTTTAGCATTTCTAACCCATGTTTGCACATCTCTAAGCAATTTTGAATGGCATTTTTGGACGTTTCTAACCCTTGTTTGCACATCTCTAAGCAATTTTGAATGGCATTTTTGGCCGTTTCTAACCCATTTTTGCAAATCCCTAAGCACTTTAAAGCCTTTTTTGGCTTTTTCTTTCCAGTTTGCACATCTCTACCCATTTCAAAGCCATTTTTGGCCATTTCTAACCCTTTTTTGCTAATGTCTAAGCACTTTAAAGCCATTTTGGCCATTTCTAACCAATTTTTGCAAATCCCAAAGCACTTTAAAGCCATTTTTGGCATTTGTAACCCATGTTTGCACATCTCTAAGCAATTTTGAATGGCATTTTTGGCCGTTTCTAACCCATTGTTGCAGATCTCTAAGCATTTTTAAGACTTTTTTGTCCTTTTCTATGCAGTTTGTGCATCTCTAACCATTTTGAAGCCATTTTTGGCCATTTCTAACCCTTTTTTGCTAATCTCTAAGCACTTTCAAGCCATTTTTAGCATTTCTAACCCATGTTTGCACATCTCGAAGCAATTTTGAATGGCATTTTTGGACGTTTCTAACCCATGTTTGCACATCTCTAAGCAATTTTGAATGGCATTTTTGGCCGTTTCTAACCCATTTTTGCAAATCCCTAAGCACTTTAAAGCCATTTTCAGCATTTCTAACTCGTTATTGCACATCTCTATGCACTTTTAAGCCATTTTGGCCATTCCTAACCCATTTTTGCACATCTCTAAGCACTTTTAAACCATTTTTTGTCCATTTCTAACCCATGTTTGCACATCTCTAAGCAATTTTGAATGGCATTTTTGGCCGTTTCTAACCATTTTTGCAAATCCCTAAGCACTTTAAAGCCATTTTTGGCATTTCTAACCCGTTTTTGGAAATCTCTAAGCACTTTAAAGCCATGTTTGGCATTTCGAACCCATTTTTGCACATCTCTAAGCACTTTTAAACCATTTTTGGCCATTTCTAACCCATGCTTGCTCATCTCTAAGCAATTTTGAATGACATTTTTGGCCATTTCTAACACATTTTTGCCGATCTCTACGAACTTTTAAGCCTTTTTTGGCCTTTTCTATCCCGTCTGCACATCTCTAACAATTTTGAAGCCATTTTTGGCCATTTCTAACTCATGTTTGCTCATCCCTAAGCAATTCTGAATTGCATTTTTCGCTGTTTCTATCCCATTTTTGCA
This sequence comes from Lathamus discolor, assembly GCF_037157495.1. Classification (NCBI taxonomy): domain Eukaryota; kingdom Metazoa; phylum Chordata; class Aves; order Psittaciformes; family Psittacidae; genus Lathamus; species Lathamus discolor. The sequence continues at coordinate 29,930,608 of NC_088908.1, forward strand.
GATCTCTACGAACTTTTATGCCTTTTTTGGCCTTTTCTATCCAGTTTGCACATCTCTAACCATTTTGAAGCCATTTTTGGCCATTTCTAACCCTTTTTTGCAAATCCCTAAGCACTTTAAAGCCTTTTTTTGCATTTTCTTTCCAGTTTGCACATCTCTACCCATTTCAAAGCCATTTTTGGCCATTTCTAACCCTTTTTTGCTAATGTCTAAGCACTTTAAAGCCATTTTGGCCATTTCTAACCAATTTTTGCAAATCCCAAAGCACTTTAAAGCCATTTTTGGCATTTGTAACCCATGTTTGCACATCTCTAAGCAATTTTGAATGGCATTTTTGGCCGTTTCTAACCCATTGTTGCAGATCTCTAAGCATTTTTAAGACTTTTTTGTCTTTTTCTATGCAGTTTGTGCATCTCTAACCATTTTGAAGCCATTTTTGGCCATTTCTAACCCATTTTTGCCGATCTCTACGAACTTTTAAGCCTTTTTTGGCCTTTTCTATCCCGTCTGCACATCTCTAACAATTATGAAGCCATTTTTGGCCATTTCTAACTCATGTTTGCTCATCCCTAAGCAATTCTGAATTGCATTTTTCGCTGTTTCTATCCCATTTTTGCAGATCTCTACGAACTTTTATGCCTTTTTTGGCCTTTTCTATCCAGTTTGCACATCTCTAACCATTTTGAAGCCATTTTTGGCCATTTCTAACCCTTTTTTGCAAATCTCTAAGCACTTTAAAGCCATTTTTAGCATTTCTAACCCATTTTTGCAAATCTCTAAGCACTTTCAAGCCATTTTTAGCATTTCTAACCCATGTTTGCACATCTCTAAGCAATTTTGAATGGCATTTTTGGACGTTTCTAACCCTTGTTTGCACATCTCTAAGCAATTTTGAATGGCATTTTTGGCCGTTTCTAACCCATTTTTGCAAATCCCTAAGCACTTTAAAGCCTTTTTTGGCTTTTTCTTTCCAGTTTGCACATCTCTACCCATTTCAAAGCCATTTTTGGCCATTTCTAACCCTTTTTTGCTAATGTCTAAGCACTTTAAAGCCATTTTGGCCATTTCTAACCAATTTTTGCAAATCCCAAAGCACTTTAAAGCCATTTTTGGCATTTGTAACCCATGTTTGCACATCTCTAAGCAATTTTGAATGGCATTTTTGGCCGTTTCTAACCCATTGTTGCAGATCTCTAAGCATTTTTAAGACTTTTTTGTCCTTTTCTATGCAGTTTGTGCATCTCTAACCATTTTGAAGCCATTTTTGGCCATTTCTAACCCTTTTTTGCTAATCTCTAAGCACTTTCAAGCCATTTTTAGCATTTCTAACCCATGTTTGCACATCTCGAAGCAATTTTGAATGGCATTTTTGGACGTTTCTAACCCATGTTTGCACATCTCTAAGCAATTTTGAATGGCATTTTTGGCCGTTTCTAACCCATTTTTGCAAATCCCTAAGCACTTTAAAGCCATTTTCAGCATTTCTAACTCGTTATTGCACATCTCTATGCACTTTTAAGCCATTTTGGCCATTCCTAACCCATTTTTGCACATCTCTAAGCACTTTTAAACCATTTTTTGTCCATTTCTAACCCATGTTTGCACATCTCTAAGCAATTTTGAATGGCATTTTTGGCCGTTTCTAACCATTTTTGCAAATCCCTAAGCACTTTAAAGCCATTTTTGGCATTTCTAACCCGTTTTTGGAAATCTCTAAGCACTTTAAAGCCATGTTTGGCATTTCGAACCCATTTTTGCACATCTCTAAGCACTTTTAAACCATTTTTGGCCATTTCTAACCCATGCTTGCTCATCTCTAAGCAGTTTTGAATGACATTTTTGGCCATTTCTAACCCATTTTTGCCGATCTCTACGAACTTTTAAGCCTTTTTTGGCCTTTTCTATCCCGTCTGCACATCTCTAACAATTTTGAAGCCATTTTTGGCCATTTCTAACTCATGTTTGCTCATCCCTAAGCAATTCTGAATTGCATTTTTCGCTGTTTCTATCCCATTTTTGCAGATCTCTACGAACTTTTATGCCTTTTTTGGCCTTTTCTATCCAGTTTGCACATCTCTAACCATTTTGAAGCCATTTTTGGCCATTTCTAACCCTTTTTTGCAAATCTCTAAGCACTTTAAAGCCATTTTTAGCATTTCTAACCCATTTTTGCAAATCTCTAAGCACTTTCAAGCCATTTTTAGCATTTCTAACCCATGTTTGCACATCTCTAAGCAATTTTGAATGGCATTTTTGGACGTTTCTAACCCTTGTTTGCACATCTCTAAGCAATTTTGAATGGCATTTTTGGCCGTTTCTAACCCATTTTTGCAAATCCCTAAGCACTTTAAAGCCTTTTTTGGCATTTTCTTTCTAGTTTGCACATCTCTACCCATTTCAAAGCCATTTTTGGCCATTTCTAACCCTTTTTTGCTAATGTCTAAGCACTTTAAAGCCATTTTGGCCATTTCTAACCAATTTTTGCAAATCCCAAAGCACTTTAAAGCCATTTTAGGCATTTGTAACCCATGTTTGCACATCTCTAAGCAATTTTGAATGGCATTTTTGGCCGTTTCTAACCCATTGTTGCAGATCTCTAAGCATTTTTAAGACTTTTTTGTCCTTTTCTATGCAGTTTGTGCATCTCTAACCATTTTGAAGCCATTTTTGGCCATTTCTAACCCTTTTTTGCTAATCTCTAAGCACTTTCAAGCCATTTTTAGCATTTCTAACCCATGTTTGCACATCTCGAAGCAATTTTGAATGGCATTTTTGGACGTTTCTAACCCATGTTTGCACATCTCTAAGCAATTTTGAATGGCATTTTTGGCCGTTTCTAACCCATTTTTGCAAATCCCTAAGCACTTTAAAGCCATTTTCAGCATTTCTAACTCGTTATTGCACATCTCTATGCACTTTTAAGCCATTTTGGCCATTCCTAACCCATTTTTGCACATCTCTAAGCACTTTTAAACCATTTTTTGTCCATTTCTAACCCATGTTTGCACATCTCTAAGCAATTTTGAATGGCATTTTTGGCCGTTTCTAACCATTTTTGCAAATCCCTAAGCACTTTAAAGCCATTTTTGGCATTTCTAACCCGTTTTTGGAAATCTCTAAGCACTTTAAAGCCATGTTTGGCATTTCGAACCCATTTTTGCACATCTCTAAGCACTTTTAAACCATTTTTGGCCATTTCTAACCCATGCTTGCTCATCTCTAAGCAGTTTTGAATGACATTTTTGGCCATTTCTAACACATTTTTGCCGATCTCTACGAACTTTTAAGCCTTTTTTGGCCTTTTCTATCCCGTCTGCACATCTCTAACAATTTTGAAGCCATTTTTGGCCATTTCTAACTCATGTTTGCTCATCCCTAAGCAATTCTGAATTGCATTTTTCGCTGTTTCTATCCCATTTTTGCAGATCTCTACGAACTTTTATGCCTTTTTTGGCCTTTTCTATCCAGTTTGCACATCTCTAACCATTTTGAAGCCATTTTTGGCCATTTCTAACCCTTTTTTGCAAATCTCTAAGCACTTTAAAGCCATTTTTAGCATTTCTAACCCATTTTTGCAAATCTCTAAGCACTTTCAAGCCATTTTTAGCATTTCTAACCCATGTTTGCACATCTCTAAGCAATTTTGAATGGCATTTTTGGACGTTTCTAACCCTTGTTTGCACATCTCTAAGCAATTTTGAATGGCATTTTTGGCCGTTTCTAACCCATTTTTGCAAATCCCTAAGCACTTTAAAGCCTTTTTTGGCATTTTCTTTCTAGTTTGCACATCTCTACCCATTTCAAAGCCATTTTTGGCCATTTCTAACCCTTTTTTGCTAATGTCTAAGCACTTTAAAGCCATTTTGGCCATTTCTAACCAATTTTTGCAAATCCCAAAGCACTTTAAAGCCATTTTTGGCATTTGTAACCCATGTTTGCACATCTCTAAGCAATTTTGAATGGCATTTTTGGCCGTTTCTAACCCATTGTTGCAGATCTCTAAGCATTTTTAAGACTTTTTTGTCCTTTTCTATGCAGTTTGTGCATCTCTAACCATTTTGAAGCCATTTTTGGCCATTTCTAACCCTTTTTTGCTAATCTCTAAGCACTTTCAAGCCATTTTTAGCATTTCTAACCCATGTTTGCACATCTCGAAGCAATTTTGAATGGCATTTTTGGACGTTTCTAACCCATGTTTGCACATCTCTAAGCAATTTTGAATGGCATTTTTGGCCGTTTCTAACCCATTTTTGCAAATCCCTAAGCACTTTAAAGCCATTTTCAGCATTTCTAACTCGTTATTGCACATCTCTATGCACTTTTAAGCCATTTTGGCCATTCCTAACCCATTTTTGCACATCTCTAAGCACTTTTAAACCATTTTTTGTCCATTTCTAACCCATGTTTGCACATCTCTAAGCAATTTTGAATGGCATTTTTGGCCGTTTCTAACCATTTTTGCAAATCCCTAAGCACTTTAAAGCCATTTTTGGCATTTCTAACCCGTTTTTGGAAATCTCTAAGCACTTTAAAGCCATGTTTGGCATTTCGAACCCATTTTTGCACATCTCTAAGCACTTTTAAACCATTTTTGGCCATTTCTAACCCATGCTTGCTCATCTCTAAGCAATTTTGAATGACATTTTTGGCCATTTCTAACACATTTTTGCCGATCTCTACGAACTTTTAAGCCTTTTTTGGCCTTTTCTATCCCGTCTGCACATCTCTAACAATTTTGAAGCCATTTTTGGCCATTTCTAACTCATGTTTGCTCATCCCTAAGCAATTCTGAATTGCATTTTTCGCTGTTTCTATCCCATTTTTGCAGATCTCTACGAACTTTTATGCCTTTTTTGGCCTTTTCTATCCAGTTTGCACATCTCTAACCATTTTGAAGCCATTTTTGGCCATTTCTAACCCTTTTTTGCAAATCCCTAAGCACTTTAAAGCCTTTTTTGGCATTTTCTTTCCAGTTTGCACATCTCTACCCATTTCAAAGCCATTTTTGGCCATTTCTAACCCTTTTTTGCTAATGTCTAAGCACTTTAAAGCCATTTTGGCCATTTCTAACCAATTTTTGCAAATCCCAAAGCACTTTAAAGCCATTTTTGGCATTTGTAACCCATGTTTGCACATCTCTAAGCAATTTTGAATGGCATTTTTGGCCGTTTCTAACCCATTGTTGCAGATCTCTAAGCATTTTTAAGACTTTTTTGTCTTTTTCTATGCAGTTTGTGCATCTCTAACCATTTTGAAGCCATTTTTGGCCATTTCTAACCCTTTTTTGCTAATCTCTAAGCACTTTCAAGCCATTTTTAGCATTTCTAACCCATGTTTGCACATCTCTAAGCAATTTTGAATGGCATTTTTGGACGTTTCTAACCCATGTTTGCACATCCCTAAGCACTTTAAAGCCATTTTCAGCATTTCTAACTCGTTATTGCACATCTCTATGCACTTTTAAGCCATTTTGGCCATTCCTAACCCATTTTTGCTCATCTCTAAGCACTTTTAAACCATTTTTTGTCCATTTCTAACCCATGTTTGCACATCTCTAAGCAATTTTGAATGGCATTTTTGGCCGTTTCTAACCATTTTTGCAAATCCCTAAGCACTTTAAAGCCATTTTTGGCATTTCTAACCCGTTTTTGGAAATCTCTAAGCACTTTAAAGCCATGTTTGGCATTTCGAACCCATTTTTGCACATCTCTAAGCACTTTTAAACCATTTTTGGCCATTTCTAACCCATGCTTGCTCATCTCTAAGCAATTTTGAATGACATTTTTGGCCATTTCTAACACATTTTTGCCGATCTCTACGAACTTTTAAGCCTTTTTTGGCCTTTTCTATCCCGTCTGCACATCTCTAACAATTTTGAAGCCATTTTTGGCCATTTCTAACTCATGTTTGCTCATCCCTAAGCAATTCTGAATTGCATTTTTCGCTGTTTCTATCCCATTTTTGCAGATCTCTACGAACTTTTATGCCTTTTTTGGCCTTTTCTATCCAGTTTGCACATCTCTAACCATTTTGAAGCCATTTTTGGCCATTTCTAACCCTTTTTTGCAAATCTCTAAGCACTTTAAAGCCATTTTTAGCATTTCTAACCCATTTTTGCAAATCTCTAAGCACTTTCAAGCCATTTTTAGCATTTCTAACCCATGTTTGCACATCTCTAAGCAATTTTGAATGGCATTTTTGGACGTTTCTAACCCTTGTTTGCACATCTCTAAGCAATTTTGAATGGCATTTTTGGCCGTTTCTAACCCATTGTTGCAGATCTCTAAGCATTTTTAAGACTTTTTTGTCCTTTTCTATGCAGTTTGTGCATCTCTAACCATTTTGAAGCCATTTTTGGCCATTTCTAACCCTTTTTTGCTAATCTCTAAGCACTTTCAAGCCATTTTTAGCATTTCTAACCCATGTTTGCACATCTCGAAGCAATTTTGAATGGCATTTTTGGACGTTTCTAACCCATGTTTGCACATCTCTAAGCAATTTTGAATGGCATTTTTGGCCGTTTCTAACCCATTTTTGCAAATCCCTAAGCACTTTAAAGCCATTTTCAGCATTTCTAACTCGTTATATCACATCTCTATGCACTTTTAAGCCATTTTGGCCATTCTTAACCCATTTTTGCACATCTCTAAGCACTTCTAAACCATTTTTTGTCCATTTCTAACCCATGTTTGCACATCTCTAAGCAATTTTGAATGGCATTTTTGGCCGTTTCTAACCATTTTTGCAAATCCCTAAGCACTTTAAAGCCATTTTTGGCATTTCTAACCCGTTTTTGGAAATCTCTAAGCACTTTAAAGCCATGTTTGGCATTTCGAACCCATTTTTGCACATCTCTAAGCACTTTTAAACCATTTTTGGCCATTTCTAACCCATGCTTGCTCATCTCTAAGCAATTTTGAATGACATTTTTGGCCATTTCTAACCCATTTTTGCAGATCTCTGCGAACTTTTAAGCCTTTTTTGGCCTTTTCTATCCCGTCTGCACATCTCTAACAATTTTGAAGCCATTTTTGGCCATTTCTAACTCATGTTTGCTCATCCCTAAGCAATTCTGAATTGCATTTTTCGCTGTTTCTATCCCATTTTTGCAGATCTCTACGAACTTTTATGCCTTTTTTGGCCTTTTCTATCCAGTTTGCACATCTCTAACCATTTTGAAGCCATTTTTATCATTTCTAACCCATTTTTGCAAATCTCTAAGCACTTTCAAGCCATTTTTAGCATTTCTAACCCATGTTTGCACATCTCTAAGCAATTTTGAATGGCATTTTTGGACGTTTCTAACCCTTGTTTGCACATCTCTAAGCAATTTTGAATGGCATTTTTGGCCGTTTCTAACCCATTTTTGCAAATCCCTAAGCACTTTAAAGCCTTTTTTGGCATTTTCTTTCCAGTTTGCACATCTCTACCCATTTCAAAGCCATTTTTGGCCATTTCTAACCCTTTTTTGCTAATGTCTAAGCACTTTAAAGCCATTTTGGCCATTTCTAACCAATTTTTGCAAATCCCAAAGCACTTTAAAGCCATTTTTGGCATTTGTAACCCATGTTTGCACATCTCTAAGCAATTTTGAATGGCATTTTTGGCCGTTTCTAACCCATTGTTGCAGATCTCTAAGCATTTTTAAGACTTTTTTGTCCTTTTCTATGCAGTTTGTGCATCTCTAACCATTTTGAAGCCATTTTTGGCCATTTCTAACCCTTTTTTGCTAATCTCTAAGCACTTTCAAGCCATTTTTAGCATTTCTAACCCATGTTTGCACATCTCGAAGCAATTTTGAATGGCATTTTTGGACGTTTCTAACCCATGTTTGCACATCTCTAAGCAATTTTGAATGGCATTTTTGGCCGTTTCTAACCCATTTTTGCAAATCCCTAAGCACTTTAAAGCCATTTTCAGCATTTCTAACTCGTTATTGCACATCTCTATGCACTTTTAAGCCATTTTGGCCATTCCTAACCCATTTTTGCACATCTGTAAGCGCTTTTAAACCATTTTTTGTCCATTTCTAACCCATGTTTGCACATCTCTAAGCAATTTTGAATGGCATTTTTGGCCGTTTCTAACCATTTTTGCAAATCCCTAAGCACTTTAAAGCCATTTTTGGCATTTCTAACCCGTTTTTTGAAATCTCTAAGCACTTTAAAGCCATGTTTGGCATTTCGAACCCATTTTTGCACATCTCTAAGCACTTTTAAACCATTTTTGGCCATTTCTAACCCATGCTTGCTCATCTCTAAGCAATTTTGAATGACATTTTTGGCCATTTCTAACCCATTTTTGCCGATCTCTGCGAACTTTTAAGCCTTTTTTGGCCTTTTCTATCCCGTCTGCACATCTCTAACAATTTTGAAGCCATTTTTGGCCATTTCTAACTCATGTTTGCTCATCCCTAAGCAATTCTGAATTGCATTTTTCGCTGTTTCTATCCCATTTTTGCAGATCTCTACGAACTTTTATGCCTTTTTTGGCCTTTTCTATCCAGTTTGCACATCTCTAACCATTTTGAAGCCATTTTTATCATTTCTAACCCATTTTTGCAAATCTCTAAGCACTTTCAAGCCATTTTTAGCATTTCTAACCCATGTTTGCACATCTCTAAGCAATTTTGAATGGCATTTTTGGACGTTTCTAACCCTTGTTTGCACATCTCTAAGCAATTTTGAATGGCATTTTTGGCCGTTTCTAACCCATTTTTGCAAATCCCTAAGCACTTTAAAGCCTTTTTTGGCATTTTCTTTCCAGTTTGCACATCTCTACCCATTTCAAAGCCATTTTTGGCCATTTCTAACCCTTTTTTGCTAATGTCTAAGCACTTTAAAGCCATTTTGGCCATTTCTAACCAATTTTTGCAAATCCCAAAGCACTTTAAAGCCATTTTTGGCATTTGTAACCCATGTTTGCACATCTCTAAGCAATTTTGAATGGCATTTTTGGCCGTTTCTAACCCATTGTTGCAGATCTCTAAGCATTTTTAAGACTTTTTTGTCCTTTTCTATGCAGTTTGTGCATCTCTAACCATTTTGAAGCCATTTTTGGCCATTTCTAACCCTTTTTTGCTAATCTCTAAGCACTTTCAAGCCATTTTTAGCATTTCTAACCCATGTTTGCACATCTCGAAGCAATTTTGAATGGCATTTTTGGACGTTTCTAACCCATGTTTGCACATCTCTAAGCAATTTTGAATGGCATTTTTGGCCGTTTCTAACCCATTTTTGCAAATCCCTAAGCACTTTAAAGCCATTTTCAGCATTTCTAACTCGTTATTGCACATCTCTATGCACTTTTAAGCCATTTTGGCCATTCCTAACCCATTTTTGCACATCTGTAAGCGCTTTTAAACCATTTTTTGTCCATTTCTAACCCATGTTTGCACATCTCTAAGCAATTTTGAATGGCATTTTTGGCCGTTTCTAACCATTTTTGCAAATCCCTAAGCACTTTAAAGCCATTTTTGGCATTTCTAACCCGTTTTTGGAAATCTCTAAGCACTTTAAAGCCATGTTTGGCATTTCGAACCCATTTTTGCACATCTCTAAGCACTTTTAAACCATTTTTGGCCATTTCTAACCCATGCTTGCTCATCTCTAAGCAATTTTGAATGACATTTTTAGCCATTTCTAACCCATTTTTGCCGATCTCTACGAACTTTTAAGCCTTTTTTGGCCTTTTCTATCCCGTCTGCACATCTCTAACAATTTTGAAGCCATTTTTGGCCATTTCTAACTCATGTTTGCTCATCCCTAAGCAATTCTGAATTGCATTTTTGGCCGTTTCTAACCCATTGTTGCAGATCACTAAGCATTTTTAAGACTTTTTTGGCTTTTTCTTTCCAGTTTGCAGATCTCTAACCATTTTGAAGCCATTTTTGGCCATTTCTAACCCTTTTTTGCTAATCTCTAAGCACTTTCAAGCCATTTTTAGCATTTCTAACCCATGTTTGCACATCTCGAAGCAATTTTGAATGGCATTTTTGGACTTTTCTAACTCATGTTTGCACATCTCTAAGCAATTTTGAATGGCATTTTTGGCCGTTTCTAACCCATTTTTGCAAATCCCTAAGCACTTTAAAGCCATTTTCAGCATTTCTAACTCGTTATTGCACATCTCTATGCACTTTTAAGCCATTTTGGCCATTCCTAACCCATTTTTGCACATCTCTAAGCACTTTTAAACCATTTTTTGTCCATTTCTAACCCATGTTTGCACATCTCTAAGCAATTTTGAATGGCATTTTTGGCCGTTTCTAACCATTTTTGCAAACCCCTAAGCACTTTAAAGCCATTTTTGGCATTTCTAACCCGTTTTTGGAAATCTCTAAGCACTTTAAAGCCATGTTTGGCATTTCGAACCCATTTTTGCACATCTCTAAGCACTTTTAAACCATTTTTGGCCATTTCCAACCCATGCTTGCTCATGTCTAAGCAATTTTGAATGACATTTTTGGCCATTTCTAACCCATTTTTGCCGATCTCTACGAACTTTTAAGCCTTTTTTGGCCTTTTCTATCCCGTCTGCACATCTCTAACAATTATGAAGCCATTTTTGGCCATTTCTAACTCATGTTTGCTCATCCCTAAGCAATTCTGAATTGCATTTTTCGCTGTTTCTATCCCATTTTTGCAGATCTCTACGAACTTTTATGCCTTTTTTGGCCTTTTCTATCCAGTTTGCACATCTCTAACCATTTTGAAGCCATTTTTGGCCATTTCTAACCCTTTTTTGCAAATCTCTAAGCACTTTAAAGCCATTTTTAGCATTTCTAACCCATTTTTGCAAATCTCTAAGCACTTTCAAGCCATTTTTAGCATTTCTAACCCATGTTTGCACATCTCTAAGCAATTTTGAATGGCATTTTTGGACGTTTCTAACCCTTGTTTGCACATCTCTAAGCAATTTTGAATGGCATTTTTGGCCGTTTCTAACCCATTTTTGCAAATCCCTAAGCACTTTAAAGCCTTTTTTGGCTTTTTCTTTCCAGTTTGCACATCTCTACCCATTTCAAAGCCATTTTTGGCCATTTCTAACCCTTTTTTGCTAATGTCTAAGCACTTTAAAGCCATTTTGGCCATTTCTAACCAATTTTTGCAAATCCCAAAGCACTTTAAAGCCATTTTTGGCATTTGTAACCCATGTTTGCACATCTCTAAGCAATTTTGAATGGCATTTTTGGCCGTTTCTAACCCATTGTTGCAGATCTCTAAGCATTTTTAAGACTTTTTTGTCCTTTTCTATGCAGTTTGTGCATCTCTAACCATTTTGAAGCCATTTTTGGCCATTTCTAACCCTTTTTTGCTAATGTCTAAGCACTTTCAAGCCATTTTTAGCATTTCTAACCCATGTTTGCACATCTCGAAGCAATTTTGAATGGCATTTTTGGACGTTTCTAACCCATGTTTGCACATCTCTAAGCAATTTTGAATGGCATTTTTGGCCGTTTCTAACCCATTTTTGCAAATCCCTAAGCACTTTAAAGCCATTTTCAGCATTTCTAACTCGTTATTGCACATCTCTATGCACTTTTAAGCCATTTTGGCCATTCCTAACCCATTTTTGCACATCTCTAAGCACTTTTAAACCATTTTTTGTCCATTTCTAACCCATGTTTGCACATCTCTAAGCAATTTTGAATGGCATTTTTGGCCGTTTCTAACCATTTTTGCAAATCCCTAAGCACTTTAAAGCCATTTTTGGCATTTCTAACCCGTTTTTGGAAATCTCTAAGCACTTTAAAGCCATGTTTGGCATTTCGAACCCATTTTTGCACATCTCTAAGCACTTTTAAACCATTTTTGGCCATTTCTAACCCATGCTTGCTCATCTCTAAGCAATTTTGAATGACATTTTTGGCCATTTCTAACCCATTTTTGCCGATCTCTACGAACTTTTAAGCCTTTTTTGGCCTTTTCTATCCCGTCTGCACATCTCTAACAATTATGAAGCCATTTTTGGCCATTTCTAACTCATGTTTGCTCATCCCTAAGCAATTCTGAATTGCATTTTTCGCTGTTTCTATCCCATTTTTGCAGATCTCTACGAACTTTTATGCCTTTTTTGGCCTTTTCTATCCAGTTTGCACATCTCTAACCATTTTGAAGCCATTTTTGGCCATTTCTAACCCTTTTTTGCAAATCTCTAAGCACTTTAAAGCCATTTTTAGCATTTCTAACCCATTTTTGCAAATCTCTAAGCACTTTCAAGCCATTTTTAGCATTTCTAACCCATGTTTGCACATCTCTAAGCAATTTTGAATGGCATTTTTGGACGTTTCTAACCCTTGTTTGCACATCTCTAAGCAATTTTGAATGGCATTTTTGGCCGTTTCTAACCCATTTTTGCAAATCCCTAAGCACTTTAAAGCCTTTTTTGGCTTTTTCTTTCCAGTTTGCACATCTCTACCCATTTCAAAGCCATTTTTGGCCATTTCTAACCCTTTTTTGCTAATGTCTAAGCACTTTAAAGCCATTTTGGCCATTTCTAACCAATTTTTGCAAATCCCAAAGCACTTTAAAGCCATTTTTGGCATTTGTAACCCATGTTTGCACATCTCTAAGCAATTTTGAATGGCATTTTTGGCCGTTTCTAACCCATTGTTGCAGATCTCTAAGCATTTTTAAGACTTTTTTGTCCTTTTCTATGCAGTTTGTGCATCTCTAACCATTTTGAAGCCATTTTTGGCCATTTCTAACCCTTTTTTGCTAATCTCTAAGCACTTTCAAGCCATTTTTAGCATTTCTAACCCATGTTTGCACATCTCGAAGCAATTTTGAATGGCATTTTTGGACGTTTCTAACCCATGTTTGCACATCTCTAAGCAATTTTGAATGGCATTTTTGGCCGTTTCTAACCCATTTTTGCAAATCCCTAAGCACTTTAAAGCCATTTTCAGCATTTCTAACTCGTTATTGCACATCTCTATGCACTTTTAAGCCATTTTGGCCATTCCTAACCCATTTTTGCACATCTCTAAGCACTTTTAAACCATTTTTTGTCCATTTCTAACCCATGTTTGCACATCTCTAAGCAATTTTGAATGGCATTTTTGGCCGTTTCTAACCATTTTTGCAAATCCCTAAGCACTTTAAAGCCATTTTTGGCATTTCTAACCCGTTTTTGGAAATCTCTAAGCACTTTAAAGCCATGTTTGGCATTTCGAACCCATTTTTGCACATCTCTAAGCACTTTTAAACCATTTTTGGCCATTTCTAACCCATGCTTGCTCATCTCTAAGCAATTTTGAATGACATTTTTGGCCATTTCTAACCCATTTTTGCCGATCTCTACGAACTTTTAAGCCTTTTTTGGCCTTTTCTATCCCGTCTGCACATCTCTAACAATTTTGAAGCCATTTTTGGCCATTTCTAACTCATGTTTGCTCATCCCTAAGCAATTCTGAATTGCATTTTTCGCTGTTTCTATCCCATTTTTGCAGATCTCTACGAACTTTTATGCCTTTTTTGGCCTTTTCTATCCAGTTTGCACATCTCTAACCATTTTGAAGCCATTTTTGGCCATTTCTAACCCTTTTTTGCAAATCCCTAAGCACTTTAAAGCCTTTTTTGGCATTTTCTTTCCAGTTTGCACATCTCTACCCATTTCAAAGCCATTTTTGGCCATTTCTAACCCTTTTTTGCTAATGTCTAAGCACTTTAAAGCCATTTTGGCCATTTCTAACCAATTTTTGCAAATCCCAAAGCACTTTAAAGCCATTTTTGGCATTTGTAACCCATGTTTGCACATCTCTAAGCAATTTTGAATGGCATTTTTGGCCGTTTCTAACCCATTGTTGCAGATCTCTAAGCATTTTTAAGACTTTTTTGTCTTTTTCTATGCAGTTTGTGCATCTCTAACCATTTTGAAGCCATTTTTGGCCATTTCTAACCCATTTTTGCCGATCTCTACGAACTTTTAAGCCTTTTTTGGCCTTTTCTATCCCGTCTGCACATCTCTAACAATTATGAAGCCATTTTTGGCCATTTCTAACTCATGTTTGCTCATCCCTAAGCAATTCTGAATTGCATTTTTCGCTGTTTCTATCCCATTTTTGCAGATCTCTACGAACTTTTATGCCTTTTTTGGCCTTTTCTATCCAGTTTGCACATCTCTAACCATTTTGAAGCCATTTTTGGCCATTTCTAACCCTTTTTTGCAAATCTCTAAGCACTTTAAAGCCATTTTTAGCATTTCTAACCCATTTTTGCAAATCTCTAAGCACTTTCAAGCCATTTTTAGCATTTCTAACCCATGTTTGCACATCTCTAAGCAATTTTGAATGGCATTTTTGGACGTTTCTAACCCTTGTTTGCACATCTCTAAGCAATTTTGAATGGCATTTTTGGCCGTTTCTAACCCATTTTTGCAAATCCCTAAGCACTTTAAAGCCTTTTTTGGCTTTTTCTTTCCAGTTTGCACATCTCTACCCATTTCAAAGCCATTTTTGGCCATTTCTAACCCTTTTTTGCTAATGTCTAAGCACTTTAAAGCCATTTTGGCCATTTCTAACCAATTTTTGCAAATCCCAAAGCACTTTAAAGCCATTTTTGGCATTTGTAACCCATGTTTGCACATCTCTAAGCAATTTTGAATGGCATTTTTGGCCGTTTCTAACCCATTGTTGCAGATCTCTAAGCATTTTTAAGACTTTTTTGTCCTTTTCTATGCAGTTTGTGCATCTCTAACCATTTTGAAGCCATTTTTGGCCATTTCTAACCCTTTTTTGCTAATCTCTAAGCACTTTCAAGCCATTTTTAGCATTTCTAACCCATGTTTGCACATCTCGAAGCAATTTTGAATGGCATTTTTGGACGTTTCTAACCCATGTTTGCACATCTCTAAGCAATTTTGAATGGCATTTTTGGCCGTTTCTAACCCATTTTTGCAAATCCCTAAGCACTTTAAAGCCATTTTCAGCATTTCTAACTCGTTATTGCACATCTCTATGCACTTTTAAGCCATTTTGGCCATTCCTAACCCATTTTTGCACATCTCTAAGCACTTTTAAACCATTTTTTGTCCATTTCTAACCCATGTTTGCACATCTCTAAGCAATTTTGAATGGCATTTTTGGCCGTTTCTAACCATTTTTGCAAATCCCTAAGCACTTTAAAGCCATTTTTGGCATTTCTAACCCGTTTTTGGAAATCTCTAAGCACTTTAAAGCCATGTTTGGCATTTCGAACCCATTTTTGCACATCTCTAAGCACTTTTAAACCATTTTTGGCCATTTCTAACCCATGCTTGCTCATCTCTAAGCAGTTTTGAATGACATTTTTGGCCATTTCTAACCCATTTTTGCCGATCTCTACGAACTTTTAAGCCTTTTTTGGCCTTTTCTATCCCGTCTGCACATCTCTAACAATTTTGAAGCCATTTTTGGCCATTTCTAACTCATGTTTGCTCATCCCTAAGCAATTCTGAATTGCATTTTTCGCTGTTTCTATCCCATTTTTGCAGATCTCTACGAACTTTTATGCCTTTTTTGGCCTTTTCTATCCAGTTTGCACATCTCTAACCATTTTGAAGCCATTTTTGGCCATTTCTAACCCTTTTTTGCAAATCTCTAAGCACTTTAAAGCCATTTTTAGCATTTCTAACCCATTTTTGCAAATCTCTAAGCACTTTCAAGCCATTTTTAGCATTTCTAACCCATGTTTGCACATCTCTAAGCAATTTTGAATGGCATTTTTGGACGTTTCTAACCCTTGTTTGCACATCTCTAAGCAATTTTGAATGGCATTTTTGGCCGTTTCTAACCCATTTTTGCAAATCCCTAAGCACTTTAAAGCCTTTTTTGGCATTTTCTTTCTAGTTTGCACATCTCTACCCATTTCAAAGCCATTTTTGGCCATTTCTAACCCTTTTTTGCTAATGTCTAAGCACTTTAAAGCCATTTTGGCCATTTCTAACCAATTTTTGCAAATCCCAAAGCACTTTAAAGCCATTTTAGGCATTTGTAACCCATGTTTGCACATCTCTAAGCAATTTTGAATGGCATTTTTGGCCGTTTCTAACCCATTGTTGCAGATCTCTAAGCATTTTTAAGACTTTTTTGTCCTTTTCTATGCAGTTTGTGCATCTCTAACCATTTTGAAGCCATTTTTGGCCATTTCTAACCCTTTTTTGCTAATCTCTAAGCACTTTCAAGCCATTTTTAGCATTTCTAACCCATGTTTGCACATCTCGAAGCAATTTTGAATGGCATTTTTGGACGTTTCTAACCCATGTTTGCACATCTCTAAGCAATTTTGAATGGCATTTTTGGCCGTTTCTAACCCATTTTTGCAAATCCCTAAGCACTTTAAAGCCATTTTCAGCATTTCTAACTCGTTATTGCACATCTCTATGCACTTTTAAGCCATTTTGGCCATTCCTAACCCATTTTTGCACATCTCTAAGCACTTTTAAACCATTTTTTGTCCATTTCTAACCCATGTTTGCACATCTCTAAGCAATTTTGAATGGCATTTTTGGCCGTTTCTAACCATTTTTGCAAATCCCTAAGCACTTTAAAGCCATTTTTGGCATTTCTAACCCGTTTTTGGAAATCTCTAAGCACTTTAAAGCCATGTTTGGCATTTCGAACCCATTTTTGCACATCTCTAAGCACTTTTAAACCATTTTTGGCCATTTCTAACCCATGCTTGCTCATCTCTAAGCAGTTTTGAATGACATTTTTGGCCATTTCTAACACATTTTTGCCGATCTCTACGAACTTTTAAGCCTTTTTTGGCCTTTTCTATCCCGTCTGCACATCTCTAACAATTTTGAAGCCATTTTTGGCCATTTCTAACTCATGTTTGCTCATCCCTAAGCAATTCTGAATTGCATTTTTCGCTGTTTCTATCCCATTTTTGCAGATCTCTACGAACTTTTATGCCTTTTTTGGCCTTTTCTATCCAGTTTGCACATCTCTAACCATTTTGAAGCCATTTTTGGCCATTTCTAACCCTTTTTTGCAAATCTCTAAGCACTTTAAAGCCATTTTTAGCATTTCTAACCCATTTTTGCAAATCTCTAAGCACTTTCAAGCCATTTTTAGCATTTCTAACCCATGTTTGCACATCTCTAAGCAATTTTGAATGGCATTTTTGGACGTTTCTAACCCTTGTTTGCACATCTCTAAGCAATTTTGAATGGCATTTTTGGCCGTTTCTAACCCATTTTTGCAAATCCCTAAGCACTTTAAAGCCTTTTTTGGCATTTTCTTTCTAGTTTGCACATCTCTACCCATTTCAAAGCCATTTTTGGCCATTTCTAACCCTTTTTTGCTAATGTCTAAGCACTTTAAAGCCATTTTGGCCATTTCTAACCAATTTTTGCAAATCCCAAAGCACTTTAAAGCCATTTTTGGCATTTGTAACCCATGTTTGCACATCTCTAAGCAATTTTGAATGGCATTTTTGGCCGTTTCTAACCCATTGTTGCAGATCTCTAAGCATTTTTAAGACTTTTTTGTCCTTTTCTATGCAGTTTGTGCATCTCTAACCATTTTGAAGCCATTTTTGGCCATTTCTAACCCTTTTTTGCTAATCTCTAAGCACTTTCAAGCCATTTTTAGCATTTCTAACCCATGTTTGCACATCTCGAAGCAATTTTGAATGGCATTTTTGGACGTTTCTAACCCATGTTTGCACATCTCTAAGCAATTTTGAATGGCATTTTTGGCCGTTTCTAACCCATTTTTGCAAATCCCTAAGCACTTTAAAGCCATTTTCAGCATTTCTAACTCGTTATTGCACATCTCTATGCACTTTTAAGCCATTTTGGCCATTCCTAACCCATTTTTGCACATCTCTAAGCACTTTTAAACCATTTTTTGTCCATTTCTAACCCATGTTTGCACATCTCTAAGCAATTTTGAATGGCATTTTTGGCCGTTTCTAACCATTTTTGCAAATCCCTAAGCACTTTAAAGCCATTTTTGGCATTTCTAACCCGTTTTTGGAAATCTCTAAGCACTTTAAAGCCATGTTTGGCATTTCGAACCCATTTTTGCACATCTCTAAGCACTTTTAAACCATTTTTGGCCATTTCTAACCCATGCTTGCTCATCTCTAAGCAATTTTGAATGACATTTTTGGCCATTTCTAACACATTTTTGCCGATCTCTACGAACTTTTAAGCCTTTTTTGGCCTTTTCTATCCCGTCTGCACATCTCTAACAATTTTGAAGCCATTTTTGGCCATTTCTAACTCATGTTTGCTCATCCCTAAGCAATTCTGAATTGCATTTTTCGCTGTTTCTATCCCATTTTTGCAGATCTCTACGAACTTTTATGCCTTTTTTGGCCTTTTCTATCCAGTTTGCACATCTCTAACCATTTTGAAGCCATTTTTGGCCATTTCTAACCCTTTTTTGCAAATCCCTAAGCACTTTAAAGCCTTTTTTGGCATTTTCTTTCCAGTTTGCACATCTCTACCCATTTCAAAGCCATTTTTGGCCATTTCTAACCCTTTTTTGCTAATGTCTAAGCACTTTAAAGCCATTTTGGCCATTTCTAACCAATTTTTGCAAATCCCAAAGCACTTTAAAGCCATTTTTGGCATTTGTAACCCATGTTTGCACATCTCTAAGCAATTTTGAATGGCATTTTTGGCCGTTTCTAACCCATTGTTGCAGATCTCTAAGCATTTTTAAGACTTTTTTGTCTTTTTCTATGCAGTTTGTGCATCTCTAACCATTTTGAAGCCATTTTTGGCCATTTCTAACCCTTTTTTGCTAATCTCTAAGCACTTTCAAGCCATTTTTAGCATTTCTAACCCATGTTTGCACATCTCTAAGCAATTTTGAATGGCATTTTTGGACGTTTCTAACCCATGTTTGCACATCCCTAAGCACTTTAAAGCCATTTTCAGCATTTCTAACTCGTTATTGCACATCTCTATGCACTTTTAAGCCATTTTGGCCATTCCTAACCCATTTTTGCTCATCTCTAAGCACTTTTAAACCATTTTTTGTCCATTTCTAACCCATGTTTGCACATCTCTAAGCAATTTTGAATGGCATTTTTGGCCGTTTCTAACCATTTTTGCAAATCCCTAAGCACTTTAAAGCCATTTTTGGCATTTCTAACCCGTTTTTGGAAATCTCTAAGCACTTTAAAGCCATGTTTGGCATTTCGAACCCATTTTTGCACATCTCTAAGCACTTTTAAACCATTTTTGGCCATTTCTAACCCATGCTTGCTCATCTCTAAGCAATTTTGAATGACATTTTTGGCCATTTCTAACACATTTTTGCCGATCTCTACGAACTTTTAAGCCTTTTTTGGCCTTTTCTATCCCGTCTGCACATCTCTAACAATTTTGAAGCCATTTTTGGCCATTTCTAACTCATGTTTGCTCATCCCTAAGCAATTCTGAATTGCATTTTTCGCTGTTTCTATCCCATTTTTGCAGATCTCTACGAACTTTTATGCCTTTTTTGGCCTTTTCTATCCAGTTTGCACATCTCTAACCATTTTGAAGCCATTTTTGGCCATTTCTAACCCTTTTTTGCAAATCTCTAAGCACTTTAAAGCCATTTTTAGCATTTCTAACCCATTTTTGCAAATCTCTAAGCACTTTCAAGCCATTTTTAGCATTTCTAACCCATGTTTGCACATCTCTAAGCAATTTTGAATGGCATTTTTGGACGTTTCTAACCCTTGTTTGCACATCTCTAAGCAATTTTGAATGGCATTTTTGGCCGTTTCTAACCCATTGTTGCAGATCTCTAAGCATTTTTAAGACTTTTTTGTCCTTTTCTATGCAGTTTGTGCATCTCTAACCATTTTGAAGCCATTTTTGGCCATTTCTAACCCTTTTTTGCTAATCTCTAAGCACTTTCAAGCCATTTTTAGCATTTCTAACCCATGTTTGCACATCTCGAAGCAATTTTGAATGGCATTTTTGGACGTTTCTAACCCATGTTTGCACATCTCTAAGCAATTTTGAATGGCATTTTTGGCCGTTTCTAACCCATTTTTGCAAATCCCTAAGCACTTTAAAGCCATTTTCAGCATTTCTAACTCGTTATATCACATCTCTATGCACTTTTAAGCCATTTTGGCCATTCTTAACCCATTTTTGCACATCTCTAAGCACTTCTAAACCATTTTTTGTCCATTTCTAACCCATGTTTGCACATCTCTAAGCAATTTTGAATGGCATTTTTGGCCGTTTCTAACCATTTTTGCAAATCCCTAAGCACTTTAAAGCCATTTTTGGCATTTCTAACCCGTTTTTGGAAATCTCTAAGCACTTTAAAGCCATGTTTGGCATTTCGAACCCATTTTTGCACATCTCTAAGCACTTTTAAACCATTTTTGGCCATTTCTAACCCATGCTTGCTCATCTCTAAGCAATTTTGAATGACATTTTTGGCCATTTCTAACCCATTTTTGCAGATCTCTGCGAACTTTTAAGCCTTTTTTGGCCTTTTCTATCCCGTCTGCACATCTCTAACAATTTTGAAGCCATTTTTGGCCATTTCTAACTCATGTTTGCTCATCCCTAAGCAATTCTGAATTGCATTTTTCGCTGTTTCTATCCCATTTTTGCAGATCTCTACGAACTTTTATGCCTTTTTTGGCCTTTTCTATCCAGTTTGCACATCTCTAACCATTTTGAAGCCATTTTTATCATTTCTAACCCATTTTTGCAAATCCCTAAGCACTTTAAAGCCTTTTTTGGCATTTTCTTTCCAGTTTGCACATCTCTACCCATTTCAAAGCCATTTTTGGCCATTTCTAACCCTTTTTTGCTAATGTCTAAGCACTTTAAAGCCATTTTGGCCATTTCTAACCAATTTTTGCAAATCCCAAAGCACTTTAAAGCCATTTTTGGCATTTGTAACCCATGTTTGCACATCTCTAAGCAATTTTGAATGGCATTTTTGGCCGTTTCTAACCCATTGTTGCAGATCTCTAAGCATTTTTAAGACTTTTTTGTCCTTTTCTATGCAGTTTGTGCATCTCTAACCATTTTGAAGCCATTTTTGGCCATTTCTAACCCTTTTTTGCTAATCTCTAAGCACTTTCAAGCCATTTTTAGCATTTCTAACCCATGTTTGCACATCTCGAAGCAATTTTGAATGGCATTTTTGGACGTTTCTAACCCATGTTTGCACATCTCTAAGCAATTTTGAATGGCATTTTTGGCCGTTTCTAACCCATTTTTGCAAATCCCTAAGCACTTTAAAGCCATTTTCAGCATTTCTAACTCGTTATTGCACATCTCTATGCACTTTTAAGCCATTTTGGCCATTCCTAACCCATTTTTGCACATCTGTAAGCGCTTTTAAACCATTTTTTGTCCATTTCTAACCCATGTTTGCACATCTCTAAGCAATTTTGAATGGCATTTTTGGCCGTTTCTAACCATTTTTGCAAATCCCTAAGCACTTTAAAGCCATTTTTGGCATTTCTAACCCGTTTTTTGAAATCTCTAAGCACTTTAAAGCCATGTTTGGCATTTCGAACCCATTTTTGCACATCTCTAAGCACTTTTAAACCATTTTTGGCCATTTCTAACCCATGCTTGCTCATCTCTAAGCAATTTTGAATGACATTTTTAGCCATTTCTAACCCATTTTTGCCGATCTCTACGAACTTTTAAGCCTTTTTTGGCCTTTTCTATCCCGTCTGCACATCTCTAACAATTTTGAAGCCATTTTTGGCCATTTCTAACTCATGTTTGCTCATCCCTAAGCAATTCTGAATTGCATTTTTGGCCGTTTCTAACCCATTGTTGCAGATCACTAAGCATTTTTAAGACTTTTTTGGCTTTTTCTTTCCAGTTTGCAGATCTCTAACCATTTTGAAGCCATTTTTGGCCATTTCTAACCCTTTTTTGCTAATCTCTAAGCACTTTCAAGCCATTTTTAGCATTTCTAACCCATGTTTGCACATCTCGAAGCAATTTTGAATGGCATTTTTGGACTTTTCTAACTCATGTTTGCACATCTCTAAGCAATTTTGAATGGCATTTTTGGCCGTTTCTAACCCATTTTTGCAAATCCCTAAGCACTTTAAAGCCATTTTCAGCATTTCTAACTCGTTATTGCACATCTCTATGCACTTTTAAGCCATTTTGGCCATTCCTAACCCATTTTTGCACATCTCTAAGCACTTTTAAACCATTTTTTGTCCATTTCTAACCCATGTTTGCACATCTCTAAGCAATTTTGAATGGCATTTTTGGCCGTTTCTAACCATTTTTGCAAACCCCTAAGCACTTTAAAGCCATTTTTGGCATTTCTAACCCGTTTTTGGAAATCTCTAAGCACTTTAAAGCCATGTTTGGCATTTCGAACCCATTTTTGCACATCTCTAAGCACTTTTAAACCATTTTTGGCCATTTCCAACCCATGCTTGCTCATGTCTAAGCAATTTTGAATGACATTTTTGGCCATTTCTAACCCATTTTTGCCGATCTCTACGAACTTTTAAGCCTTTTTTGGCCTTTTCTATCCCGTCTGCACATCTCTAACAATTATGAAGCCATTTTTGGCCATTTCTAACTCATGTTTGCTCATCCCTAAGCAATTCTGAATTGCATTTTTCGCTGTTTCTATCCCATTTTTGCAGATCTCTACGAACTTTTATGCCTTTTTTGGCCTTTTCTATCCAGTTTGCACATCTCTAACCATTTTGAAGCCATTTTTGGCCATTTCTAACCCTTTTTTGCAAATCTCTAAGCACTTTAAAGCCATTTTTAGCATTTCTAACCCATTTTTGCAAATCTCTAAGCACTTTCAAGCCATTTTTAGCATTTCTAACCCATGTTTGCACATCTCTAAGCAATTTTGAATGGCATTTTTGGACGTTTCTAACCCTTGTTTGCACATCTCTAAGCAATTTTGAATGGCATTTTTGGCCGTTTCTAACCCATTTTTGCAAATCCCTAAGCACTTTAAAGCCTTTTTTGGCTTTTTCTTTCCAGTTTGCACATCTCTACCCATTTCAAAGCCATTTTTGGCCATTTCTAACCCTTTTTTGCTAATGTCTAAGCACTTTAAAGCCATTTTGGCCATTTCTAACCAATTTTTGCAAATCCCAAAGCACTTTAAAGCCATTTTTGGCATTTGTAACCCATGTTTGCACATCTCTAAGCAATTTTGAATGGCATTTTTGGCCGTTTCTAACCCATTGTTGCAGATCTCTAAGCATTTTTAAGACTTTTTTGTCCTTTTCTATGCAGTTTGTGCATCTCTAACCATTTTGAAGCCATTTTTGGCCATTTCTAACCCTTTTTTGCTAATGTCTAAGCACTTTCAAGCCATTTTTAGCATTTCTAACCCATGTTTGCACATCTCGAAGCAATTTTGAATGGCATTTTTGGACGTTTCTAACCCATGTTTGCACATCTCTAAGCAATTTTGAATGGCATTTTTGGCCGTTTCTAACCCATTTTTGCAAATCCCTAAGCACTTTAAAGCCATTTTCAGCATTTCTAACTCGTTATTGCACATCTCTATGCACTTTTAAGCCATTTTGGCCATTCCTAACCCATTTTTGCACATCTCTAAGCACTTTTAAACCATTTTTTGTCCATTTCTAACCCATGTTTGCACATCTCTAAGCAATTTTGAATGGCATTTTTGGCCGTTTCTAACCATTTTTGCAAATCCCTAAGCACTTTAAAGCCATTTTTGGCATTTCTAACCCGTTTTTGGAAATCTCTAAGCACTTTAAAGCCATGTTTGGCATTTCGAACCCATTTTTGCACATCTCTAAGCACTTTTAAACCATTTTTGGCCATTTCTAACCCATGCTTGCTCATCTCTAAGCAATTTTGAATGACATTTTTGGCCATTTCTAACCCATTTTTGCCGATCTCTACGAACTTTTAAGCCTTTTTTGGCCTTTTCTATCCCGTCTGCACATCTCTAACAATTTTGAAGCCATTTTTGGCCATTTCTAACTCATGTTTGCTCATCCCTAAGCAATTCTGAATTGCATTTTTCGCTGTTTCTATCCCATTTTTGCAGATCTCTACGAACTTTTATGCCTTTTTTGGCCTTTTCTATCCAGTTTGCACATCTCTAACCATTTTGAAGCCATTTTTGGCCATTTCTAACCCTTTTTTGCAAATCTCTAAGCACTTTAAAGCCATTTTTAGCATTTCTAACCCATTTTTGCAAATCTCTAAGCACTTTCAAGCCATTTTTAGCATTTCTAACCCATGTTTGCACATCTCTAAGCAATTTTGAATGGCATTTTTGGACGTTTCTAACCCTTGTTTGCACATCTCTAAGCAATTTTGAATGGCATTTTTGGCCGTTTCTAACCCATTTTTGCAAATCCCTAAGCACTTTAAAGCCTTTTTTGGCTTTTTCTTTCCAGTTTGCACATCTCTACCCATTTCAAAGCCATTTTTGGCCATTTCTAACCCTTTTTTGCTAATGTCTAAGCACTTTAAAGCCATTTTGGCCATTTCTAACCAATTTTTGCAAATCCCAAAGCACTTTAAAGCCATTTTTGGCATTTGTAACCCATGTTTGCACATCTCTAAGCAATTTTGAATGGCATTTTTGGCCGTTTCTAACCCATTGTTGCAGATCTCTAAGCATTTTTAAGACTTTTTTGTCCTTTTCTATGCAGTTTGTGCATCTCTAACCATTTTGAAGCCATTTTTGGCCATTTCTAACCCTTTTTTGCTAATCTCTAAGCACTTTCAAGCCATTTTTAGCATTTCTAACCCATGTTTGCACATCTCGAAGCAATTTTGAATGGCATTTTTGGACGTTTCTAACCCATGTTTGCACATCTCTAAGCAATTTTGAATGGCATTTTTGGCCGTTTCTAACCCATTTTTGCAAATCCCTAAGCACTTTAAAGCCATTTTCAGCATTTCTAACTCGTTATTGCACATCTCTATGCACTTTTAAGCCATTTTGGCCATTCCTAACCCATTTTTGCACATCTCTAAGCACTTTTAAACCATTTTTTGTCCATTTCTAACCCATGTTTGCACATCTCTAAGCAATTTTGAATGGCATTTTTGGCCGTTTCTAACCATTTTTGCAAATCCCTAAGCACTTTAAAGCCATTTTTGGCATTTCTAACCCGTTTTTGGAAATCTCTAAGCACTTTAAAGCCATGTTTGGCATTTCGAACCCATTTTTGCACATCTCTAAGCACTTTTAAACCATTTTTGGCCATTTCTAACCCATGCTTGCTCATCTCTAAGCAGTTTTGAATGACATTTTTGGCCATTTCTAACCCATTTTTGCCGATCTCTACGAACTTTTAAGCCTTTTTTGGCCTTTTCTATCCCGTCTGCACATCTCTAACAATTTTGAAGCCATTTTTGGCCATTTCTAACTCATGTTTGCTCATCCCTAAGCAATTCTGAATTGCATTTTTCGCTGTTTCTATCCCATTTTTGCAGATCTCTACGAACTTTTATGCCTTTTTTGGCCTTTTCTATCCAGTTTGCACATCTCTAACCATTTTGAAGCCATTTTTGGCCATTTCTAACCCTTTTTTGCAAATCTCTAAGCACTTTAAAGCCATTTTTAGCATTTCTAACCCATTTTTGCAAATCTCTAAGCACTTTAAAGCCATTTTTAGCATTTCTAACCCATGTTTGCACATCTCTAAGCAATTTTGAATGGCATTTTTGGACGTTTCTAACCCTTGTTTGCACATCTCTAAGCAATTTTGAATGGCATTTTTGGCCGTTTCTAACCCATTTTTGCAAATCCCTAAGCACTTTAAAGCCTTTTTTGGCTTTTTCTTTCCAGTTTGCACATCTCTACCCATTTCAAAGCCATTTTTGGCCATTTCTAACCCTTTTTTGCTAATGTCTAAGCACTTTAAAGCCATTTTGGCCATTTCTAACCAATTTTTGCAAATCCCAAAGCACTTTAAA
The DNA here is from genome assembly GCF_037157495.1 of Lathamus discolor. Classification (NCBI taxonomy): domain Eukaryota; kingdom Metazoa; phylum Chordata; class Aves; order Psittaciformes; family Psittacidae; genus Lathamus; species Lathamus discolor. The sequence goes on from NC_088908.1 coordinate 29,956,486, forward strand.
GCCATTTTTGGCATTTGTAACCCATGTTTGCACATCTCTAAGCAATTTTGAATGGCATTTTTGGCCGTTTCTAACCCATTGTTGCAGATCTCTAAGCATTTTTAAGACTTTTTTGTCCTTTTCTATGCAGTTTGTGCATCTCTAACCATTTTGAAGCCATTTTTGGCCATTTCTAACCCTTTTTTGCTAATGTCTAAGCACTTTCAAGCCATTTTTAGCATTTCTAACCCATGTTTGCACATCTCGAAGCAATTTTGAATGGCATTTTTGGACGTTTCTAACCCATGTTTGCACATCTCTAAGCAATTTTGAATGGCATTTTTGGCCGTTTCTAACCCATTTTTGCAAATCCCTAAGCACTTTAAAGCCATTTTCAGCATTTCTAACTCGTTATTGCACATCTCTATGCACTTTTAAGCCATTTTGGCCATTCCTAACCCATTTTTGCACATCTCTAAGCACTTTTAAACCATTTTTTGTCCATTTCTAACCCATGTTTGCACATCTCTAAGCAATTTTGAATGGCATTTTTGGCCGTTTCTAACCATTTTTGCAAATCCCTAAGCACTTTAAAGCCATTTTTGGCATTTCTAACCCGTTTTTGGAAATCTCTAAGCACTTTAAAGCCATGTTTGGCATTTCGAACCCATTTTTGCACATCTCTAAGCACTTTTAAACCATTTTTGGCCATTTCTAACCCATGCTTGCTCATCTCTAAGCAATTTTGAATGACATTTTTGGCCATTTCTAACCCATTTTTGCCGATCTCTACGAACTTTTAAGCCTTTTTTGGCCTTTTCTATCCCGTCTGCACATCTCTAACAATTTTGAAGCCATTTTTGGCCATTTCTAACTCATGTTTGCTCATCCCTAAGCAATTCTGAATTGCATTTTTCGCTGTTTCTATCCCATTTTTGCAGATCTCTACGAACTTTTATGCCTTTTTTGGCCTTTTCTATCCAGTTTGCACATCTCTAACCATTTTGAAGCCATTTTTGGCCATTTCTAACCCTTTTTTGCAAATCCCTAAGCACTTTAAAGCCTTTTTTGGCATTTTCTTTCCAGTTTGCACATCTCTACCCATTTCAAAGCCATTTTTGGCCATTTCTAACCCTTTTTTGCTAATGTCTAAGCACTTTAAAGCCATTTTGGCCATTTCTAACCAATTTTTGCAAATCCCAAAGCACTTTAAAGCCATTTTTGGCATTTGTAACCCATGTTTGCACATCTCTAAGCAATTTTGAATGGCATTTTTGGCCGTTTCTAACCCATTGTTGCAGATCTCTAAGCATTTTTAAGACTTTTTTGTCTTTTTCTATGCAGTTTGTGCATCTCTAACCATTTTGAAGCCATTTTTGGCCATTTCTAACCCTTTTTTGCTAATCTCTAAGCACTTTCAAGCCATTTTTAGCATTTCTAACCCATGTTTGCACATCTCTAAGCAATTTTGAATGGCATTTTTGGACGTTTCTAACCCATGTTTGCACATCTCTAAGCAATTTTGAATGGCATTTTTGGCCGTTTCTAACCCATTTTTGCAAATCCCTAAGCACTTTAAAGCCATTTTCAGCATTTCTAACTCGTTATTGCACATCTCTATGCACTTTTAAGCCATTTTGGCCATTCCTAACCCATTTTTGCACATCTCTAAGCACTTTTAAACCATTTTTTGTCCATTTCTAACCCATGTTTGCACATCTCTAAGCAATTTTGAATGGCATTTTTGGCCGTTTCTAACCATTTTTGCAAATCCCTAAGCACTTTAAAGCCATTTTTGGCATTTCTAACCCGTTTTTGGAAATCTCTAAGCACTTTAAAGCCATGTTTGGCATTTCGAACCCATTTTTGCACATCTCTAAGCACTTTTAAACCATTTTTGGCCATTTCTAACCCATGCTTGCTCATCTCTAAGCAGTTTTGAATGACATTTTTGGCCATTTCTAACACATTTTTGCCGATCTCTACGAACTTTTAAGCCTTTTTTGGCCTTTTCTATCCCGTCTGCACATCTCTAACAATTTTGAAGCCATTTTTGGCCATTTCTAACTCATGTTTGCTCATCCCTAAGCAATTCTGAATTGCATTTTTCGCTGTTTCTATCCCATTTTTGCAGATCTCTACGAACTTTTATGCCTTTTTTGGCCTTTTCTATCCAGTTTGCACATCTCTAACCATTTTGAAGCCATTTTTGGCCATTTCTAACCCTTTTTTGCAAATCTCTAAGCACCTTAAAGCCATTTTTAGCATTTCTAACCCATTTTTGCAAATCTCTAAGCACTTTCAAGCCATTTTTAGCATTTCTAACCCATGTTTGCACATCTCTAAGCAATTTTGAATGGCATTTTTGGACGTTTCTAACCCTTGTTTGCACATCTCTAAGCAATTTTGAATGGCATTTTTGGCCGTTTCTAACCCATTTTTGCAAATCCCTAAGCACTTTAAAGCCTTTTTTGGCATTTTCTTTCTAGTTTGCACATCTCTACCCATTTCAAAGCCATTTTTGGCCATTTCTAACCCTTTTTTGCTAATGTCTAAGCACTTTAAAGCCATTTTGGCCATTTCTAACCAATTTTTGCAAATCCCAAAGCACTTTAAAGCCATTTTAGGCATTTGTAACCCATGTTTGCACATCTCTAAGCAATTTTGAATGGCATTTTTGGCCGTTTCTAACCCATTGTTGCAGATCTCTAAGCATTTTTAAGACTTTTTTGTCCTTTTCTATGCAGTTTGTGCATCTCTAACCATTTTGAAGCCATTTTTGGCCATTTCTAACCCTTTTTTGCTAATCTCTAAGCACTTTCAAGCCATTTTTAGCATTTCTAACCCATGTTTGCACATCTCGAAGCAATTTTGAATGGCATTTTTGGACGTTTCTAACCCATGTTTGCACATCTCTAAGCAATTTTGAATGGCATTTTTGGCCGTTTCTAACCCATTTTTGCAAATCCCTAAGCACTTTAAAGCCATTTTCAGCATTTCTAACTCGTTATTGCACATCTCTATGCACTTTTAAGCCATTTTGGCCATTCCTAACCCATTTTTGCACATCTCTAAGCACTTTTAAACCATTTTTTGTCCATTTCTAACCCATGTTTGCACATCTCTAAGCAATTTTGAATGGCATTTTTGGCCGTTTCTAACCATTTTTGCAAATCCCTAAGCACTTTAAAGCCATTTTTGGCATTTCTAACCCGTTTTTGGAAATCTCTAAGCACTTTAAAGCCATGTTTGGCATTTCGAACCCATTTTTGCACATCTCTAAGCACTTTTAAACCATTTTTGGCCATTTCTAACCCATGCTTGCTCATCTCTAAGCAATTTTGAATGACATTTTTGGCCATTTCTAACACATTTTTGCCGATCTCTACGAACTTTTAAGCCTTTTTTGGCCTTTTCTATCCCGTCTGCACATCTCTAACAATTTTGAAGCCATTTTTGGCCATTTCTAACTCATGTTTGCTCATCCCTAAGCAATTCTGAATTGCATTTTTCGCTGTTTCTATCCCATTTTTGCAGATCTCTACGAACTTTTATGCCTTTTTTGGCCTTTTCTATCCAGTTTGCACATCTCTAACCATTTTGAAGCCATTTTTGGCCATTTCTAACCCTTTTTTGCAAATCCCTAAGCACTTTAAAGCCTTTTTTGGCATTTTCTTTCCAGTTTGCACATCTCTACCCATTTCAAAGCCATTTTTGGCCATTTCTAACCCTTTTTTGCTAATGTCTAAGCACTTTAAAGCCATTTTGGCCATTTCTAACCAATTTTTGCAAATCCCAAAGCACTTTAAAGCCATTTTTGGCATTTGTAACCCATGTTTGCACATCTCTAAGCAATTTTGAATGGCATTTTTGGCCGTTTCTAACCCATTGTTGCAGATCTCTAAGCATTTTTAAGACTTTTTTGTCTTTTTCTATGCAGTTTGTGCATCTCTAACCATTTTGAAGCCATTTTTGGCCATTTCTAACCCTTTTTTGCTAATCTCTAAGCACTTTCAAGCCATTTTTAGCATTTCTAACCCATGTTTGCACATCTCTAAGCAATTTTGAATGGCATTTTTGGACGTTTCTAACCCATGTTTGCACATCTCTAAGCAATTTTGAATGGCATTTTTGGCCGTTTCTAACCCATTTTTGCAAATCCCTAAGCACTTTAAAGCCATTTTCAGCATTTCTAACTCGTTATTGCACATCTCTATGCACTTTTAAGCCATTTTGGCCATTCCTAACCCATTTTTGCACATCTCTAAGCACTTTTAAACCATTTTTTGTCCATTTCTAACCCATGTTTGCACATCTCTAAGCAATTTTGAATGGCATTTTTGGCCGTTTCTAACCATTTTTGCAAATCCCTAAGCACTTTAAAGCCATTTTTGGCATTTCTAACCCGTTTTTGGAAATCTCTAAGCACTTTAAAGCCATGTTTGGCATTTCGAACCCATTTTTGCACATCTCTAAGCACTTTTAAACCATTTTTGGCCATTTCTAACCCATGCTTGCTCATCTCTAAGCAGTTTTGAATGACATTTTTGGCCATTTCTAACACATTTTTGCCGATCTCTACGAACTTTTAAGCCTTTTTTGGCCTTTTCTATCCCGTCTGCACATCTCTAACAATTTTGAAGCCATTTTTGGCCATTTCTAACTCATGTTTGCTCATCCCTAAGCAATTCTGAATTGCATTTTTCGCTGTTTCTATCCCATTTTTGCAGATCTCTACGAACTTTTATGCCTTTTTTGGCCTTTTCTATCCAGTTTGCACATCTCTAACCATTTTGAAGCCATTTTTGGCCATTTCTAACCCTTTTTTGCAAATCTCTAAGCACCTTAAAGCCATTTTTAGCATTTCTAACCCATTTTTGCAAATCTCTAAGCACTTTCAAGCCATTTTTAGCATTTCTAACCCATGTTTGCACATCTCTAAGCAATTTTGAATGGCATTTTTGGACGTTTCTAACCCTTGTTTGCACATCTCTAAGCAATTTTGAATGGCATTTTTGGCCGTTTCTAACCCATTTTTGCAAATCCCTAAGCACTTTAAAGCCTTTTTTGGCATTTTCTTTCTAGTTTGCACATCTCTACCCATTTCAAAGCCATTTTTGGCCATTTCTAACCCTTTTTTGCTAATGTCTAAGCACTTTAAAGCCATTTTGGCCATTTCTAACCAATTTTTGCAAATCCCAAAGCACTTTAAAGCCATTTTTGGCATTTGTAACCCATGTTTGCACATCTCTAAGCAATTTTGAATGGCATTTTTGGCCGTTTCTAACCCATTGTTGCAGATCTCTAAGCATTTTTAAGACTTTTTTGTCCTTTTCTATGCAGTTTGTGCATCTCTAACCATTTTGAAGCCATTTTTGGCCATTTCTAACCCTTTTTTGCTAATCTCTAAGCACTTTCAAGCCATTTTTAGCATTTCTAACCCATGTTTGCACATCTCGAAGCAATTTTGAATGGCATTTTTGGACGTTTCTAACCCATGTTTGCACATCTCTAAGCAATTTTGAATGGCATTTTTGGCCGTTTCTAACCCATTTTTGCAAATCCCTAAGCACTTTAAAGCCATTTTCAGCATTTCTAACTCGTTATTGCACATCTCTATGCACTTTTAAGCCATTTTGGCCATTCCTAACCCATTTTTGCACATCTCTAAGCACTTTTAAACCATTTTTTGTCCATTTCTAACCCATGTTTGCACATCTCTAAGCAATTTTGAATGGCATTTTTGGCCGTTTCTAACCATTTTTGCAAATCCCTAAGCACTTTAAAGCCATTTTTGGCATTTCTAACCCGTTTTTGGAAATCTCTAAGCACTTTAAAGCCATGTTTGGCATTTCGAACCCATTTTTGCACATCTCTAAGCACTTTTAAACCATTTTTGGCCATTTCTAACCCATGCTTGCTCATCTCTAAGCAATTTTGAATGACATTTTTGGCCATTTCTAACACATTTTTGCCGATCTCTACGAACTTTTAAGCCTTTTTTGGCCTTTTCTATCCCGTCTGCACATCTCTAACAATTTTGAAGCCATTTTTGGCCATTTCTAACTCATGTTTGCTCATCCCTAAGCAATTCTGAATTGCATTTTTCGCTGTTTCTATCCCATTTTTGCAGATCTCTACGAACTTTTATGCCTTTTTTGGCCTTTTCTATCCAGTTTGCACATCTCTAACCATTTTGAAGCCATTTTTGGCCATTTCTAACCCTTTTTTGCAAATCCCTAAGCACTTTAAAGCCTTTTTTGGCATTTTCTTTCCAGTTTGCACATCTCTACCCATTTCAAAGCCATTTTTGGCCATTTCTAACCCTTTTTTGCTAATGTCTAAGCACTTTAAAGCCATTTTGGCCATTTCTAACCAATTTTTGCAAATCCCAAAGCACTTTAAAGACATTTTTGGCATTTGTAACCCATGTTTGCACATCTCTAAGCAATTTTGAATGGCATTTTTGGCCGTTTCTAACCCATTGTTGCAGATCTCTAAGCATTTTTAAGACTTTTTTGTCTTTTTCTATGCAGTTTGTGCATCTCTAACCATTTTGAAGCCATTTTTGGCCATTTCTAACCCTTTTTTGCTAATCTCTAAGCACTTTCAAGCCATTTTTAGCATTTCTAACCCATGTTTGCACATCTCTAAGCAATTTTGAATGGCATTTTTGGACGTTTCTAACCCATGTTTGCAAATCCCTAAGCACTTTAAAGCCATTTTCAGCATTTCTAACTCGTTATTGCACATCTCTATGCACTTTTAAGCCATTTTGGCCATTCCTAACCCATTTTTGCACATCTCTAAGCACTTTTAAACCATTTTTTGTCCATTTCTAACCCATGTTTGCACATCTCTAAGCAATTTTGAATGGCATTTTTGGCCGTTTCTAACCATTTTTGCAAATCCCTAAGCACTTTAAAGCCATTTTTGGCATTTCTAACCCGTTTTTGGAAATCTCTAAGCACTTTAAAGCCATGTTTGGCATTTCGAACCCATTTTTGCACATCTCTAAGCACTTTTAAACCATTTTTGGCCATTTCTAACCCATGCTTGCTCATCTCTAAGCAGTTTTGAATGACATTTTTGGCCATTTCTAACACATTTTTGCCGATCTCTACGAACTTTTAAGCCTTTTTTGGCCTTTTCTATCCCGTCTGCACATCTCTAACAATTTTGAAGCCATTTTTGGCCATTTCTAACTCATGTTTGCTCATCCCTAAGCAATTCTGAATTGCATTTTTCGCTGTTTCTATCCCATTTTTGCAGATCTCTACGAACTTTTATGCCTTTTTTGGCCTTTTCTATCCAGTTTGCACATCTCTAACCATTTTGAAGCCATTTTTGGCCATTTCTAACCCTTTTTTGCAAATCTCTAAGCACTTTAAAGCCATTTTTAGCATTTCTAACCCATTTTTGCAAATCTCTAAGCACTTTAAAGCCATTTTTAGCATTTCTAACCCATGTTTGCACATCTCTAAGCAATTTTGAATGGCATTTTTGGACGTTTCTAACCCTTGTTTGCACATCTCTAAGCAATTTTGAATGGCATTTTTGGCCGTTTCTAACCCATTTTTGCAAATCCCTAAGCACTTTAAAGCCTTTTTTGGCATTTTCTTTCCAGTTTGCACATCTCTACCCATTTCAAAGCCATTTTTGGCCATTTCTAACCCTTTTTTGCTAATGTCTAAGCACTTTAAAGCCATTTTGGCCATTTCTAACCAATTTTTGCAAATCCCAAAGCACTTTAAAGCCATTTTTGGCATTTGTAACCCATGTTTGCACATCTCTAAGCAATTTTGAATGGCATTTTTGGCCGTTTCTAACCCATTGTTGCAGATCTCTAAGCATTTTTAAGACTTTTTTGTCCTTTTCTATGCAGTTTGTGCATCTCTAACCATTTTGAAGCCATTTTTGGCCATTTCTAACCCTTTTTTGCTAATCTCTAAGCACTTTCAAGCCATTTTTAGCATTTCTAACCCATGTTTGCACATCTCGAAGCAATTTTGAATGGCATTTTTGGACGTTTCTAACCCATGTTTGCACATCTCTAAGCAATTTTGAATGGCATTTTTGGCCGTTTCTAACCCATTTTTGCAAATCCCTAAGCACTTTAAAGCCATTTTCAGCATTTCTAACTCGTTATATCACATCTCTATGCACTTTTAAGCCATTTTGGCCATTCTTAACCCATTTTTGCACATCTCTAAGCACTTCTAAACCATTTTTTGTCCATTTCTAACCCATGTTTGCACATCTCTAAGCAATTTTGAATGGCATTTTTGGACGTTTCTAACCCATGTTTGCACATCTCTAAGCAATTTTGAATGGCATTTTTGGCCGTTTCTAACCCATTTTTGCAAATCCCTAAGCACTTTAAAGCCATTTTCAGCATTTCTAACTCGTTATTGCACATCTCTATGCACTTTTAAGCCATTTTGGCCATTCCTAACCCATTTTTGCACATCTCTAAGCACTTTTAAACCATTTTTTGTCCATTTCTAACCCATGTTTGCACATCTCTAAGCAATTTTGAATGGCATTTTTGGCCGTTTCTAACCATTTTTGCAAATCCCTAAGCACTTTAAAGCCATTTTTGGCATTTCTAACCCGTTTTTGGAAATCTCTAAGCACTTTAAAGCCATGTTTGGCATTTCGAACCCATTTTTGCACATCTCTAAGCACTTTTAAACCATTTTTGGCCATTTCTAACCCATGCTTGCTCATCTCTAAGCAGTTTTGAATGACATTTTTGGCCATTTCTAACACATTTTTGCCGATCTCTACGAACTTTTAAGCCTTTTTTGGCCTTTTCTATCCCGTCTGCACATCTCTAACAATTTTGAAGCCATTTTTGGCCATTTCTAACTCATGTTTGCTCATCCCTAAGCAATTCTGAATTGCATTTTTCGCTGTTTCTATCCCATTTTTGCAGATCTCTACGAACTTTTATGCCTTTTTTGGCCTTTTCTATCCAGTTTGCACATCTCTAACCATTTTGAAGCCATTTTTGGCCATTTCTAACCCTTTTTTGCAAATCTCTAAGCACTTTAAAGCCATTTTTAGCATTTCTAACCCATTTTTGCAAATCTCTAAGCACTTTAAAGCCATTTTTAGCATTTCTAACCCATGTTTGCACATCTCTAAGCAATTTTGAATGGCATTTTTGGACGTTTCTAACCCTTGTTTGCACATCTCTAAGCAATTTTGAATGGCATTTTTGGCCGTTTCTAACCCATTTTTGCAAATCCCTAAGCACTTTAAAGCCTTTTTTGGCTTTTTCTTTCCAGTTTGCACATCTCTACCCATTTCAAAGCCATTTTTGGCCATTTCTAACCCTTTTTTGCTAATGTCTAAGCACTTTAAAGCCATTTTGGCCATTTCTAACCAATTTTTGCAAATCCCAAAGCACTTTAAAGCCATTTTTGGCATTTGTAACCCATGTTTGCACATCTCTAAGCAATTTTGAATGGCATTTTTGGCCGTTTCTAACCCATTGTTGCAGATCTCTAAGCATTTTTAAGACTTTTTTGTCCTTTTCTATGCAGTTTGTGCATCTCTAACCATTTTGAAGCCATTTTTGGCCATTTCTAACCCTTTTTTGCTAATCTCTAAGCACTTTCAAGCCATTTTTAGCATTTCTAACCCATGTTTGCACATCTCGAAGCAATTTTGAATGGCATTTTTGGACGTTTCTAACCCATGTTTGCACATCTCTAAGCAATTTTGAATGGCATTTTTGGCCGTTTCTAACCCATTTTTGCAAATCCCTAAGCACTTTAAAGCCATTTTCAGCATTTCTAACTCGTTATATCACATCTCTATGCACTTTTAAGCCATTTTGGCCATTCTTAACCCATTTTTGCACATCTCTAAGCACTTCTAAACCATTTTTTGTCCATTTCTAACCCATGTTTGCACATCTCTAAGCAATTTTGAATGGCATTTTTGGACGTTTCTAACCCATGTTTGCACATCTCTAAGCAATTTTGAATGGCATTTTTGGCCGTTTCTAACCCATTTTTGCAAATCCCTAAGCACTTTAAAGCCATTTTCAGCATTTCTAACTCGTTATTGCACATCTCTATGCACTTTTAAGCCATTTTGGCCATTCCTAACCCATTTTTGCACATCTCTAAGCACTTTTAAACCATTTTTTGTCCATTTCTAACCCATGTTTGCACATCTCTAAGCAATTTTGAATGGCATTTTTGGCCGTTTCTAACCATTTTTGCAAATCCCTAAGCACTTTAAAGCCATTTTTGGCATTTCTAACCCGTTTTTGGAAATCTCTAAGCACTTTAAAGCCATGTTTGGCATTTCGAACCCATTTTTGCACATCTCTAAGCACTTTTAAACCATTTTTGGCCATTTCTAACCCATGCTTGCTCATCTCTAAGCAGTTTTGAATGACATTTTTGGCCATTTCTAACACATTTTTGCCGATCTCTACGAACTTTTAAGCCTTTTTTGGCCTTTTCTATCCCGTCTGCACATCTCTAACAATTTTGAAGCCATTTTTGGCCATTTCTAACTCATGTTTGCTCATCCCTAAGCAATTCTGAATTGCATTTTTCGCTGTTTCTATCCCATTTTTGCAGATCTCTACGAACTTTTATGCCTTTTTTGGCCTTTTCTATCCAGTTTGCACATCTCTAACCATTTTGAAGCCATTTTTGGCCATTTCTAACCCTTTTTTGCAAATCTCTAAGCACTTTAAAGCCATTTTTAGCATTTCTAACCCATTTTTGCAAATCTCTAAGCACTTTCAAGCCATTTTTAGCATTTCTAACCCATGTTTGCACATCTCTAAGCAATTTTGAATGGCATTTTTGGACGTTTCTAACCCTTGTTTGCACATCTCTAAGCAATTTTGAATGGCATTTTTGGCCGTTTCTAACCCATTTTTGCAAATCCCTAAGCACTTTAAAGCCTTTTTTGGCATTTTCTTTCTAGTTTGCACATCTCTACCCATTTCAAAGCCATTTTTGGCCATTTCTAACCCTTTTTTGCTAATGTCTAAGCACTTTAAAGCCATTTTGGCCATTTCTAACCAATTTTTGCAAATCCCAAAGCACTTTAAAGCCATTTTTGGCATTTGTAACCCATGTTTGCACATCTCTAAGCAATTTTGAATGGCATTTTTGGCCGTTTCTAACCCATTGTTGCAGATCTCTAAGCATTTTTAAGACTTTTTTGTCCTTTTCTATGCAGTTTGTGCATCTCTAACCATTTTGAAGCCATTTTTGGCCATTTCTAACCCTTTTTTGCTAATCTCTAAGCACTTTCAAGCCATTTTTAGCATTTCTAACCCATGTTTGCACATCTCGAAGCAATTTTGAATGGCATTTTTGGACGTTTCTAACCCATGTTTGCACATCTCTAAGCAATTTTGAATGGCATTTTTGGCCGTTTCTAACCCATTTTTGCAAATCCCTAAGCACTTTAAAGCCATTTTCAGCATTTCTAACTCGTTATATCACATCTCTATGCACTTTTAAGCCATTTTGGCCATTCTTAACCCATTTTTGCACATCTCTAAGCACTTCTAAACCATTTTTTGTCCATTTCTAACCCATGTTTGCACATCTCTAAGCAATTTTGAATGGCATTTTTGGACGTTTCTAACCCATGTTTGCACATCTCTAAGCAATTTTGAATGGCATTTTTGGCCGTTTCTAACCCATTTTTGCAAATCCCTAAGCACTTTAAAGCCATTTTCAGCATTTCTAACTCGTTATTGCACATCTCTATGCACTTTTAAGCCATTTTGGCCATTCCTAACCCATTTTTGCACATCTCTAAGCACTTTTAAACCATTTTTTGTCCATTTCTAACCCATGTTTGCACATCTCTAAGCAATTTTGAATGGCATTTTTGGCCGTTTCTAACCATTTTTGCAAATCCCTAAGCACTTTAAAGCCATTTTTGGCATTTCTAACCCGTTTTTGGAAATCTCTAAGCACTTTAAAGCCATGTTTGGCATTTCGAACCCATTTTTGCACATCTCTAAGCACTTTTAAACCATTTTTGGCCATTTCTAACCCATGCTTGCTCATCTCTAAGCAGTTTTGAATGACATTTTTGGCCATTTCTAACACATTTTTGCCGATCTCTACGAACTTTTAAGCCTTTTTTGGCCTTTTCTATCCCGTCTGCACATCTCTAACAATTTTGAAGCCATTTTTGGCCATTTCTAACTCATGTTTGCTCATCCCTAAGCAATTCTGAATTGCATTTTTCGCTGTTTCTATCCCATTTTTGCAGATCTCTACGAACTTTTATGCCTTTTTTGGCCTTTTCTATCCAGTTTGCACATCTCTAACCATTTTGAAGCCATTTTTGGCCATTTCTAACCCTTTTTTGCAAATCTCTAAGCACTTTAAAGCCATTTTTAGCATTTCTAACCCATTTTTGCAAATCTCTAAGCACTTTCAAGCCATTTTTAGCATTTCTAACCCATGTTTGCACATCTCTAAGCAATTTTGAATGGCATTTTTGGACGTTTCTAACCCTTGTTTGCACATCTCTAAGCAATTTTGAATGGCATTTTTGGCCGTTTCTAACCCATTTTTGCAAATCCCTAAGCACTTTAAAGCCTTTTTTGGCATTTTCTTTCTAGTTTGCACATCTCTACCCATTTCAAAGCCATTTTTGGCCATTTCTAACCCTTTTTTGCTAATGTCTAAGCACTTTAAAGCCATTTTGGCCATTTCTAACCAATTTTTGCAAATCCCAAAGCACTTTAAAGCCATTTTTGGCATTTGTAACCCATGTTTGCACATCTCTAAGCAATTTTGAATGGCATTTTTGGCCGTTTCTAACCCATTGTTGCAGATCTCTAAGCATTTTTAAGACTTTTTTGTCCTTTTCTATGCAGTTTGTGCATCTCTAACCATTTTGAAGCCATTTTTGGCCATTTCTAACCCTTTTTTGCTAATCTCTAAGCACTTTCAAGCCATTTTTAGCATTTCTAACCCATGTTTGCACATCTCGAAGCAATTTTGAATGGCATTTTTGGACGTTTCTAACCCATGTTTGCACATCTCTAAGCAATTTTGAATGGCATTTTTGGCCGTTTCTAACCCATTTTTGCAAATCCCTAAGCACTTTAAAGCCATTTTCAGCATTTCTAACTCGTTATTGCACATCTCTATGCACTTTTAAGCCATTTTGGCCATTCCTAACCCATTTTTGCACATCTCTAAGCACTTTTAAACCATTTTTTGTCCATTTCTAACCCATGTTTGCACATCTCTAAGCAATTTTGAATGGCATTTTTGGCCGTTTCTAACCATTTTTGCAAATCCCTAAGCACTTTAAAGCCATTTTTGGCATTTCTAACCCGTTTTTGGAAATCTCTAAGCACTTTAAAGCCATGTTTGGCATTTCGAACCCATTTTTGCACATCTCTAAGCACTTTTAAACCATTTTTGGCCATTTCTAACCCATGCTTGCTCATCTCTAAGCAATTTTGAATGACATTTTTGGCCATTTCTAACACATTTTTGCCGATCTCTACGAACTTTTAAGCCTTTTTTGGCCTTTTCTATCCCGTCTGCACATCTCTAACAATTTTGAAGCCATTTTTGGCCATTTCTAACTCATGTTTGCTCATCCCTAAGCAATTCTGAATTGCATTTTTCGCTGTTTCTATCCCATTTTTGCAGATCTCTACGAACTTTTATGCCTTTTTTGGCCTTTTCTATCCAGTTTGCACATCTCTAACCATTTTGAAGCCATTTTTGGCCATTTCTAACCCTTTTTTGCAAATCCCTAAGCACTTTAAAGCCTTTTTTGGCATTTTCTTTCCAGTTTGCACATCTCTACCCATTTCAAAGCCATTTTTGGCCATTTCTAACCCTTTTTTGCTAATGTCTAAGCACTTTAAAGCCATTTTGGCCATTTCTAACCAATTTTTGCAAATCCCAAAGCACTTTAAAGCCATTTTTGGCATTTGTAACCCATGTTTGCACATCTCTAAGCAATTTTGAATGGCATTTTTGGCCGTTTCTAACCCATTGTTGCAGATCTCTAAGCATTTTTAAGACTTTTTTGTCTTTTTCTATGCAGTTTGTGCATCTCTAACCATTTTGAAGCCATTTTTGGCCATTTCTAACCCTTTTTTGCTAATCTCTAAGCACTTTCAAGCCATTTTTAGCATTTCTAACCCATGTTTGCACATCTCTAAGCAATTTTGAATGGCATTTTTGGACGTTTCTAACCCATGTTTGCAAATCCCTAAGCACTTTAAAGCCATTTTCAGCATTTCTAACTCGTTATTGCACATCTCTATGCACTTTTAAGCCATTTTGGCCATTCCTAACCCATTTTTGCACATCTCTAAGCACTTTTAAACCATTTTTTGTCCATTTCTAACCCATGTTTGCACATCTCTAAGCAATTTTGAATGGCATTTTTGGCCGTTTCTAACCATTTTTGCAAATCCCTAAGCACTTTAAAGCCATTTTTGGCATTTCTAACCCGTTTTTGGAAATCTCTAAGCACTTTAAAGCCATGTTTGGCATTTCGAACCCATTTTTGCACATCTCTAAGCACTTTTAAACCATTTTTGGCCATTTCTAACCCATGCTTGCTCATCTCTAAGCAATTTTGAATGACATTTTTGGCCATTTCTAACCCATTTTTGCAGATCTCTGCGAACTTTTAAGCCTTTTTTGGCCTTTTCTATCCCGTCTGCACATCTCTAACAATTTTGAAGCCATTTTTGGCCATTTCTAACTCATGTTTGCTCATCCCTAAGCAATTCTGAATTGCATTTTTCGCTGTTTCTATCCCATTTTTGCAGATCTCTACGAACTTTTATGCCTTTTTTGGCCTTTTCTATCCAGTTTGCACATCTCTAACCATTTTGAAGCCATTTTTGGCCATTTCTAACCCTTTTTTGCAAATCTCTAAGCACTTTAAAGCCATTTTTAGCATTTCTAACCCATGTTTGCACATCTCTAAGCAATTTTGAATGGCATTTTTGGACGTTTCTAACCCTTGTTTGCACATCTCTAAGCAATTTTGAATGGCATTTTTGGCCGTTTCTAACCCATTTTTGCAAATCCCTAAGCACTTTAAAGCCTTTTTTGGCATTTTCTTTCCAGTTTGCACATCTCTACCCATTTCAAAGCCATTTTTGGCCATTTCTAACCCTTTTTTGCTAATGTCTAAGCACTTTAAAGCCATTTTGGCCATTTCTAACCAATTTTTGCAAATCCCAAAGCACTTTAAAGCCATTTTTGGCATTTGTAACCCATGTTTGCACATCTCTAAGCAATTTTGAATGGCATTTTTGGCCGTTTCTAACCCATTGTTGCAGATCTCTAAGCATTTTTAAGACTTTTTTGTCCTTTTCTATGCAGTTTGTGCATCTCTAACCATTTTGAAGCCATTTTTGGCCATTTCTAACCCTTTTTTGCTAATCTCTAAGCACTTTCAAGCCATTTTTAGCATTTCTAACCCATGTTTGCACATCTCGAAGCAATTTTGAATGGCATTTTTGGACGTTTCTAACCCATGTTTGCACATCTCTAAGCAATTTTGAATGGCATTTTTGGACGTTTCTAACCCATGTTTGCAAATCCCTAAGCACTTTAAAGCCATTTTCAGCATTTCTAACTCGTTATTGCACATCTCTATGCACTTTTAAGCCATTTTGGCCATTCCTAACCCATTTTTGCACATCTCTAAGCGCTTTTAAACCATTTTTTGTCCATTTCTAACCCATGTTTGCACATCTCTAAGCAATTTTGAATGGCATTTTTGGCCGTTTCTAACCATTTTTGCAAATCCCTAAGCACTTTAAAGCCATTTTTGGCATTTCTAACCCGTTTTTGGAAATCTCTAAGCACTTTAAAGCCATGTTTGGCATTTCGAACCCATTTTTGCACATCTCTAAGCACTTTTAAACCATTTTTGGCCATTTCTAACCCATGCTTGCTCATCTCTAAGCAATTTTGAATGACATTTTTAGCCATTTCTAACCCATTTTTGCCGATCTCTACGAACTTTTAAGCCTTTTTTGGCCTTTTCTATCCCGTCTGCACATCTCTAACAATTTTGAAGCCATTTTTGGCCATTTCTAACTCATGTTTGCTCATCCCTAAGCAATTCTGAATTGCATTTTTGGCCGTTTCTAACCCATTGTTGCAGATCACTAAGCATTTTTAAGACTTTTTTGGCTTTTTCTTTCCAGTTTGCAGATCTCTAACCATTTTGAAGCCATTTTTGGCCATTTCTAACCCTTTTTTGCTAATCTCTAAGCACTTTAAAGCCATTTTTAGCATTTCTAACCCATGTTTGCACATCTCGAAGCAATTTTGAATGGCATTTTTGGACTTTTCTAACTCATGTTTGCACATCTCTAAGCAATTTTGAATGGCATTTTTGGCCGTTTCTAACCCATTTTTGCAAATCCCTAAGCACTTTAAAGCCATTTTCAGCATTTCTAACTCGTTATTGCACATCTCTATGCACTTTTAAGCCATTTTGGCCATTCCTAACCCATTTTTGCACATCTCTAAGCACTTTTAAACCATTTTTTGTCCATTTCTAACCCATGTTTGCACATCTCTAAGCAATTTTGAATGGCATTTTTGGCCGTTTCTAACCATTTTTGCAAACCCCTAAGCACTTTAAAGCCATTTTTGGCATTTCTAACCCGTTTTTGGAAATCTCTAAGCACTTTAAAGCCATGTTTGGCATTTCGAACCCATTTTTGCACATCTCTAAGCACTTTTAAACCATTTTTGGCCATTTCCAACCCATGCTTGCTCATCTCTAAGCAATTTTGAATGACATTTTTGGCCATTTCTAACCCATTTTTGCCGATCTCTACGAACTTTTAAGCCTTTTTTGGCCTTTTCTATCCCGTCTGCACATCTCTAACAATTATGAAGCCATTTTTGGCCATTTCTAACTCATGTTTGCTCATCCCTAAGCAATTCTGAATTGCATTTTTGGCCATTTCTATCCCATTTTTGCAGATCTCTACGAACTTTTATGCCTTTTTTGGCCTTTTCTATCCAGTTTGCACATCTCTAACCATTTTGAAGCCATTTTTGGCCATTTCTAACCCTTTCTTGCAAATCTCTAAGCACTTTAAAGCCATTTTTAGCATTTCTAACCCATTTTTGCAAATCTCTAAGCACTTTCAAGCCATTTTTAGCATTTCTAACCCATGTTTGCACATCTCTAAGCAATTTTGAATGGCATTTTTGGACGTTTCTAACCCTTGTTTGCACATCTCTAAGCAATTTTGAATGGCATTTTTGGCCGTTTCTAACCCATTTTTGCAAATCCCTAAGCACTTTAAAGCCTTTTTTGGCTTTTTCTTTCCAGTTTGCACATCTCTACCCATTTCAAAGCCATTTTTGGCCATTTCTAACCCTTTTTTGCTAATGTCTAAGCACTTTAAAGCCATTTTGGCCATTTCTAACCAATTTTTGCAAATCCCAAAGCACTTTAAAGCCATTTTTGGCATTTGTAACCCATGTTTGCACATCTCTAAGCAATTTTGAATGGCATTTTTGGCCGTTTCTAACCCATTGTTGCAGATCTCTAAGCATTTTTAAGACTTTTTTGTCCTTTTCTATGCAGTTTGTGCATCTCTAACCATTTTGAAGCCATTTTTGGCCATTTCTAACCCTTTTTTGCTAATCTCTAAGCACTTTCAAGCCATTTTTAGCATTTCTAACCCATGTTTGCACATCTCGAAGCAATTTTGAATGGCATTTTTGGACGTTTCTAACCCATGTTTGCACATCTCTAAGCAATTTTGAATGGCATTTTTGGCCGTTTCTAACCCATTTTTGCAAATCCCTAAGCACTTTAAAGCCTTTTTTGGCTTTTTCTTTCCAGTTTGCACATCTCTACCCATTTCAAAGCCATTTTTGGCCATTTCTAACCCTTTTTTGCTAATGTCTAAGCACTTTAAAGCCATTTTGGCCATTTCTAAATAATTTTTGCAAATCCCAAAGCACTTTAAAGCCATTTTTGGCATTTGTAACCCATGTTTGCACATCTCTAAGCAATTTTGAATGGCATTTTTGGCCGTTTCTAACCCATTGTTGCAGATCTCTAAGCATTTTTAAGACTTTTTTGTCCTTTTCTATGCAGTTTGTGCATCTCTAACCATTTTGAAGCCATTTTTGGCCATTTCTAACCCTTTTTTGCTAATCTCTAAGCACTTTCAAGCCATTTTTAGCATTTCTAACCCATGTTTGCACATCTCGAAGCAATTTTGAATGGCATTTTTGGACGTTTCTAACCCATGTTTGCACATCTCTAAGCAATTTTGAATGGCATTTTTGGCCGTTTCTAACCCATTTTTGCAAATCCCTAAGCACTTTAAAGCCATTTTCAGCATTTCTAACTCGTTATTGCACATCTCTATGCACTTTTAAGCCATTTTGGCCATTCCTAACCCATTTTTGCACATCTCTAAGCACTTTTAAACCATTTTTTGTCCATTTCTAACCCATGCTTGCTCATCTCTAAGCAATTTTGAATGACATTTTTGGCCATTTCTAACACATTTTTGCCGATCTCTACGAACTTTTAAGCCTTTTTTGGCCTTTTCTATCCTGTCTGCACATCTCTAACAATTTTGAAGCCATTTTTGGCCATTTCTAACTCATGTTTGCTCATCCCTAAGCAATTCTGAATTGCATTTTTCGCTGTTTCTATCCCATTTTTGCAGATCTCTACGAACTTTTATGCCTTTTTTGGCCTTTTCTATCCAGTTTGCACATCTCTAACCATTTTGAAGCCATTTTTGGCCATTTCTAACCCTTTTTTGCAAATCTCTAAGCACTTTAAAGCCATTTTTAGCATTTCTAACCCTTTTTTGCAAATCTCTAAGCACTTTAAAGCCATTTTTAGCATTTCTAACCCATTTTTGCAAATCTCTAAGCACTTTCAAGCCATTTTTAGCATTTCTAACCCATGTTTGCACATCTCTAAGCAATTTTGAATGGCATTTTTGGACGTTTCTAACCCTTGTTTGCACATCTCTAAGCAATTTTGAATGGCATTTTTGGCCGTTTCTAACCCATTTTTGCAAATCCCTAAGCACTTTAAAGCCTTTTTTGGCTTTTTCTTTCCAGTTTGCACATCTCTACCCATTTCAAAGCCATTTTTGGCCATTTCTAACCCTTTTTTGCTAATGTCTAAGCACTTTAAAGCCATTTTGGCCATTTCTAACCAATTTTTGCAAATCCCAAAGCACTTTAAAGCCATTTTTGGCATTTCTAACCCATGTTTGCACATCTCTAAGCAATTTTGAATGGCATTTTTGGCCGTTTCTAACCCATTGTTGCAGATCTCTAAGCATTTTTAAGACTTTTTTGTCCTTTTCTATGCAGTTTGTGCATCTCTAACCATTTTGAAGCCATTTTTGGCCATTTCTAACCCTTTTTTGCTAATCTCTAAGCACTTTCAAGCCATTTTTAGCATTTCTAACCCATGTTTGCACATCTCGAAGCAATTTTGAATGGCATTTTTGGACGTTTCTAACCCATGTTTGCACATCTCTAAGCAATTTTGAATGGCATTTTTGGCCGTTTCTAACCCATTTTTGCAAATCCCTAAGCACTTTAAAGCCATTTTCAGCATTTCTAACTCGTTATTGCACATCTCTATGCACTTTTAAGCCATTTTGGCCATTCCTAACCCATTTTTGCACATCTCTAAGCACTTTTAAACCATTTTTTGTCCATTTCTAACCCATGCTTGCTCATCTCTAAGCAATTTTGAATGACATTTTTGGCCATTTCTAACACATTTTTGCCGATCTCTACGAACTTTTAAGCCTTTTTTGGCCTTTTCTATCCCGTCTGCACATCTCTAACAATTTTGAAGCCATTTTTGGCCATTTCTAACTCATGTTTGCTCATCCCTAAGCAATTCTGAATTGCATTTTTCGCTGTTACTATCCCATTTTTGCAGATCTCTACGAACTTTTATGCCTTTTTTGGCCTTTTCTATCCAGTTTGCACATCTCTAACCATTTTGAAGCCATTTTTGGCCATTTCTAACCCTTTTTTGCAAATCTCTAAGCACTTTAAAGCCATTTTTAGCATTTCTAACCCATTTTTGCAAATCTCTAAGCACTTTCAAGCCATTTTTAGCATTTCTAACCCATGTTTGCACATCTCTAAGCAATTTTGAATGGCATTTTTGGACGTTTCTAACCCATTGTTGCAGATCTCTAAGCATTTTTAAGACTTTTTTGTCCTTTTCTATGCAGTTTGTGCATCTCTAACCATTTTGAAGCCATTTTTGGCCATTTCTAACCCTTTTTTGCTAATCTCTAAGCATTTTCAAGCCATTTTTAGCATTTCTAACCCATGTTTGCACATCTCGAAGCAATTTTGAATGGCATTTTTGGACGTTTCTAACCCATGTTTGCACATCTCTAAGCAATTTTGAATGGCATTTTTGGCCGTTTCTAACCCATTTTTGCAAATCCCTAAGCACTTTAAAGCCATTTTCAGCATTTCTAACTCGTTATTGCACATCTCTATGCACTTTTAAGCCATTTTGGCCATTCCTAACCCATTTTTGCACATCTCTAAGCACTTTTAAACCATTTTTTGTCCATTTCTAACCCATGTTTGCACATCTCTAAGCAATTTTGAATGGCATTTTTGGCCGTTTCTAACCATTTTTGCAAATCCCTAAGCACTTTAAAGCCATTTTTGGCATTTCTAACCCGTTTTTGGAAATCTCTAAGCACTTTAAAGCCATGTTTGGCATTTCGAACCCATTTTTGCACATCTCTAAGCACTTTTAAACCATTTTTGGCCATTTCTAACCCATGCTTGCTCATCTCTAAGCAATTTTGAATGACATTTTTGGCCATTTCTAACCCATTTTTGCCGATCTCTACGAACTTTTAAGCCTTTTTTGGCCTTTTCTATCCCGTCTGCACATCTCTAACAATTTTGAAGCCATTTTTGGCCATTTCTAACTCATGTTTGCTCATCCCTAAGCAATTCTGAATTGCATTTTTCGCTGTTTCTAACCCATTGTTGCAGATCTCTAAGCATTTTTAAGACTTTTTTGGCTTTTTCTATCCAGTTTGCACACCTCTAACCATTTTGAAGACATTTTTAGCATTTCTAACCCATTTTTGCAAATCTCTAAGCACTTTCAAGCCATTTTTAGCATTTCTAACCCATGTTTGCACATCTCTAAGCAATTTTGAATGGCATTTTTGGACGTTTCTCACCCTTGTTTGCACATCTCTAAGCAATTTTGAATGTCATTTTTGGCCGTTTCTAACCCATTTTTGCAAATCCCTAAGCACTTTAAAGCCTTTTTTTGGCTTTTTTTTTTTCCAGTTTGTACATCTCTAACCATTTTAAAGCCATTTTTGGCCATTTCTAACCCTTTTTTGCTAATGTCTAAGCACTTTAAAGCCATTTTGGCCATTTGTAACCCATGTTTGCACATCTCTAAGCAATTTTGAATGGCATTTTTGGCCGTTTCTAACCATTTTTGCAGATCTCTAAGCATTTTTAAGACTTTTTTGGCTTTTTCTTTCCAGTTTGCACATCTCTAACCATGTTGAAGCCATTTTTGGCCATTTCTAACCCTTTTTTGCTAATGTCTAAGCACTTTCAAGCCATTTTTAGCATTTCTAACCCATGTTTGCACATCTCTAAGCAATTTTGAATGACATTTTTGGCCATTTCTAACCCATTTTTGCCTATCTCTACGAACTTTTAAGCCTTTTTTGGCCTTTTCTATCCCGTCTGCACATCTCTAACAATTTTGAAGCCATTTTTGGCCATTTCTAACTCATGTTTGCTCATCCCTAAGCAATTCTGAATTGCATTTTTCGCTGTTTCTAACCCATTTTTGCAGATCTCTACGAACTTTTATGCCTTTTTTGGCCTTTTCTATCCAGTTTGCACATCTCTAACCATTTTGAAGCCATTTTTGGCCATTTCTAACCCTTTTTTTGCAAATCTCTAAGCACTTTAAAGCCATTTTTAGCATTTCTAACCCATTTTTGCAAATCTCTAAGCACTTTCAAGCCATTTTTAGCATTTCTAACCCATGTTTGCACATCTCTAAGCAATTTTGAATGGCATTTTTGGCCGTTTCTAACCCTTGTTTGCACATCTCTAAGCAATTTTGAATGGCATTTTTGGCCGTTTCTAACCCATTTTTGCAAATCCCTAAGCACTTTAAAGCCTTTTTTGGCTTTTTTTTTTCCAGTTTGTACATCTCTAACCATTTTAAAGCCATTTTTGGCCATTTCTAACCCTTTTTTGCTAATGTCTAAGCACTTTAAAGCCATTTTTGGCATTTTTAACCCATGTTTGCACATCTCTAAGCAATTTTGAATGGCATTTTTGGCCGTTTCTAACCCATTGTTGCAGATCTCTAAGCATTTTTAAGACTTTTTTGGCTTTTTCTTTCCAGTTTGCACATCTCTAACCATGTTGAAGCCATTTTTGGCCATTTCTAACCCTTTTTTGCTAATCTCTAAGCACTTTAAAGCCATTTTTAGCATTTCTGACCCATGTTTGCACATCTCGAAGCAATTTTGAATGGCATTTTTGGACGTTTCTAACCCATGTTTGCACATCTCTAAGCAATTTTGAATGGCATTTTTGGCCGTTTCTAACCCATTTTTGCAAATCCCTAAGCACTTTAAAGCCATTTTCAGCATTTCTAACTCGTTATTGCACATCTCTATGCACTTTTAAGCCATTTTGGCCATTCCTAACCCATTTTTGCACATCTGTAAGCGCTTTTAAACCATTTTTTGTCCATTTCTAACCCATGTTTGCACATCTCCAAGCAATTTTGAATGGCATTTTTGGCCGTTTCTAACCATTTTTGCAAATCCCTAAGCACTTTAAAGCCATTTTTGGCATTTCTAACCCGTTTTTGGAAATCTCTAAGCACTTTAAAGCCATGTTTGGCATTTCGAACCCATTTTTGCACATCTCTAAGCACTTTTAAACCATTTTTGGCCATTTCTAACCCATGCTTGCTCATCTCTAAGCAATTTTGAATGACATTTTTGGCCATTTCTAACCCATTTTTGCCGATCTCTACGAACTTTTAAGCCTTTTTTGGCCTTTTCTATCCCGTCTGCACATCTCTAACAATTTTGAAGCCATTTTTGGCCATTTCTAACTCATGTTTGCTCATCCCTAAGCAATTCTGAATTGCATTTTTCGCTGTTTCTAACCCATTGTTGCAGATCTCTAAGCATTTTTAAGACTTTTTTGGCTTTTTCTATCCA
Organism: Lathamus discolor; assembly: GCF_037157495.1. Lineage (NCBI taxonomy): Eukaryota > Metazoa > Chordata > Aves > Psittaciformes > Psittacidae > Lathamus > Lathamus discolor. Next base: position 29,979,743 of record NC_088908.1, read on the forward strand.
GTTTGCACACCTCTAACCATTTTGAAGCCATTTTTAGCATTTCTAACCCATTTTTGCAAATCTCTAAGCACTTTCAAGCCATTTTTAGCATTTCTAACCCATGTTTGCACATCTCTAAGCAATTTTGAATGGCATTTTTGGACGTTTCTCACCCTTGTTTGCACATCTCTAAGCAATTTTGAATGGCATTTTTGGCCGTTTCTAACCCATTTTTGCAAATCCCTAAGCACTTTAAAGCTTTTTTTTGGCTTTTTTTTTTTCCAGTTTGTACATCTCTAACCATTTTAAAGCCATTTTTGGCCATTTCTAACCCTTTTTTGCTAATGTCTAAGCACTTTAAAGCCATTTTGGCCATTTGTAACCCATGTTTGCACATCTCTAAGCAATTTTGAATGGCATTTTTGGCCGTTTCTAACCCATTGTTGCAGATCTCTAAGCATTTTTAAGACTTTTTTGGCTTTTTCTTTCCAGTTTGCACATCTCTAACCATGTTGAAGCCATTTTTGGCCATTTCTAACCCTTTTTTGCTAATGTCTAAGCACTTTCAAGCCATTTTTAGCATTTCTAACCCATGTTTGCACATCTCTAAGCAATTTTGAATGACATTTTTGGCCATTTCTAACCCATTTTTGCCGATCTCTACGAACTTTTAAGCCTTTTTTGGCCTTTTCTATCCCGTCTGCACATCTCTAACAATTTTGAAGCCATTTTTGGCCATTTCTAACTCATGTTTGCTCATCCCTTAGCAATTCTGAATTGCATTTTTCGCTGTTTCTAACCCATTTTTGCAGATCTCTACGAACTTTTATGCCTTTTTTGGCCTTTTCTATCCAGTTTGCACACCTCTAACCATTTTGAAGCCATTTTTGGCCATTTCTAACCCTTTTTTTGCAAATCTCTAAGCACTTTAAAGCCATTTTTAGCATTTCTAACCCATTTTTGCAAATCTCTAAGCACTTTCAAGCCATTTTTAGCATTTCTAACCCATGTTTGCACATCTCTAAGCAATTTTGAATGGCATTTTTGGCCGTTTCTAACCCTTGTTTGCACATCTCTAAGCAATTTTGAATGGCATTTTTGGCCGTTTCTAACCCATTTTTGCAAATCCCTAAGCACTTTAAAGCCTTTTTTGGCATTTTCTTTCTAGTTTGCACATCTCTACCCATTTCAAAGCCATTTTTGGCCATTTCTAACCCTTTTTTGCTAATGTCTAAGCACTTTAAAGCCATTTTTGGCATTTGTAACCCATGTTTGCACATCTCTAAGCAATTTTGAATGGCATTTTTGGCCGTTTCTAACCCATTGTTGCAGATCTCTAAGCATTTTTAAGACTTTTTTGGCTTTTTCTTTCCAGTTTGCACATCTCTAACCATGTTGAAGCCATTTTTGGCCATTTCTAACCCTTTTTTGCTAATCTCTAAGCACTTTAAAGCCATTTTTAGCATTTCTGACCCATGTTTGCACATCTCGAAGCAATTTTGAATGGCATTTTTGGACGTTTCTAACCCATGTTTGCACATCTCTAAGCAATTTTGAATGGCATTTTTGGCCGTTTCTAACCCATTTTTGCAAATCCCTAAGCACTTTAAAGCCATTTTCAGCATTTCTAACTCGTTATTGCACATCTCTATGCACTTTTAAGCCATTTTGGCCATTCCTAACCCATTTTTGCACATCTGTAAGCGCTTTTAAACCATTTTTTGTCCATTTCTAACCCATGTTTGCACATCTCTAAGCAATTTTGAATGGCATTTTTGGCCATTTCTAACCATTTTTGCAAATCCCTAAGCACTTTAAAGCCATTTTTGGCATTTCTAACCCGTTTTTGGAAATCTCTAAGCACTTTAAAGCCATGTTTGGCATTTCGAACCCATTTTTGCACATCTCTAAGCACTTTTAAACCATTTTTGGCCATTTCTAACCCATGCTTGCTCATCTCTAAGCAATTTTGAATGACATTTTTGGCCATTTCTAACCCATTTTTGCCGATCTCTACGAACTTTTAAGCCTTTTTTGGCCTTTTCTATCCCGTCTGCACATCTCTAACAATTTTGAAGCCATTTTTGGCCATTTCTAACTCATGTTTGCTCATCCCTAAGCAATTCTGAATTGCATTTTTCGCTGTTTCTAACCCATTGTTGCAGATCTCTAAGCATTTTTAAGACTTTTTTGGCTTTTTCTATCCAGTTTGCATACCTCTAACCATTTTGAAGCCATTTTTAGCATTTCTAACCCATTTTTGCAAATCTCTAAGCACTTTCAAGCCATTTTTAGCATTTCTAACCCATGTTTGCACATCTCTAAGCAATTTTGAATGGCATTTTTGGACGTTTCTCACCCTTGTTTGCACATCTCTAAGCAATTTTGAATGGCATTTTTGGCCGTTTCTAACCCATTGTTGCAAATCCCTAAGCACTTTAAAGCCTTTTTTGGCTTTTTTTTTTTCCAGTTTGTACATCTCTAACCATTTTAAAGCCATTTTTGGCCATTTCTAACCCTTTTTTGCTAATCTCTAAGCACTTTAAAGCCATTTTTAGCATTTCTGACCCATGTTTGCACATCTCGAAGCAATTTTGAATGGCATTTTTGGACGTTTCTAACCCTTGTTTGCACATCTCTAAGCAATTTTGAATGGCATTTTTGGCCGTTTCTAACCCATTTTTGCAAATCCCTAAGCACTTTAAAGCCATTTTCAGCATTTCTAACTCGTTATTGCACATCTCTATGCACTTTTAAGCCATTTTGGCCATTCCTAACCCATTTTTGCACATCTGTAAGCGCTTTTAAACCATTTTTTGTCCATTTCTAACCCATGTTTGCACATCTCTAAGCAATTTTGAATGGCATTTTTGGCCGTTTCTAACCATTTTTGCAAATCCCTAAGCACTTTAAAGCCATTTTTGGCATTTCTAACCCGTTTTTGGAAATCTCTAAGCACTTTAAAGCCATGTTTGGCATTTCGAACCCATTTTTGCACATCTCTAAGCACTTTTAAACCATTTTTGGCCATTTCTAACCCATGCTTGCTCATCTCTAAGCAATTTTGAATGACATTTTTGGCCATTTCTAACCCATTTTTGCCGATCTCTACGAACTTTTAAGCCTTTTTTGGCCTTTTCTATCCCGTCTGCACATCTCTAACAATTTTGAAGCCATTTTTGGCCATTTCTAACTCATGTTTGCTCATCCCTAAGCAATTCTGAATTGCATTTTTCGCTGTTTCTAACCCATTGTTGCAGATCTCTAAGCATTTTTAAGACTTTTTTGGCTTTTTCTATCCAGTTTGCACACCTCTAACCATTTTGAAGCCATTTTTAGCATTTCTAACCCATTTTTGCAAATCTCTAAGCACTTTCAAGCCATTTTTAGCATTTCTAACCCATGTTTGCACATCTCTAAGCAATTTTGAATGGCATTTTTGGATGTTTCTCACCCTTGTTTGCACATCTCTAAGCAATTTTGAATGGCATTTTTGGCCGTTTCTAACCCATTTTTGCAAATCCCTAAGCACTTTAAAGCCTTTTTTGGCTTTTTTTTTTTCCAGTTTGTACATCTCTAACCATTTTAAAGCCATTTTTGGCCATTTCTAACCCTTTTTTGCTAATGTCTAAGCACTTTAAAGCCATTTTTGGCATTTGTAACCCATGTTTGCACATCTCTAAGCAATTTTGAATGGCATTTTTGGCCGTTTCTAACCCATTGTTGCAGATCTCTAAGCATTTTTAAGACTTTTTTGGCTTTTTCTTTCCAGTTTGCACATCTCTAACCATGTTGAAGCCATTTTTGGCCATTTCTAACCCTTTTTTGCTAATCTCTAAGCACTTTAAAGCCATTTTTAGCATTTCTAACCCATGTTTGCACATCTCTAAGCAATTTTGAATGACATTTTTGGCCATTTCTAACCCATTTTTGCCGATCTCTACGAACTTTTAAGCCTTTTTTGGCCTTTTCTATCCCGTCTGCACATCTCTAACAATTTTGAAGCCATTTTTGGCCATTTCTAACTCATGTTTGCTCATCCCTAAGCAATTCTGAATTGCATTTTTCGCTGTTTCTAACACATTTTTGCAGATCTCTACGAACTTTTATGCCTTTTTTGGCCTTTTCTATCCAGTTTGCACACCTCTAACCATTTTGAAGCCATTTTTGGCCATTTCTAACCCTTTTTTGCAAATCTCTAAGCACTTTAAAGCCATTTTTAGCATTTCTAACCCATTTTTGCAAATCTCTAAGCACTTTCAAGCCATTTTTAGCATTTCTAACCCATGTTTGCACATCTCTAAGCAATTTTGAATGGCATTTTTGGACGTTTCTAACCCTTGTTTGCACATCTCTAAGCAATTTTGAATGGCATTTTTGGCCGTTTCTAACCCATTTTTGCAAATCCCTAAGCACTTTAAAGCCTTTTTTGGCTTTTTTTTTTTCCAGTTTGTACATCTCTAACCATTTTAAAGCCATTTTTGGCCATTTCTAACCCTTTTTTGCTAATGTCTAAGCACTTTAAAGCCATTTTTGGCATTTGTAACCCATGTTTGCACATCTCTAAGCAATTTTGAATGGCATTTTTGGCCGTTTCTAACCCATTGTTGCAGATCTCTAAGCATTTTTAAGACTTTTTTGGCTTTTTCTTTCCAGTTTGCACATCTCTAACCATGTTGAAGCCATTTTTGGCCATTTCTAACCCTTTTTTGCTAATCTCTAAGCACTTTAAAGCCATTTTTAGCATTTCTAACCCATGTTTGCACATCTCTAAGCAATTTTGAATGGCATTTTTGGACGTTTCTAACCCTTGTTTGCACATCTCTAAGCAGTTTTGAATGGCATTTTTGGCCGTTTCTAACCCATTTTTGCAAATCCCTAAGCACTTTAAAGCCATTTTCAGCATTTCTAACTCGTTATTGCACATCTCTATGCACTTTTAAGCCATTTTGGCCATTCCTAACCCATTTTTGCACATCTCTAAGCACTTTTAAACCATTTTTTGTCCATTTCAAACCCATGTTTGCACATCTCTAAGCAATTTTGAATGGCATTTTTGGCCGTTTCTAACCATTTTTGCAAATCCCTAAGCACTTTAAAGCCATTTTTGGCATTTCTAACCCGTTTTTGGAAATCTCTAAGCACTTTAAAGCCATGTTTGGCATTTCGAACCCATTTTTGCACATCTCTAAGCACTTTTAAACCATTTTTGGCCATTTCTAACCCATGCTTGCTCATCTCTAAGCAATTTTGAATGACATTTTTGGCCATTTCTAACCCATTTTTGCCGATCTCTACGAACTTTTAAGCCTTTTTTGGCCTTTTCTATCCCGTCTGCACATCTCTAACAATTTTGAAGCCATTTTTGGCCATTTCTAACTCATGTTTGCTCATCCCTAAGCAATTCTGAATTGCATTTTTCGCTGTTTCTATCCCATTTTTGCAGATCTCTACGAACTTTTATGCCTTTTTTGGCCTTTTCTATCCAGTTTGCACATCTCTAACCATTTTGAAGCCATTTTTGGCCATTTCTAACCCTTTTTTGCAAATCTCTAAGCACTTTAAAGCCATTTTTAGCATTTCTAACCCATTTTTGCAAATCTCTAAGCACTTTCAAGCCATTTTTAGCATTTCTAACCCATGTTTGCACATCTCTAAGCAATTTTGAATGGCATTTTTGGACGTTTCTAACCCTTGTTTGCACATCTCTAAGCAATTTTGAATGGCATTTTTGGCCGTTTCTAACCCATTTTTGCAAATCCCTAAGCACTTTAAAGCCTTTTTTGGCTTTTTTTTTTCCAGTTTGTACATCTCTAACCATTTTAAAGCCATTTTTGGCCATTTCTAACCCTTTTTTGCTAATGTCTAAGCACTTTAAAGCCATTTTTGGCATTTGTAACCCATGTTTGCACATCTCTAAGCAATTTTGAATGGCATTTTTGGCCGTTTCTAACCCATTGTTGCAGATCTCTAAGCATTTTTAAGACTTTTTTGGCTTTTTCTTTCCAGTTTGCACATCTCTAACCATGTTGAAGCCATTTTTGGCCATTTCTAACCCTTTTTTGCTAATCTCTAAGCACTTTAAAGCCATTTTTAGCATTTCTGACCCATGTTTGCACATCTCGAAGCAATTTTGAATGGCATTTTTGGACGTTTCTAACCCATGTTTGCACATCTCTAAGCAATTTTGAATGGCATTTTTGGCCGTTTCTAACCCATTTTTGCAAATCCCTAAGCACTTTAAAGCCATTTTCAGCATTTCTAACTCGTTATTGCACATCTCTATGCACTTTTAAGCCATTTTGGCCATTCCTAACCCATTTTTGCACATCTGTAAGCGCTTTTAAACCATTTTTTGTCCATTTCTAACCCATGTTTGCACATCTCCAAGCAATTTTGAATGGCATTTTTGGCCGTTTCTAACCATTTTTGCAAATCCCTAAGCACTTTAAAGCCATTTTTGGCATTTCTAACCCGTTTTTGGAAATCTCTAAGCACTTTAAAGCCATGTTTGGCATTTCGAACCCATTTTTGCACATCTCTAAGCACTTTTAAACCATTTTTGGCCATTTCTAACCCATGCTTGCTCATCTCTAAGCAATTTTGAATGACATTTTTGGCCATTTCTAACCCATTTTTGCCGATCTCTACAAACTTTTAAGCCTTTTTTGGCCTTTTCTATCCCGTCTGCACATCTCTAACAATTTTGAAGCCATTTTTGGCCATTTCTAACTCATGTTTGCTCATCCCTAAGCAATTCTGAATTGCATTTTTCGCTGTTTCTAACCCATTGTTGCAGATCTCTAAGCATTTTTAAGACTTTTTTGGCTTTTTCTATCCAGTTTGCACACCTCTAACCATTTTGAAGCCATTTTTAGCATTTCTAACCCATTTTTGCAAATCTCTAAGCACTTTCAAGCCATTTTTAGCATTTCTAACCCATGTTTGCACATCTCTAAGCAATTTTGAATGGCATTTTTGGACGTTTCTCACCCTTGTTTGCACATCTCTAAGCAATTTTGAATGGCATTTTTGGCCGTTTCTAACCCATTTTTGCAAA